>NW_012114932.1:2272336-2273198 GCF_000951035.1 Colobus angolensis palliatus | reverse complement strand
TGTATGTATTACATATATATAGTCTTCCTTTTTAACTTAATATATTTTATGTATATAATATATAGAAAAACTATATAATATATAAAATATGTATATATAGGAAGGCTATATATACATAAACACATATATTGTCTTCTTATATTCTAGAGCGTTCTCTTTTTTGAGACAGGGTTTTACTCTGTTACCCAGGCTAAAGTGCAGTGGCACGATCATGATTCACTGCAGCCTCCATCTCCTGGGCTCAAGCAATCCTCCCACCTCAGCCTCCCTAGTGGCTGGGACTATGGGCACATGCCACCACACCCAGCTAATTTTTTTATTTTTTGTAGAGACCAAGGTTTCACCATGCTGCCCCCCAGGCTGGTCTCAAACTCCTGGACTCAAATGATCCTTCTATCTCAACCTCCCAAAGTGCTGGGATTACAGGCATGAGCCATCACACCCAGGCTCTCTCCACTTCTGACTAGCCATTTTCTCCTTACTCCAGTCTCTGTTACAGTTAATAATTCTAATTTTCTTTTACATAGAGACAGGGTCTCACTACATTGCCCAGGCTGGTCTTGAACTCTTGAGCTTTTTTTTTTTTTAAGACAGTGTCTCTCTCTCACCCAGGCAGGAGTGCAGTGGTGTGATCACTGCTCACTGCAGCCTCCAACTCCTATGCTCAAGTGATCCTCCAACCTCAGCCTCCTGAGTTGCTGGAATTTTAGGCATGTCACACCATGCCCAGCTAATTGTTTATTTTTTGGTAGATAAGCGGGCCTTGCTGGGTTGCCCCAGTTGGTTTTGAACTTTTTTTTTTTTAATTTTTTTTTTGAGATAGAGTCTCACTGTCTCCCAGGCTGGAGTGCAGTGGCGCGAT
>NW_012114932.1:2264897-2272046 GCF_000951035.1 Colobus angolensis palliatus | reverse complement strand
CAGGATGTTCTCGATCTCCTGACCTCGTGATCTGCCCGTCTCGGCCTCCCAAAGTGCTGGGATTACAGGCTTGAGCCACCGCGCCCGGCCCGGTTTTGAACTTCTAAGTTCAACTGATCCTCCTGCCTCAGCCTCTCAAAGTGCTGGAATTACAAGCATGAGCCATTGCAGCTGGCCAATTAATAGATCTTTATATAGTCCCAATTCTACCAATGAAAAGTAATACTGTAAACAGTCAAGTTAATATGTTTAAGCGTCCAACTGGTCCTGCCTGGTACACTCTGCTTCATGAAATTACTCAAACTTAATATTGGCTCCCTGGCACCAAGGTCAGCACTTACTTTGGAGACACATGCAAAATGTGTAAGATAGCCACATATTGGCTGGGTGCGGTGGCTCACGCCTGTAATCCCAGCACTTTGGGAGGCGGAGGCAGGCGGATTACGAGGTCAGGAGATCAAGACCATCCTGGCAAACACGGTGAAACCCCGTCTCTACTAAAAAAACAAAAAAAATTAGCCAGGCATGGTGGCGGGCGCCTGTAGTCCCAGCTTCTTGGGAGGCTGAGGTAGGAGAATGGCGTGAACCCAGGAGGCGGCAGAGCTTGCAGTGAGCCAAGATCGCGCCACTGCACTCCAGCCTGGGTGACAGAGCGAGACTCTGTCTCAAAAAAAAAAAATTAGCCGGGCGTGGTGGCAGGTGCCCGTAGTCCCAGCTACTTGGAAGGCTGAGGCAGGAGAATGGCATGAACCCAGGAGGCAGAGCCTGCAGTAAGCCAGTGAGCTGAGATCGCGCCACTGCACTCCAGCCTGGGCAACAGAGCGAGACTCTGTCTCAAAGAAAGAAAAAAAAAGATAGTCACATATTTCATAATACATCTTCCCAAATAGAGAAGCAGCTTTTTAATATTCATTATATTTTCTATGCTAATGAACCCACTTTAATTTTTGCTGCACTGTCTTCAGGTAAAGTACCAAAAAAAGTAAACCAAAATAGCCTAGGTATACCCTGCCGAGCATGCTGCATGGCCCTGGTCCATACAACATCTTCTAGTTGAGCATAAGTCTTTATAAATAAGTTTCAGAATATTCACTAGCTAGGCATCATGGTACACATGGGAGGCTGAGGCAGCAGGATCACTTGAGCCCAGAAATTCAAGACCAGCATGGGTAACATAGCAAGACTCTCTCTCACACACACACACACGACTCTTTCTAACACACACACACACACACACACACACAAAACCGGAATACTCATCACCAAACCAATTTTTGTCCAAATTGCAACTATAAAGTCTCCAAATCAGTCAGGGACCATTAAATTTAAATGTGCAAAAAAAAATTTTTTTTTAAGTACTGACGTGATCAAATACATATTTAATACCTACAGAGTAAGACCATGTAGTACATTATTACTAAGAAAACAAAAATAATTCTTGCCTTCAGAGAACTGAAAGTCAGCATAGCCCAAGAAGTTAATGGTGAAACAATGAAATATTACAAACTGAGCTACGTATAATAGGTGAGCTGTGGAAATGACTTTTAATGGGAGAGGGAATTTAAGGGATGAATACTTATCAACAAAAGCACTGCCTGTGGCTCCCAGACATTAAAGCCTAGAACACTTAGCTAGGGCTCTGACACAAGCGACTATACAGTCAGTTCTCATTACTGATGGTAATTATGTTTTATAAGGTCATTGTGTACAATGAGTTGCTGAACACTGAGTCACTGCACCTAGACAAAATAAATATTTAAATTCCTGTAAGCCTCTGGTTATTATTTCCTTTTTTTTTTTTTTTATAAACTGTCAACCAGTGGAAGATGATCTAGTCATATTTTCATCAACCAATCAATATATAACCTTCCAGATCTACACACATACAATATAAAACCTTTTAGGTATGTTTCTGTTTAAAGACACCTTATTTAATATAAATTACTGATTCATTAACACTGAACTCATAGTCGACAGCATTACAACTCATGCCTGAACAAAACTTACCTAACACATTCCTTGTAAGGTAATCAAAGCCTTCTTGTGCTTAGAAACACCAGGCAGCGGCCGGGCGCGGTGGCTCAAGCCTGTAATCCCAGCACTTTGGGAGGCCGCGACGGGCGGATCACGAGGTCAGGAGATCGAGACCATCCTGGCTAACATGGTGAAACCCCGTCTCTACTAAAAATACAAAAAACTAGCCGGGCGAGGCGGCAGGCGCCTATAGTCCCAGCTACTCGGGAGGCTGAGGCAGGAGAATGGCGTGAATCCGGGAGGCGGAGCTTGCAGTGAGCTGAGATTCAGCCACTGCACTCCAGCCTGGGCGACAGAACGAGACTCCGTCTCAAAAAAAGCAACAAAAAAAAATAGACTTCCGGTGGCCGGCTTCATTGGGAACTATGGCTAAACATCATCCTGATTTGATCTTTTGGCGCAAGCAGGCTGGTGTTGTCATCGGAAGATTGTGTGAAAAATGTGACAGCAAATGTGTGATTTGTGTCCCTGCACTCTGGTGCGCCTATGTGATGAGTGTAACTACGTATCTTACTGGGGCGCTGTGTTAAATGTGGGGGCTCTGGGGTATCCAGTGCCTATTATTTTAAGGAGCGCACCATCCAGGAGAAGGATAGAGATGGCTGCCCAAAGATTGTCAATTTAGGGAGCTCTAAGACAGACCTCTTCTATGAACACAAAAAATACAGCTTCAAGAAGAGGTGATTAGTGGGTGGACCTTTCCTCCCCGCAATATCAAGCTGCTGCAGCGGCTAGAAAGGATGCCTACTACTACCAGCAGAAAGGGAGCAGAGCCCAGAGCATCACTAGGAGTGCCCACCAGTGTACTGGCAGCTTGCCATCCCTCCTCTCCCTTCACCTAGACATGTGGTAGGGATGGAAAACGATTCTTCACAGAGCACTCTGGCACACTGTATTGGAGAAAACCTGATAGATTAGTTAGGCCAGGCACAGTGGCTCACGCCTATAATCCCAGCACTTTGGGAGGCCGAAGCGGGTGGATCACGAGGTCAGGAGATCAAGACCATCCTGGCTAACACGGTGAAACCCCATCTCTATTAAAAAAAATACAAAAAAAATTAGCCAGGCGTGGCGGCAGGCGCCTGTAGTTCCAGTTACTTGGGAGGCTGAGGCAGGAGAACGGTGTGAACCCAGGAGGCGGAGCTTGCAGTGAGCCAAGATTGCACCACCGCACTCTGGCGTGGGCGACACAGTGAGACTCTGTCTCAAAAAAAAAAAAAAAATTTTGATAGATTAGTTAATTGTTTTTCTTGAATTTGAGAAGCAAAGATCTGTTCTCCATATTGATACGTTCTCCCTCAACCAAGATCTTCCAAGAAATAATATTTTAGTCTTCTGCTTGAGGAGTTGACTGTGAAGCTACAACCAGTGAAAAACATGTTCTCTTGCAGCAGCTCCGGTGGCAGCTGTCCTTGAAGAACCTTTGGTGTGTGGTGGGAAGCTATCAGAACAAGAAATGTAGCCATTTACTCTTTTAACACTTGCGCTACTGTCATGTTATTTTCCTTCTGAGAAACTGGAAATCCTTTCTGTTGCTATTACATTAATAAAGTTGGTGTTTATTTTCTGGTAAGATAAACAAAATTGAAAATAACCATTAGAAATCACCAACAAAAAGCAAATCAGGCTAGGTGCAGTGGCTCACGAATGTAATCCCAGCACTTTGGGAGGCCAAGATGGGCGGATCACTTGAGGCCAAGAGCTCGAGACCAGCCTGGACAACATGATGAAACCTCATCTCTACTAAAAATACAAAAATTAGCCAGGCATGGTGGTGCATGTCTGTAATCCCAACCACTCGCAAGGCTAAGGCAGGAAAATTACTTGAACCTGGTAGGCAGAGGTTGCAGTGAGCCGAGATAGCACCACCGTACTCCAGCCTGGGTGACAGGGCAAGACTCAGTCTCAGAAAAAAAAGCAAATAAATGCAAAAAAAACCATAGTACTAAATAGACCAAAAAAAGGACACTTATTTACAGTATGATAATTGAAAAGAAGACAGCAGCATGTTGCCTTGTCTAACCTCAGCTGGGAAAACACAACTCAAAATTTTTGTCACTCTATGCATATCTATAAATGATAGCAAAAGCACCAAAAGTATTGATTTTGGGGTTACAAGTAAATTTTAGCAGGTTTGCAAACTTGAAAATACAAACTCCGTGAATAATGAGGATCAACTGTAACATTATGATTCCATTTATGTGAAACTTCTAAGAGTCGCAAATTTAATCTATAGTGATAGAAAGATCAGCACCTGCCTGTGTCCAAGGAAGCAGGCTGGGGTTGACTGGAAAGGGAAATAAGAGTACCTTCTACAACTAACTGACATCTTTTCACTGGGCCAGGCACAGTGGCTCATGCCTGTAACTCCAGCACTTGGGGAGGCCAAGGTGGGTGGATCACTTGAGGTCAGGAGTTCAAGACAAGCCTGGTCAACATGGCAAAACCCCATCTCTACTAAAAAAGTACAAAAATCAGTCCACTGTGGTGGCACATACCTGTAATCCCTGCTACTCTGGAGGCTGAGGCACAAAAATCACTTGAACTCAGGAGGCGGAGGTTGCAGTGAGCCAAGATGGCACCACTACACCCCAGCCAGGGCGACAGAGCAAGACTCCTGTCTCCAAAAAAAGAAATCTTTTCACTGAAGTGAAATAGACATCTGTTGGGCCAGGCGCAGTGGTTCACACCTGTAATCCCAACATTTTGGGAGGCCGAGGTGGGTGGATCGCCTGAGGTCAGCAGTTCGAAATCATCCTGGACAACATGGTGAAACCCCATCTCTACTAAAAATACAAAAATTAGCTGCGTATGGTGGCACGTGCCTGTAGTCTCATGCTACTTGGGAGGCTGAGGCAGAATTGCTTGAATCTGGAAGGTAGAGGTTGTGGTGAGCTGAGATCCAGCCACTGCACTCCAGCCTGGCGACAGAGCGAGACTCCATCTCAAAAAAAAAAAAAAAAATGCCGAGCTTGGTGGCTCAAGCCTGTTATCCCAGCACTTTGGGAGGCCGAGGTGGGTGGATCACGAGGTCAGGAGATTGAGACCATCCTGGCTAACATGGTGAAACCCCCTCTCTATTAAAAATACAAAAACTTAGCTGGGCGTGGTAGCACATGCCTGTAATCCCAGCTACTTGGGAGGTTGAGGTGGGAGGATTGCTTGAGTCTGGGATGTTGAGGCTGCAGTGAGCCGAGATTGCGCCACTGCACTCCAGCCTGAGCAACAAGAGTGAGATTCTGTCTCAAAAAAAAAAAAAAAAAAAAGACAGGGTCTCGGCAAGGTGTGGTGGCTCATGCCTGTAATCCCGGCGCTTTGGGAGGCCGAGGCGGGCGGATCACGAGGTCAGGAGATCGAGACCATCCTGGCCAACATGGTGATACCCCATCTGTACTAAAAATACAAAAATTAGCCAAGCGTGGTGGTACATGCCTGTAAATCCCAGCTACTCGGGAGGCTGAGGCAGGAGAATCGCTTGAACTCGGGAGGCGGAGGCTGCAGTGAGCCGAGATTGCGCCACTGCACTCCAGCCTGAGCAACAAGAGTGAGATTCTGTCTCAAAAAAAAAAAAAAAAAAAGACAGGGTCTCGGCAAGGTGTGGTGGCTCATGCCTGTAATCCCGGCGCTTTGGGAGGCCAAGGCAGGTAGATGGCTTGAGGTCAGGAGGTCAAGACTAGCCTGATCAACATGGTGAAACCTCATCTCTACTAAAAATACAAAAAATTCGCTGGGTGTGGTGATAGGTGCCTGTAATCCCAGCTGCTCAGGAGGCTGAGGCAGGAAAATCACTCGAACCTGGGAGGCAGAGGTCGTAGTGAGGAGAGATCACGCCTCTGCTCTCCAGCCTAGGTGACAAAGTGAGACTTCGTCTCAAGAAAAATAAAGATAGGGTCCTACTCCATCACCCAGGCTGGAGCGCAATGGCCCAACCATAGCTCACTGCAGCTTCAAACTCCCAGACTTAAGCGATCCTCTCATCTTAAGACTCCTCAGTAGCTGGGGTTACAGACACGCACCACCATGCCTGGCTAGTTTTTTTATTTTTTGTATCGATGGGGTCTCGCTATGTTTCCAGAGCTGGTCTCAAACCTCTGGGCTCAAGTGATCCTACTGCCTCAGCCTCCCAAAGTGCAAGGATTACAGGGATAAGCCACCATGTCCAGCCAATACGTTTTTAATTAACAGCTTTATTACTATTCACACAACATACAATTCACCCATTAAGGTGTACAATTCAATGATTTTAAGTATAAAATATTCAGAGGTAGGAGCAACCATCACTGCAATTTTAGAATGTTTTAATCATCTCAAAAAGAAATCCCATACCCTTAAGCTATCATTTTCTCTATCCCCCACAACCACCTCCAAGCCCTAAGCAATCACTAATCTACTTTCTGTTTCTATAGAATCGCCTATTCTGGATATTTCACATAAATGAAATCATATAAATGTGAACTTCTGTATCTGACTTCTTTCATTTGACATGCTTTCAAGATTCATCCATGTTGCAACATGTATCAGCACTTTGCTCCTTTTTATTGCAGAATAATGTTCCCTTGTATGTATATACCACATTTTATCTGTCAGTTGATGGACACTTGGGTTGCTTCTCCTCTTGGTTATTATGAATAACGCTGCCATAAACATTCGTGTACAAGTTTTTGTGTGAACATTTGTTTTCACTTCTCTTGGGTAGATAGCCAGGAGGGAGATTGCTGGGTCATATGGTAACTCTATGTTTAACCACATAAAGACTGTTTTCCCAAGTGGCCCACTTGACATTCCCACCAACAGTGTATGAGGTCTCTGATTTCTCCATATTTCCATCAACATATGACATCATCTGATTTTTTTATTACAGAGTAAGTTGTTTAATAATTGTTCATTCAATCACAATACACCCAAATTTTTCTTTTCTTTTTAGAGACAGGGTCTTGTTCTGTCATCCAGGCAGGAATGCAGTGGCACAATGATGGCTCACTGCAGCTTCAACCCCTGGGCTCAAGCAATTCTCCCACCTCCGCCTCCCAAGTAGCCGGGAATACAGGGGCATGCCACCATGCTCGTTTAATTTTACTTTTTTTTTTTTTTTTTTTTTTGTGGAGACAGGGTCTC
>NW_012114932.1:2261983-2264372 GCF_000951035.1 Colobus angolensis palliatus | reverse complement strand
TTTTTATTTTTTTGTGGAGACAGGGTCTCACTATGTTGCCCAGGCTGGTCTCAAACTCCTAGGCTCAAGCAATTTGCCTGCTTCAACTTCAAAAGTTCTGGAATTACGGGCATGAGCCATGGCACCTGGCCTATACCTAGATTTTTATGTATTTATAAGGTGCTCTTATTCATTAACATCGAATTTTAGACTTGAAAAGAGTCCAGTCCTAGACCTGCTCCCCTACCCTGCCCTCCTTTTACATAATGAGACAGGAATAAATAAGCTAAACCCACAAATAAAATTTTACAAAAGAGATCAGCAGATTTTCTAGGCACTCAACAAAACAATGTCCCTAACAGAGATCCAGCACTGAAGTGGACACGTGTTCCCACGAAAGCTCATTTGTTATATCTTCTAAATAAATGCAACTTCAAACCACAGTAGCACACCTGAGAGTATTTATCATCTTTCACACACACACACACACACACAGAGTCTTAGGCTTTCCTACCCAGAATCTATTGCTTAAATTCTGCTATAGTAGGAGAAATGAAAACCTGTATTTAAAAATCAGTGCAAAAGCACAGATCCACAGCCACAAAGACACAAAATGCCAGACTGCTTCCTCGTTCCAAGTCAGAAATAGAGTGTACTATGCAGTCGTTCCCCAGCTCTGCCCATCACTATTCCTTATAGTGTCCGGGCTGCACCAGGAGGAGGTCAGGCAGCAAACACTGCCATTTACAGCAGCCCAAGGAGGCAGTGAGATCAAGACCCAACAAAGAAAAGGGCCTAAGAATGTTTGCATCCAGTGCCATATTCACAGAAATGTTTTCCTAGAAAACTGGCATTTTAACAAGGAAGGGCTCTTTTTAGGCCTTAGTTCTGCCCTTTGAGCAAGTTCTGTTTCTGTTCTGCAGCACTAAGGGACAGGTCTGCCTCTATAAAGCATACTTCAAGGCAAGGCAGGGTGGAGGTAGAAATTCACAGCCACGAAATCCCCACTTCTACCTGCCCACTCCCTTCTATTTCCCTGTTTAGTTACAAAAAGTGTTTCCAACTCAGACAAATCTAGTACATATTTATAAATATTTGGTCCTCATCTACAGGTGCAAAAAGACACAAGAAATGTAAAACACAGTCCCTGTCAGAAAAGGATTAGGCTCTACCAGAGGAAACTATATATATATACACATTTTTTTTTTTTTTTTTAGACGGAGTTTCCCTCTTGTTGCCCAGGCTGGAGTGCAATGGCACAATCTCGGCTCACTGCAACCTCCGCCTCCCGGGTTCAAGTGATTCTACTGCTTCAATCTCCCAAGTAGCTGGGATTACAGGCGCCCACCACCACACCTGGCTAATTTTTTGTATTTTCAGTAGAGACAGGGTTTCACCATGTTGGCCAGGCTGGTCTCGAACTCCTGGCCTCAGGTGATCCACCCGCCTCCGCCTTGGCTTCCCAAAGTGCTGGGATTACAGGCATGAACCACTGTGCTGGTCTAAAAAATTATTCTTAAAAGAGCAAATAGTATTTTGACGTTTGTTTCAGGGCAATAATGCCACTGCAGTTCGAAGAGTATGGAATATATCCCCAGGAGCTGAAATGTTTTGGGGACATTTCATAAAGAGGTAGGTAGAAATGGAGCTGGACTATGGACAAGAGAGAAGCTGAAGGAAAAGGTCATCTCCACAGGCCACAGGTCACTGGATTGAGCCATGAGAGGATTTGTGTAAAGAAAGAGTACGTATGGAATGTTTGGCAAACCATTTGGTTAGTGGGGATTAGGATAAACCCTGAGGAGGTAGGCTGGAGCCAGCTGGACTATATCGCCTTAAATGCCACATTAGGACATCAGATCTCATCCCAGAAGCCCGTAGTAGTTCCTGATTTCAGTGCAGGATCTCCACAATCTGTGCAGTGTGAAAAAGTCCTGAAATTGGCCAGGCAAGGTGACTCACATCTGTAATCCAGCATTTTGGGAGGCCGAGGTGGGAGGATCACTCCAACCAAGGAGCTAGAGGCCAACCTGGGCAATAAACAAGACTCCATGTCCATTACAAAAAAAAAAATTAAAATTAAGAATTAGCTGAGCACAGTAGTGCCCACCTGTAGTTCTAGCTACTCTGGAGGCTGAGGCAGGAGAATCACCTGAGCCCAGGAGTTCGAGGCTGCAGTGAGCTATGATCGAGCCACTGCACTCCAGCTGGGCAACAGAGTAAGACCTGTCTCAAAAAAAAATTAAGTAAATAAAAGTACTAAAGTTTACAGATAAATTATGCAAAGATAAAGAACAGTGGATGGAAAGTCTACTTTTTTTTTTTTTTTTTTGAGACGGAGTCTAGCTCGTCGCCCAGGCTGGAGTGCAGTGGCACAATCTTGGCTCGCTGTAACCTCCACCTCCCAAGT
>NW_012114932.1:2258676-2260558 GCF_000951035.1 Colobus angolensis palliatus | reverse complement strand
GGGTTCAGGCGATTCTACTGCCTCAGCCTCCAAAGAGCTGGGACTACAGGCATCCACCACCACGCCCAGCTAATTTTTGTATTTTTAGTAGAGACGGGATTTCACCATTTTGGCCAGGCTAGTCTTGAATTCCTAACCTCAGGTGATCCGCCCGCCTCAGCCTCCCAAAGTGCTGGGATTACAGACATGAGCCACCACATCTGGCCTCTTTCAAAATCATACAGAGGTGACAAGACCTGATAGAAGTGCACAAAGTAGGCTGGGTGCGTGGCCAGGCACAGTGGCTCACGCCTATAAGTAATACCAGCAATTTGGGAGGCCGAAGCGGGCGGATCACGAGGTCAGGAGTTCAAGACCAGTCTGGACAACATAGTGAAACCCTATCTCTACTAAAAATACAAAAATTAGCTGGGCGTGGTGGCATGTGCCTGTAATCCCAGCTACTTGGGAGGCTGAGGCAGGAGAACTGCTTGAACCAGGGAGTCAGAGGTTGCAGTGAGCCGAGATCGCACCACTGTATCCAGTCTGGCAAAGGAGCGAGACTCCGTCTCAAAAAAAAAAAAAAAAGTGCACAAAGTATTGTCGCTTGACTTCTTAGTCACCTCATGCAGGCATGTTGTATGATCACATACAAGAAGACTGTGCAAAGAACCAGAGGCCACAGGTCAAGAGAAATGTGTTTTGTAACAATCAGAACTCTTCCTAGACCAGCACACTCTGCTGAGGATCTCCAACCTGCCCACATTCACAGGAAAGGGGCCTGAAGGTCTGTTTTCACTGAGCAAGATAATTTTACTAATGTTAAAAGTTAATTTGCCCCGGGCGCAGTAGCTCACACTTGTAATCCCAGCACTTTGGGAGGCCGAGGCTCACGAGGTCAGGAGTTCGAGACCAGCCTGGCCAACATGGCGAAACCCCGTCTCTGCTAAAAATACAAATATTAGCCGGGCATTGGTGGCGCACGCCTGTGGTCCTAGCTACTCACGAGGCTGAGGCAGGATAATCGCTTGAACCCGGGAGGCGGAGGTTGTGGTGAGCCGAGACTGCGCCACTGCACTCCAGCCTGGGCAACAGAGTGAGAGACTGTCGCAAAAAAAAAAAAAAAAAAGGTTAATTTGCCAGTTAGATACCATCCACAACAAAAACAAGTTTCATTTATTTTTCCGATTCTAAGACACTCCTACATTTACTTTGTCTCCTATGGCGAGTATCTCTTTAGGAGAAAAAAAATCAATCAAGTTATCACCATAATATTCACTTTCTCCTAAAGCAAAAAGAGGAAGACATTACCACTCTCCAAAAAGTGGTGGTGAAGAACCAAAGAAATTATGTTCCAAAATAGAACTCAGCCATTACGGACATTTAACCAGGCTCTTTGGTAGAAAACAAACGGTGAGCTTCGAGGTACACGTGAGGTTCCGAACGGGTCTCGGGAAGCAGCAGCCAGGCAGAGGGTCCCCCTTGCCAGAATCACACGGCCATGACACCGGCCTGCCTGGCTCGCGGGGGCTTTGGCTTGATTCGTCTAGTCTTAGCATCCAGCGTCCTGAAAATCACCCGCAGGAGCGCTATCTAAGAAAGAGGTAAGTCTATTTCTCAGCCAGGAGCAACACAACTCCCAGGAGAGCATCAGGGTGGCACCGGACACACTTCAGCGCTCCGGATCAGCAGAGTCCAGAGCTTCGGTCAGAGAAGCTGATTTCCCGCTACTAGCCGGCCAGACCTCAGGCACTGGCGCTCTCCGACCTCCACACCGGCTGTTCCCCGGCTTCGGTGCCAGCATCTAGGAGGCTCGGCGGGCGGCCGGTCAGGACGCTCGAGCGATGTTCCAGTGATGCTCCACCGGAGCCCCGACCCCACGCGCGCCCACTCCAACGCCGCG
>NW_012114932.1:2229643-2258446 GCF_000951035.1 Colobus angolensis palliatus | reverse complement strand
CCGGCTCCTGTCACTCACCCGCCCGGCCCGGGTACCGGGCGCCCACGGCTCCCTACGGGAGCTGGGCCCCCCGGGCCTCCAGGTTTCGGCCCGCCCCCTGGCAGGCAGCACAGGTGGCTGAGCCCCGCTACAGCGGCCTCTCACCGGCCGCTTGGTCCAGCTCCCGGCGCTGCCCACTTGGTACGGATCAACAACAAGATGGCGGCTAGCCGAGGGGGCGGGGGCCGGGCGTCATAGTAACCAGGACTGCAAAGAACCCGCCCCCGAGGGGTGCCATCCCCAGTCAACAGTCTTTTTGCTCGTCGCCAGGGGCAGTGCTTCCCGCTGACAGGTCAGCTCACCTGTCAGTCAGAGTCTGCCTCTCAGGGCCTGTGCCGAAAGCGTGGGGGCACGTGACTGTGACGGCATGGGTTTGCGCATGCGTTTCGTTCTCGCTGTGGCTGGCGGAGCTTTTGCTGGCGACTCTGAGGCCAGAGCGCCCTTGGCGTCTCTGCGTGTCTGGCCCCGGTGCGGTACCGGCGGCGTCTTCTCATACGTTTGCGCACACACAGGGACTCTCAGCGGTGTGCTATTCGTTTTTTTGTCACCCACTCGGGGAGAAGGGGGGTGCAGCCCCCAGTTCACTCTGCAGAGGAAACTGAGGCTCAGGGGAGGCCGAGCCAAGGTCACACCACCTCTAGAAATGGAGGTGCTGGGTCTCACACCTCCTCCTACTGGTTTCAGAGTGTGAGGAGCCTCTATCCCGGCTTCCCGCGCTTTGTCCCTTAGTAGCCTTGAGGTACAGCAGTCTGTGCTGCCACAGCAGCCTCTGGCTCATTGCCCATGCTTTCCTGCCTGAGGTTTAGAGCCTAGCACAAGTCCTGACACACAGCGGGCACTCCCTTTTCTCAGTCCTAGAGCATCTTGTCTGGAGATCCTATGACAGCATCTTTTGCCCTGGACTGTCATGACCGGCCTACCAGGCATAGTAATGGTCCCAGGAAGATGGTCACACCTTGCTCCCCATACAGAACACCTAACTCTGGGCTTGGCTTTAGGCTTAGAACACCAGATGAAGTTACGTGGCCTGGGCCCACACCCAAATGCCCCAACTAGCTAACTCTTTTGAGCCTTAGCCTTTCTTTAGCTTTGGTTGCCCCATCTGTAGAATGAAAATAAAAGTGGAGCTTCTCAGAGGAAGATTTAATGAACCCTTAGAGCAGGGGAAGAACTCAGGAAAAATCGGCCTAAAACCACTTCCTGGAACAACCTGCTTCCAGAAGTTGCTGTTGCTGAGGCATGCCTTAAAACACTAACTTTGGTGGAAGCCCCATGAAGGGTTTTTGTTTTGTTCCCACAGACGGCACTCAGCTTCTTCCTGGCCCTGGGATACCATAACTGGTTCAGAAAGGGAGGCCCTCCTAGCCAGGTGCGGTGGCTCATGCC
Source organism: Colobus angolensis palliatus (assembly GCF_000951035.1). NCBI lineage: Eukaryota > Metazoa > Chordata > Mammalia > Primates > Cercopithecidae > Colobus > Colobus angolensis. Next base: position 2,257,021 of record NW_012114932.1, on the reverse strand, counting down.
TGCAATCCAGCATTTTGGGAGGCCAAAGCGGGCGGATCACTTGAGGTCTGGGGTTGGAGTCCAGCCTGGCCAAAATGGTGAAACCCCGTCCCTGCTAAAAATACAAAAATTAGCCAGACGTCATGGCAGGTACCTGTAATCCCAGCTATTCAGGAGGCTGAGGCAGGAGAATCACTTGAACCTGGGAGGCAGAGGTTCAGTGAGCTGAGATCATGCCACTACACTCTAGCCTGGGTGACAGAGCAAAATTCTGTCTCAAAAGAAAAAGAAAGAAAGTAAGGTTCTCCAGTGCCCTGAGGGGGTTCAGGCCCACAGACTCAACAGAGGCGGAAAGACTGTGATAACTTGGATTTACCACAGTAAGGTCCTCTTGGAGAGCTGGCAGAAGTCTGAGACCTGATGTCAGGCTGGGCATGGAGAGTGGGCCAATATTGCACCCAGCAAGACCTGCCCACCAGCAGATTGTTGCAGGCCACCTGGCTACATGCAATAGCTCAGGTCAGCACAGGAAGAGGTGAGAGCAGAGGAACCAGAAGAAACATCAGGAAGAAAAGTCAACAACCCTCAAAAGGGGGATTCTGCTAATCCTCCAGGACCAGCCATGCCACAGGATTCTCAAGTCTGCATCACCCCTCACCCCAGTGCAAAAGCTCCAAATCCTTCCCAAGAAAACCTCCACATACAGTTGGCAAATTGCCCTGAAGTTTGATGGGGCCCTCAAAAAGCAAAAAGCAACAGTGGTATAACTACCATGGATAACAGTTTGGAGGTTCCTCAGAAAACTATAAATACAGTTACCACATGATCCAACAATCCCATTGCTGGGTATGTACCCAAAGGAAAGGAAATCAGTATATTAAAAAGATATCTGCACTTCTGTGTTTGCTGCAGCGCCATTCACAATAGCCAAGATTTGGAAGCAACCTAAGTGTCCATCAACAGATGAATGAATAAAGAAAAATGGCCAGGCGTGGTGGCTAAAGCCTGTAATCCCAGCACTTTGGGAGGCCGAGACGGGCGGATCACGAGGTCAGGAGATTGAGACCATCCTGGCTAACACGGTGAAACCCCGTCTCTACTAAAAAAAAAATACAAAAAACTAGCCAGGCGTGGTGATGGGCGCCTGTAGTCCCAGCTACTCAGGAGGCTGAGGCAGGAGAATAGCGGGAACCCGGGAGGCGGAGCTTGCAGTGAGCTGAGATCCGGCCACTGCACTCCAGCCTGGGCGACAGAGCGAGACTCTGTCTCAAAAAAAAAAAAAAGAAAATATGGTACATATGGGCCAGGCGTGGTATTTCACGCCTGTAATCCCAGCACTTTGGGAGGCTGAGGCAGGCGGATCACAAGGTCAGGAGATGGAGACCATCCTGGCTAACATGGTGAAACCCCATCTCTACTAAAAATACAAAAAAATTAGCTGGGCTTGGTGGTGAGCACCTGTAGTTCCAGCTACTCAGGAGGCTGAAGCAGGAGAATGGCGTGAACCCAGGAGGCGGAGCTTGCAGTGAGACGAAATCGCACCACTGCACTCCAGTCTGGGCAACAAAGTGAGACTCCATCTCAAAAAAATAATAATAAAATATGGTACATATGCAGAATGGAGTATTATTCAACCACGAAAAAGGATGAAATTGACTGGTGTGGTGGCTCACGCCTGTAATCCCAGAACTCTGGGAGGCCGAGGCAGGAGGATCACCTGAGGTCAGGAGTTCAAGACCAACCTGGCCAACATGGTAAAACTTCATCTCTACTAAAAGTAAAAAATAAAAAGCCGGGTGTGGTGGCGTGCACCTGGGGTCCCAGCTACTCAGGAGACTGAGGCATGAGAATTGCTTGAACATGAGAGGCGGAGGTTGCAGTGAGCCAAGATCCTGCCACTGTACTCCAGCCTGGGTGACAAAGTAAGATTCTGTCTCAAAAAAAAGGAAAAAGATTTAAACAAAACAATTTAATTCATGGAGATAGTGAGTAAAAGGATAGTTACCAGAGTCTGGAAGGGGTGGGGAGGTGGGATGGTTAATGGACACCAGAGAAAAAAGAAAAATGAATGAGACCTAGTGTTTTGATAGCACAACAGAGTGACTATAGTCAATAATAACTTAATTGTACATTTTAAAATAACTAAAATAGTATAATTGGGTTATTTGTAACACAAAGGATAAATACTTCCAGGGATGGATACCACATTTTCGATGAAGTGATTATTAAGCATTACATGCCTTATCAAAACATCTCATGTACCTCCAAATTTATACACCTATGTACCCACAAAAATTAAAAATTATGAAAAAAATTAAAAAGAGGAACATCTCAACAACAACAAAAAAAGCAACAGTGAGCCAGACACCTGTAATCCCAGCACTTTGGGAGGCTGAAGCAGGAGGATCGCTTGGACCCAGGAACTCAAGAACAGCCTGGTCAACATAGAAACACCCCATCTCTACAAAAAAATTAAAAATTAGCCAGGCATGGTGGTCCATGCCTGTAGTCCCACCTACTGGGAATGTGAGTAGGAGAATCCATTGAACCTGGGAGGTCAAGGCTACAGTGAGCCAAGATCACACAGTTGCCCTCCAGCCTGGGCAACAAAGCCAGACCCTATCTCCCCTCTCTCTCTCTGTCTCTCTCACACACACACACACACACACACACACACACACACACACACGCAACATTGTTCTCTCTCTTTTGGATAAGAAAAGGAAGTAGGTGGCCCTGAGTAGACATGCTGATTGGAGGCCCCTCAGTCACTGACAAGGATAATAGCCTATTATCTCTATACAGCATCAGTCGCACTGTCAGTCCAAGCATCATACAATACCTTCTTAAAAGAAAAATAAATCCAGGTGCAGTGCTGCGCCCATAGTCCCAGCTACTCAGGAGGCTGAGATGAGAGGCTCTCTTGAAGCCAGGAGTTAGAGGCTATAGTGCGCTATAACACCTGTGAATAGCCTCTGCACTCCAACCTGGGCACCATAGTGAGATCCTGTCTTAAAAAAAAAAAAAAAAAAACCTGAAAGAGAAAAGGAAAACCTTACTGCTCCCTAGTGTCTGCTCACAAGGTAGGGAGTTCTCCAAGTGAGAACAAGGAGGCACAGATTTCAGAGCTTCTCCCCGCATGTTGGCTACAAGGCTAGAACTTTTCTATTTGTAATTTTGTTTATTATGAATCAGTTTGAAAACACAGCCCATGATGGTATGAAAAAGAAATTTCCCGAGACGGTCGGATCACGAGATCAGGAGTTCGAGACCATCCTGGCTAACACGGTGAAACCCCATCTCTACTAAAAACTACAAAAAGCTAGCCGGGCGAGGTGGCTGGCGCCTGTAGTCCCAGCTACTCAGGAGGCTGAGGCAGGAGAATGGTGTAAACCCGGGAGGCGGAGCTTGCAGTGAGCTGAAATCTGGCCACTGCACTCCAGCCCGGGCGACAGAGCGAGACTCCGTCTCAAAAAAAAAAAAAAAAAAGAAAAGAAAAAGAAATTCCACACATGGTAAAGCAGCTACTTGGCCTCAGAGCCAGCACCAGGCTCCGTCCTCAAAAAAAAAAAAAAAAAGAAAAGAAAAAGAAATTCCACACATGGTAAAGCAGCTACTTGGCCTCAGAGCCAGCACCAGGCTCCTGTGCGTGTGTTAAACAGGTAGTCTCTTCCTGTACCTAAAACCTGTAGGAGAGAGAAGAGAGCGGGGGATGCTGCTGGCCCCAGGAGAACTGCCTCCCTCTCCTCTTACCTGAAGGTAGGAGATCATTCCTTCAGGACCCTCAGTGTGACACCCCACCTTCGCTGGAATCTAACCTGTCCCCTCCCTCCCTTCTCAGCAAATTCTCTGAACTCTGTCTCAAATGCACAGGAAGCCTCCTTGATTCTCCAACACTGGACACCAGCTTCCCTAAGGCCAATGCCAGATTACTCTCCCATAATTCACTGGTGACACTGGACTATCTGGGGGCCTCTCCCCTCACCATCATCCCTCCTCCTGTTGTAGGCAGAGACCAGACCAGATATGAGGCATCTCCTGACCCCCTAGATATTTGACAAAGGACGGATGAAGGGTGAGTGGGGGTGAGAGCAGACCCCATTCAGGAAAAAAGCAGACAGATGGTGGGTTCCTGGGAGTAGGAGGAGATATTGAGATGAGGTAAAGAGAGGAGGAGATACTCAGATTGGGTGAGGGCCCAGGCAGAGAATAGTTTAGGAAGAGGGAGACTCACGGGAGTCCTGTGCTCTGCCATCAAAATGCTGCTGAGGGGAAAAAAAAAAGGGTGCAATGAATTGAACCCTGCCTACAGGGGAGCAGATGAAGACCTGCTCCTAGGGGGCCAGAAGCCCACCTGCCTCCTCCATCCTTATGGTGCTAGTGTGGGCACTTCCACAGGGATAGACATTCACAGGAAAAGGGGCAAGCTTGGTGGGGGCAGGGGAGTACTCTGGAGCAGCCTTGGTGCCCACTACTTGAAATGGTGAGCTGACATACCAGACTCATGATGCTACTGGGTGCCTGGGACATCTCCATCATCGGTGCCTCCATGAAACCTCGATGTATCCCTCAGTTCCCTGGATGCTGGGGCAAAGTAGGAGCAAGAGTACAGAGCAAAGCTCTGGGCCCCAACCTGAGTTTAAGAGATAGGCTCCCAGGCAAAGTATGCAAAGGAGACTGACCTGTTTAGCAGCAAAGCCTGGGCTGGTTTGCTGGGTGCTTGCAGCAGCTGGGCCAACCTAAAATGCCAGGAGGAGTAACCAAGCAGTGAAGGCAGTAGGCCTACTGGCTCCAGGAACTAGTACCATTCACCTGTCCCTTTTTATTGGGAATAACCAGTGTCTGTATGCAGTGCCCACATCGTTACATCCCCTTTCCCTGGGCTCAGTCCTATGTCCACAAGGAACTTCAGAGTCTACAGGAGCAGGAAAGCTTTCCAGTGGAGGGCAGAAGTCAGGAATGGGGTAAATGCCCAATGCATGACAGACTCACAGTTTCAAGCCCTGAGCTTATCAACCCTCCCCCCATTTCAAGACTGGATTCTGCCCGTGATGGAAGTTGCTTCCTCCCAGTGTCTCTCTGACCCTAATTTAAAGACTCCTGGAGGGACAGCAGCCCTCCTCAATATCAGTTTGTCACCCACCCACTTGGGCATTGTCATCTAATCTTGAGTGAAACCACCCATCACAACTGGGGTCCATAGGTGGGTGGGGGGCAGGTAGGGAGCACAAGGATAGGATCCCTACCACTGGAGGAGCCTGCCAAGAAGCCAGCCTCGGGCCAAGAGGAGAAGAGTACCAGTTGCTGTCAACACCACCACAAACAGGGCTGTGGTTGCCTGAAAGCCTCTGTGTCTGTCACAAGCATGAGTGTCATCATTGAGGGCACCTGAAAAGGAGGCCACAGCCTCACCACTGCCTTGCCAAAATGCCCTGACCATCCAGCCTTCCAACCCCTCCCTGGGCTAGGCCACCCCACACCCGTGATTTGCTCTTCAATACCTCTGGGCTTTCTGCACTCAGCACTTCCCTCTGAACTGCCTTTCCCATAGTTCCACCCGAAAAACTGGGTCTCCTCACTTTCCAAGGTCCACCCTTCCCACTCCACTAAGGGCCCAAGGAGCCTCCTCACTGTGGTTCTGTGGGTGCTGGTGGCCACTGTGCTGGCCCTCTGGTGAACTAGATGCACAATAATGGTGGCTGTGGTGCTGAGGTCGGGGGTGGAGCGGCCTGCATCGGCCACACAGATCAGTAGCTCATAGGTACAGGGCTGCTGTGGCCAGAAGGGCCCCAACACAAGGTCACTGTGCACCAGGATGGCCTCTTGCAGGATGAATCAGTTCTGGCTATTCCCTGAAATCAGAGTGACAGGAGGAAGAGACCATTGCTGGCCTTGGCCTGCCCCTCACTCACAACCTGGTGGTGCCCATGTCCCCTTCCTCCCACGATGCTATAGGAATAGGTCAGGTGCTGTGGCTCCTGAGGGATCTGGCATGACACCTTGGTCACCTCCACACTACGGCCCAGAGGAGCATAGATGGTGAGTTCCTGAAATGGGGGCTCACATTTGGGGGCATGGTCATTCACATCCTGCAGAAAGGAACCAGGTTAGGAGTGGATAGAACCCACCCCCCAAACCTCCGAGTCAGCCCCTCAACTTCTTCTCACCACAGCCGGAGCCTAGGCGTTAAGGGATCAAAGCATCACACAACGGGCTCCAGAGCTTTCCACAATTAGGCCCCACTCCTCTCCAGCCAACTCATGGAAGAAACCGAGGCACAGAGTGGAAAAACAGAACACCACAGGGAGATCTGAACTCCTATCTTTCCAAGTATTTATTTCCAACGCCTTAGGACACAGTTACCTCAACCTTGATGGTAATGGTACAGGAGCCTGAGCGGTGATGGTTGGGGTTCTGTTCTTGGCCATGGTCAATCAGCAGGACAGTGAGCCTGTACAGCCTCTGCTGCTCATAGTCCAAAGGTCCCAGGAGGTAAACTTCCTCTAGAAGGGGAGATCACAGCCTCAGCCTGCAGAGCCAACTCTGGCTCGCCGTTTCCATCCAAGCCCTGGGGTGGATGTACCACTGAGATTGTCCACAGCAAAGGTGGTAGGACCACCAGAGGTGTAGTACTCAATGTTGTCATTAGGATAATCCATATCCATGCCCACCACAGAGCCCAGCAGAGTGTGGGATACTGCATCCTCCTGAACCTGGAATGTGCGAGGGGCACAGGCTGGGGAGAACTCGTTGATGGGTGTCACCATCACCAGTACCGGCACCTCAGCTGGAGGTCATTTGGCAGTCAAGGAGCTGGCCTGGGGTGCCTATCCCTGAACTGGGAGTCTGAGGAGGGAGACATGGCCCTGCCCTGGGGGGTCTAAAGAGTGAGAGGGTCTAAAGGGAGGGCAGAAGCCTTCCCCTGCTGGGGGTCTAAGAGATATATCCTCAGGGTCTGAAATGGAGACAACCCTGCCCTACTGGATTCTAAAGGAGGAGAGATGACCCTGTCCTGAGCATGGGAAGCAGGAGGACAAAACAGCCTTGTCCTGGGTGTCCAGGCCAGGTGTGGTTACTCACTGGTCATCTGGGGCTGGCCACCATCGAGCACCAGGATGGAGGCTGCATGCTGGAAGCAGGTTCCAGGAGGGTCACAGTCCAGTGTGGCATTCACCTAGCCAAAGGGGCTAGAAAGTGAGGTCCAGTCAGGGCCTGAGAGAGCCCTGAGCCACATGGGGCTGCTGTAGGCCAGGGCATCCACAAATATCCTGCCCGGATCCTGTTTTCCAGACTGCAACACAGGTTGGCTCAACAGCCATCCCTCCCACCCCCACTCCCATGGTCTCAGCTCTCAGAGACCCTTGGCCCACCCACCCCTTCCCACTGCAAGCACCCTGCAAGTGGGTCTGGGAGCTGGGGCTGGGCACCTCAAGGACTCTGTCATAAAGGCAGAGGCTGGCAGGGTTGGAAGAGCTGCAGAACCACAGCTTGTAGTCCAGGGTGGCGTCAACAGAGTCCAGATCTTCACAGGTAAGAGTATTCAGCACGGCGCCCACAGGTGTAGTCTCGGGGATTTGGGATCTGAGAGTATGCCATGGGAGCAAGGCGGGAGTCTGGCAGCACCCTGAGTCATGGCTCTGGCCCCAGCAGCCCAGGTAAGGTTCCTGTGTACTCACACCAGAAGCACTGGGAGGCAGCGTGGAGGTCAGAGGTTGACCAGCCGCACATTCATGGTGAGATTGAGCTTGGCACTGGCCCACAGCTGGTGCCACTCAAAGGCCTTCACCTGCAGCCTGGAAACCGAAGTGCCTGGGGTGTGAGCTAACTCCAGGGCGTCGTGGTCGAGACCACACTGTCTGCTGCATGGGGTGAGAGGGTCAGGGAACACAGAGATCAGCCCCACTCCCAGCTCAGTCCCACTCCCACCAGCCCACCAGATCCATAGGCAAAGGAGGTCGCTGAGCCTGGCCCTCTTGCTGCCTTCTCCAAGACCAAGCCCCCAAACAGGAAGGTGAAAAGGTACTATGGGTCACCTCTGGACCAGCCACAGAGGCATCCCAGTACCCGCCCCTCCCTCAACACCTCTCACCATGACCGATGGAGAAGAGTGGGCTGGGCACCGGAGACAGGATTTCATAGCGCAGGTCGACACCCCAGGCCCGGACCTGAACCACCTCACTACCAGGGGCCAGGTTCTCAGGGATGGTGATATTCTGAGCCTACTCACTGGACCAAAAGGGGGGCACTGGTTCCTGCCCATTCCTACTCACCCTGTGGGTCCACAGCTTCCTTCCCTGGGCCCCCCTCCTGTCAGGGCTGGGACTCAGCTCCAGCAGCCTCACCCTACCTGATTCCATGGGGCTAGGCCCTTCCTCCCTCACTCTTCCAGGGTAGGGGAGCCTTACAGGAAGGAAACCTGACTGGAGGGAACAGGCAAAACCTTCACCATCACCATCCCTTGGCAGCTTTGCCTTTTTCCAAAGGACACTGAGATCTGCAGCTGGAAGACCTGTGGTGCACCCAGAACAGAAAAGGAGCCAGAGTGTGTGTGTGTCCACCTCTTTGTCTATGCCCAGTCCTCCCCTTCAATAGGCAACCTCACTTAGGATCTGCAAAAGAAGCCTCAACTTCCACTCTTCCCCATGATCCCCATGACCTGTCACTCTGCTGATAAGTATTCCTTTGAGCCCCATATCTTTGGGCCATAAATTATTCCGTTAGGATGCAAACAGCCCAAGAGTGATATCTGAATCATTGACAATGTGAATTATCATCTTAGAGTTGCTGAAAGCCACCTCCAGACTGCACTGACCACTTTACTCAGAACTTTTTTTTTCTTTTTTCTTTTTTTTTTTGCCCAGGTTGGAGCGCAGTGGTAATGATCTCGGCTCACTGCAACCTCCATCCCCTGAGTTCAAGCAATTCTCCTGCCTCAGCCTCCTGAGTAGCTAGGATTACAAGCATGTGCCACCACATTCGGCTAATTTTTGTATTTTTAGTAGAGACGGGGTTTCTCCATGTTGGTCAGGCTGGTCTTGAACCCCTGAACTCAGGTGAAAACACCCACCTCAGCCTCCCAAAGTGCTAGGATTACATAGGTGAGCTACCATGCCTGGCCATTACCCAAGACTTTCTTTTACTGTGTGATTGCCCTAAACACATTTCTTTCTATTAAGGGCTTGTGAATTCCCAGAGAGAGGGATTCCTCTTCTTTCTAGAACTCCAGAGCCCAGCACAGAACCAAGCTAAAGTGGGAGGACAACCAGCATGGAGCAGCAGGTCCAGGTCTGAGAAGGTCAGTGTTAGTCGAGGAGGCCAAGGAGGCCAAGAATAAACAAATTTCTAAAAGGTAGGAGCTCTACCCAATCCATGGACACCCCCAGATTCCAGGTCATGCTCACCTTTCGAGCCTGGCCTAGGAGGCCCTGGGATGGTGCCTGCAGCCAACCTTGCTCATTGATGGAGAAAGGTCCAGGGAAGTGTGGCAGGTCCTGGACACTGATAATGCTCAACTGACAGAACAGAGACGCTGGCAACCCCATTCAACCCCAAGTGCCCTGAGCACCCCCGTCAACAACCCAGCAGCAACCCTCCAGCAACCCAGCAGGCACCTGCCTACACCCAACTTATTTTCTTTTCTTTTCCTTCCTTCCTTCCCTCCTTCCTTCCTTCCTTTCTTCCTTCCTTCCTTCTTTCCTTCCTTCCTTCCTTCTTTCCTTCTTTTCTTTCTTTCCCTCTCTCTTTCCTTCTCTGTCTCTCTGCTTCCTTCCTTCCTTCTTTCCTTCCTTCTTTTTTTTGAGACAGAGTCTCACTCTGTCACCCAAGCTGGAGTGCAGTGGTGCGATCTCAGCTCACTGCAACCTCCACTTCCTGGGTTCAAGCGATTCTCCTGCCTCAATCTCCTGAATAGCTGGGATTACACACCTGTGCCAGCACACCCAGCTAATTTCTTTCCTTCCTTCCTTCCTGCCTGCCTGCCTGCCTGCCTCCACCTCCTGGGTTCAAGCAGTTCTCCTGCCTCAGACTCCCAAGTAGCTGGGATTACACACCTGTGCCAGCACACCCAGCTAATTTCTTTCCTTCCTTCCTTCCTGCCTGCCTGCCTGCCTGCCTCCACCTCCTGGGTTCAAGTGATTCTTCAGTCTCAGCCTCCTGAATAGCTGAGATTACAGGTGCCCACCACCACGCCTGGCTAATTTTGGTATTTTTAGTAGAAATAGGGTTTCACCATGTTGGTCAGGCTGGTCACAAACTCCTGACCTCCAGTGATCCACCCACCTCGGCCTCCCAAAATGCTGGGATAAGGTGTGAGCCACTGCGCCCAGCCTCACACCCAATTTTCTCATGCTTCACCACTGACCCTTATCCCAGCCTGGGCTCCAGCCCAGGTCCTGGTCACAATCCTCTTCCTTCCAGCCCAAGCCCTGGCCACAATCCTCAATCCTTTTTGTTTTTAAGCGAGTTACTGTTTTTAAATACTTTCTTTTTTTTTTTTTTTTTTGAGACAGAGTCTTGTTCTGTCAGCCAGGCTGGAGCAGTGGCACAATCTTGGCTCAGTGCAACCTCCACCTCCCGGGTTCAAGCGATTCTCCTGCCTCAGCTTCCCAAGTAGCTGGGATTACAGGCACACGCCACCACACCCAGCTAATTTTTGTATTTTTAGTAGCGACAGAGTCTCCATGATGGCCAGGCTGGTCTCGAACTCCTGAGCCCACCTGCCTCAGCCTCCCGAAGTGCTGGGATTATAGGTGTGAGCCACTGTGCCTGGCCATTACCTACATTTTTTTTTTTTTTTTTTGAGACGGAGTCTCGCTCTGTCGCCTGTCGCCTGGGCTGGAGTGCAGTGACCGGATCTCAGCTCACTGCAAGCTCCGCCTCCCGGGTTTATGCCATTCTCCTGCCTCAGCCTCCCGAGTAGCTGGGACTACAGGCGCCCGCCACCTCGCCCGGCTAGTTTTTTGTATTTTTTAGTAGAGACGGGGTTTCACCGTGTTGGCCAGGATGGTCTCGATCTCCTGACCTCGTGATCCGCCCGTCTCGGCCTCCCAAAGTGCTGGGATTACAGGCTTCAGCCACCGCGCCCGGCGCATTTTTTTTTTTAATTACAGAAATGATACAGAATTGTCATAGAGAACTGAGAACACATAGTAGATCTTGAAAGAACTCAGCCCCTGAGATGTCCCTGTGGGAACAGCCATGGTCACTGGGGAGTGAGCAGCCCTCAGCAGCTCTCTCCAAGAACATGCATCATGTAGAGGCTCATCTGTGCCTCTGCTGCAAGGTTCCTCTGCAGGCTGTGCCTGGCCAGGCAGGGGTTAATTTATTCTCTCCATCCCCACTGCCCCCATCCTGTCACCCACCGTCCCACATTCTGGGCTCACCTGGGCTCTGTGGAGTTCTAAGCCTGGGAGGAGCAGAGTGTACAGCCGAGCCCCAGGTGTGACTGTCTCTGGCACCTGAATCATTACTGCAGTTGGTCAGAGTGGAGGTCAGGGAAGATCTGTTCAGGCCATGCCTGCCCACCCCTGCTGACTGCCCCTGGCCTCACCTGGGCTGGCAAATTGACCAGCACACTGGATATGGCTAAGGTCCTGCTGCACATCCACAGAGAGTGATCCCTCCATCACATGGTTGCCACATGTGAACTTCAGCTGCAGCTTGTAGTGGTTCACCATCAGGGCATCCAACCGAGCAGAGCTGCTCAAGGTCAACTGGGGTAGGTGGGCAGTGCCATGTGGGGCTTGGAAATTTTAGGTCTGCCTTTGTGCCCCCACAGTCCCCAGTTGTACACATGGCCTTACCTTGCCCACATAGGTCCCTTGCCACCTGGCCAAGCTGGATGGGTTGAAGAAGGTGGTGGGTGGCTGGACATTGAGCAACTCCAGGGTGGGTGTGGGCGTGTAGGAGGAGCAGTTAAAGGAGAAAATCTGAAGGATTGTGCCAGGGCCCTGGTTCTCAGAGACATTTATAAACCAGGGCAGGCTGTAGAGGTCCATGAAGAGCAGAGAATTCAGGTTGGAGGCCCCCAGGCTGATGGAACCCCCCCAGGCTGATGGAACCACATATACTAGCATAGTCCTGTCCTTTTGCTACAGGGCCTGACCATGCCATGGGGCCAAGTGGCTAAGGCCTTTCCTTATATCCAGCATCCAACATTTCACAGATGGGGAGTGAGAACTTGGTTGAGGAAGCAGCCAAGATAAAGGGTGAGGGCCAGGGGTTCAGATACTTACACTTTCCTACCTCTCCCCCAATCCCTGTTCTCCATGGTAGCTTATCTGGGAAGGGTCAGGACTCCAAGGGAAAACTAGGGTTCCCCCACCCACCACCTCCTCACCAGAGACCACCAGAGCAAAGAGGAACACGAGGAGCCTGAGCAGCACCAGGATGACCTGAAGACACAGACAGCAAAGGAGGCTTCAGAAAGCTAGGCTGTTTGTCGGACTCACCCTGTTGCTAGGTCAGTTGCTCAAACACAACTGGGCAGGTGGGACTCCTGGGCCTCCCAGATTCTATCCCCGCCCATCCCTGGTGACTGAGTTCTAGACCTCTGGCAGGCTTCCAGAGGCTCAGAATATCCCATTTTCCATTGCCCCCATTCATTACAACTCTAAGGGCATGGAAGGAGAGGAGGATTAAGGTTCAGATGAGGAAACTGGTAATGCAATCCTTGGAGACAGAGGAAGCACAGCACCCAGGAAAATTGGGCCCAGGACCTGCTACCCCACAGAGTCTCAACTCCAGCTGGACCCCCTCCATTAGAACATTATCTGCCTATAAAAAATGAGCCCAACCATCAACAAAATCTCTCAAAACTTGCTGGGTGTGGTGGCTCACATCTGTAATCCCAGCACTTACAGGGAGGCTGAGGTGGGAGGATCACTTGAGCTCGGGAGTTCGATATCAGCCTGGGTAACAAAGTGAGACCCCATCTTTACAAAAAATTAGTTGGGTGTGGTGATCCAGGCCTGTAGTCCCAGCTACTTAGGAGGCTGAGGTAAGCGGACTGCTTGAACCCAAGAAATCGAGGCTGCAGTGAGCCATGATTATGCCACTGTACTCCAACCTGAGTGACAGAGCAAGACCCTGTCTCAAAAAAAAAAAAAAAAAAAAAAAAAAGCTGTCTACATCCAACAAGCAAAAGAAATCCTTGATGACAGAAATACAAATACTGGTTACCATTGGGAATATCAATTGGATAGGGCACCAGATGGCATCCAGGAGTTGCTGAGGATGTTCTATATCTTTATCTGGGTGGCAGCTGCACAAGTATCTACAGATTTTAACATTTATTGAGCTATAACTCTGAGATCTGTCCATTTATTTTATTTGTATGTCATTTTTAAAAGTTTTCTGGCCAGGCACGGTAGCTTATGCCTGTAGGGGAGGCCAAGGCAGGAGGATCGTTTGAGATCAGGAGTTCGAGACCAGCCTGGACAACATGGTGAAACCCTGTGTCTTAAAAAAAAAAAAAAAAAAAATTAGCTGGGTGTGGTGGCACATGCCTGTAGTCCCAGTTACTTGAGAGGCTGAGATAGGAGGGTCACTTGAGCCCAGAGATCGAAGCTGCAGTGAGCCAAGATTATGCCACTGCACTTCAGCCTGGGCGACAGTGAGGCCCTGTCTCAAAAAAAAAAATAACGGTTGTCTTTATTTGCCGTCTCCAGTTCTTCAGCCCTCACTCTCTTCTCCACACACTCTAATCAGGTTTGTCCCTCTCTACACAAAACTGCCCTTGTCAGGGTTCCCAATGACCTATGCACTGCCGAATCCAGTGGTTTGTTCTTCACCCTCACTGCCTTGGCAGCATTCAATGCTTGCTCCCCTTGGCTCCTGAGTCCCCACATTCTCCAATTTCTCCCGGTTGTTTCTGCTCAGCTTCTCTGATAGTTCTGCTTCATATCTCCCCTACCTCCACCTCGTGGAATGTCCCAGGGCACAGTCCTGATTGCTGTCTCCCTCTACACTCATTTCCTCCCACCCCACCTCATCCAGGCCTATGGCCTTACATACCATCCTTTCACTCACTATTCCTCCCAGATCCAAGGCTCCAGTGCTGATCTCTGTCCTGAAGTCCAGAGTCATACACCTAGCAGCTGACTCTGCAACTCCTCTTGGATGTCTATCAGGCATCTCAAGGATTACGTGTCCATAAATGATCATTGGATTTTCCTCTCCAAATCCACTCTTCTCCAGTCTTTCCCAGATCAGTTTATGGCAATTTCATCCAACCAGCTGTTAATGCCAGAAATCTGGGAGTCATGCTTGATGCCTCTTTTCCTGCCCACATCCATGCATCAGCAAGACTTGATTTTAGCTCCAAAGCATACCCCAAAGTGACCCCCTTCAGTGCACCTGCCCTGCCCAGGCCTAGGCCCTCCCCTTCGTTGCCTGGATGAGGGCAGGGGCTTCCACTCTTATTGCAGAATCCTTTTCTGAAAGCAGCTGGGATTATCTAAACAAGAGCTAGCCCAGGTCATTCCTGCTCAGAGGCCCCCATTGCTCCTCATCACACCAAGAACAAAACCCACATTCTGCCCTAAGGCCGTTAGAGCCTGGTTTTGCTGACCTTTTCCCTTCTGCCACCACCACCAATCACAGACACCTGGGCCTTCTTTATGTTTGGCCCTGTCCAGCTCCTGTCCCTCGGGTCTTTTCCCTGGCTGCTCATTCTGCCTAGAATGCCCCTCTTCTTGATTGCAACCTGATGTCACCTCCTCTGAGATTGCCCTTCCCCAGGCTAGCCCATGGCCCTCATTCCCTGGTATTTTCCTGTTGCTGGTATGTCTAGTCTGTCTGCAGCTACACTACTCTTGAGCCTAGCCTGTTTTGATAGAGCAACCTCAGGAGACGGGCTCACCCCGGCACCCACCCTCAGTCTGCACCTGGTACCGGCAGAAGGAATGCTGACGTTCGCGTGTCGCCGCTGGACTCGCGACTAGCCCAGCACTCCCCACTAGAGGGCAGTCCCGTCTAGCTCGGTTGGGACGCGGCTGAGGCCCCGCCAGTGCGCTGCCACAAAGTCCCGCCCTCTCTGAATCCTCAGGCCGAACCCCACTTCCATCCCGTTCAGGGAGTGCCGAGGCCAGCCTCAGGAATGGGTCCCGTGGGTCAGGCCCCGAGTGGGCCACAACCTCTCTGGGTCCGACCATACGGGGCGCTCTACCTATGTGCGGGCGCAGCACGACGCCCCGTGAGAGGGACCGCTATTTCACCATTGAACAAATGGGGAGAATGAGGCCCCCGCACGGAGGCGACCTGTCCTGCCTCACGCAGCAAATGCAGGGTCCACTCAACCATCTGGGGGCTCGGGTATCCCGGGCCCGACCCCGTCCGGCTTCCAGCTACGACCCCGCCCTTCCCCACGAGAACCGCGGCGGAGTCGGGAGGGACGCCGGGTTTTAGCCCCTCCCCCTTTGGCCGCGGAGCCGGGGCGGGGCGCGGCTGCCAGATGTCGGGGCGGCGGCGGTGGGAGCTACGGAGAGCGAGGAGCCGCGCAGCCAGGCGGAGGCTGAGGGCGCCGCTGGCCGGCCCGCCCAGCCCTCTCTGCGCGGCTCCACCGGGGTTCCAAGAGGAGCCTGTAGGCTCGGTGGGGGCCCCGGCACGGACATGCACAGCGCTCGACTTGACAGCTTCCTCAGCCAGCTCCGCTGGGAACTGGTGAGGCTCGGGAGCGGGTGCGGTTAGGGAGGACGCGTGCGGGGTGCCAGGCTGCTGCCCGGCCGGAACAGCAGACGGATGCGGGGTGGCTGCAGCGTGCCCGTCCAAGGCGGGATGGGGGCGGCGCGGCGCATATGGCTCAGATGGTCCGCGTCGGGTTTCGGAGGGTTGGGAACTGCGCTGAGCATCAGATAACAGCATCCAGCTGGCCGTGCTGCTGAAATGGCGCGGGAGGAGAGAGTGGAAGGGGGACTTCTTTGGGGGTGGGGCATGGGGCAGCAAGGGACTAACGAGGTGCTAGCACTGCTGTGAACGCCCCCTACTTCAGGCTGGCCTATGCCTCCCTTCTCTAGCCCTCACCTAGCAAGCGCTCTTTCTGTGAAAGACGCTTTGGGCTTTGGGAGCTGAATGCCCCTCCAGTCTTCGGCAGGACCTACTTCCCTGCTCAGGCCCACAACCCTGCCTGCCCGCCCGCCCTGGTGGCGGGTGTCGACTTGCCCAGCCCTGCGTGCTGCAGCCTGCCGGACTGCCACCAGGTCGGTGAATGAGAACCACACCAGCTTCGAGTGCCAGCACCCCTATGCCTGCCCTGTGCTCACTGGCACCCTGCTGCCCAGGCCAGCAGGCCTATCTAACCTTCCTGGATCCTCTGTACTCTGGGCTGACCTGGTGACAAGTGATACCTCTCTGACTTCTGCCCTCTCTTCCCCTCAGTTGTGTGGTCGGGACACAGGCTCACCCCCGATGCCTGGTCCCCTGCAGCCAACCCCCCAAACTGGCCCAGATGTGCAGCCCAGCCACCAGCTTAGGGCCTCAGGTGCCTTGGAAGAGGACTCAGTCTGCTGTGTGGAGGAGGAGGAAGAGGAGGAGGAAGCAGCAGTGGTGACAGAAGACAGGGGTGCAGCCTTGGGAGGCCCCAGGGAGCATGCCCTGGACTGGGACTCTGGCTTCTCGGAGGTGTCAGGCAGCACATGGCGAGAGGAAGAACTACCTGTTCCCCAGCGCCCAGCACCCTCAGCACAGCCCCTTCGTAGGCAGCGACTCTCAGTCAGTGGCCTCCCCATGCCCAGCAGGGCCCCTGTAGCCAGTGTACCACCTGTCCACCGTCCACGGCCCAAGTCCACCCCAGACGCCTGCCTGGAGCACTGGCAGGGACTGGAAGCAGAGGACTGGACAGCAGCCCTACTGAATAGGGGTCGCAGTCGCCAGCCCCTGGTACTGGGGGACAATTGCTTTGCTGACTTGGTGCACAACTGGATGGAGCTGCCTGAGACAGGGAGTGAAGGAGGTGACGGAGGTGGGCACCGTGCCCATGCTCGGCCCCCTCAGTTCCTGCTTGGCCTCTCCGAGCAGCTTCGGCGCCGGCTGGCCAGGGCTCGGCGGACAGCTATGGCAGGAAAGCGGCTGTCATGCCCACCTCGCCCAGAACCTGAACTGCCTGCGGATGTCTCACACTTCGCAGCCCTCATGAGCTGCCGTAGTCGCCAGCCCATCATCTGCAATGATGTCAGCTACCTCTGACCCTGCCCTCCGGCCTGGGACAATAAAAGCCTTTTTTCTAGACTATCCTGGCTTCATACCCCTAAGGCACTAAGAGGCAGCCCCAGCCCTGTGAGGCACTGCCTAGGCAGACAAATCTTCTGAAGAGCTTTTTGTCTCTGTGTGAAGGTCCCTGTCATGCCCATGTCACACCCGTGTACATTAGTGCACTGTGTTCTATCATCCATCCTCTCCACTATGCCTTCCTTCAACAAGCATTTATTGAGTGCCTACTGTGGGCTTACAATGCAGGACTTGGGATCCAGGGCTCCACTGAGCTAGGTGACGGGGTGGCTGCCTTGTCACAGCTCATAGTGCAGAGGTGGGAAGGCAGTGTCCTCCTCTTCACCCTCACAGCTCAGCTTCAGCACCAACACTCGCAGCCCAGGAGCAAGTACCTGGCCTGTCACCTGCTGAACCAGTTCTGTCACCCTGGTGGGGGTGGGGTTTAGGGGAGATTGGAGAGGTGGGCAGTGGCAGGCAGTGGGCAGCCTGGCATGGACTAGAGAGGGTGCTGGCAGGCCGTCAAGAGCCCAAGCCAGGAGCAGGAGCTACTCAAGACAGGAAACATCTGAAACTATTTTAGGAGCAGCTGATGAGGCAAGCAGGAGGCAGGAAGCTATGGGTCCCTTGGGAGTGGGCTGTGAAAGGGGGGCTGTGCAGCGTGTGGGGAGCCCGTGGGGCTGGCCAAGTAGGCAGCTCCTGAAGACTCCTCCTCAGGCTCTCGGCCCTCACCCCACCTCCAGCCTTTTTTGCTGGCTCCATTTGGCAAAAGAATGCTTGGGAAGGTGTGAGGAGCCCAGAATGGGGCTGGGAAGACAAAAGACTGGCCCCTAGCCCCAGCCTCCAGGGACTGGTGGGGCCTGTCTAAAGCCCTGGGTGGGCTCACCTGAGGGGCAGGCGCTGGGCCTGCTTTTCAGGCGACCATCCGGCGGAATAGAGCACGGCTGGGCCATGCAGCAGCATCCTCACCCTCAACCCGTGCTGCTCCTAGAGGGAGAAAGGTCAGACACCAGCTGGGCCGGGCTGGGCTGAGCCTGGAGGTTGGGGTAGGGACAGGGCACACCTGAAGATAAGCCAGCAGCAACTCCAGGGTCCTCTCAGGCTGCCCAGCTGGTACCTTCAGACGGTCCCAACAGGTCCACTTCAGGTGATGGAACTGGAATGAGGTAGAGGAGGAGTGAGAGACTTCTTGACCTACCCCCAACCACCATCCCAGTTACCAGCAGCCTTTCCTAGGGGAAAAGCTGGACTAGCAGGAAGCAGGAGCCAAGGGGTGGAGGGTGGGGGGGGAGGTGGGATCTGGGCCCAGCGTCTCAGCCCCCTCCCTGCCCAGGCTGGGGCCAGCACAGGAAATGGGGCTATGGGGCCCGCACAGGGAAACAGACTATCCATCACATGGGCCGGTTGTGAGGGTGGGGGATGAGGGGGTGGTGCTTCCTGAGGAAACCCAGAGCAGGGCCCCTGCAGCCTCTGATAAAGCTGCTTGTTCCTCAAAGACAAGGCTGGGAGCTGAGGGGCACATCCTGTCCCCCAATCTTATATGTACTGCCAGTGCCTTGGGCTACTCATTGGGACACAGGGGCAAAGGCCACAGTGACCACCAGGGCCTCACTGTCCCAGAGACCCCAGCAGGGATACAATGTATACAGGCTTCCTCCTCCTGTCCCCTCTTTCCTTCCAAGAGTCTTGGGGTTCTGGTACCTAGAGCTAAGGACAGAAGGGCAGCTAGCAGGTATCTACAGACAAGGACAGGGGGTGCCTATCAGCCCCCAAGGAAACACTGGGGTCAAGCTGAGACTAGGCTAGAGGTGAGATGGGGGCTTCTCCTTGCCCCGCTCCACTCTGTGGACAAAGGCAACCTGTGTGCTGGTTAGAGGCAGGGTGCCTTAACAAAGGGGCTCTGTGTACTATGTCCAGAGGGACCCCAGGCTGCTCAGAAGCCCAGTGCTGGCCCATGACCTCTGCCCTCTCCCCTCGTGAGGGCATTCCTTCTACCCCCATCTTTGCCCCAAGGAAATGCCAACTGCAGAGCCTGAGCACGTGGCTGGAGGCATTCACAGCCCTGCAGTCACAAGAACACAAATCCCCACAAGCCCAGGAACACACACATGTGTGCCCACGTGTATCTCCATGCAGACCCACATTGAGGACACAGGAAGATGGGAGCCCTGCACTCCCATCTGACACACAGATGTGCAAACTTGCTCCTTCCATACCCACACTCCAGGGATGCCCAGACCCCGGTTGCACTCACACCTGTGACACAAACACACTCAGGGCTGCAGACCCCACACCTCTAGCGGCAAGCCTGTTACCCTTTAACTCAGCTTGCAGGAGGTAGGCCAGGGCCCCCGTACCATGCAGGGGGAAGCCAGACTCTTTCTGGGGCTGAGGCCCTAGTCCCCTCCCCACCACCTACCCTTCAAGGGTACTCCAAGGAAGGAAGGGACTGTAGGGGATGTCTGGCTCCACTAATGAGTTAAAGCTGCAGCTCCCCCAGATCCTGGGCTTTGGAGGGTTGGGGGTGGGGATGGCTGACGGCTGTTTCCTGTGTCTGACAGGTCCCAGCCTGGCTTCATAGCAGGAAGAAGGCTGGAGGGAGTCTTCAGGACTCCTGCACAGTCTGAGTCTCAGTGAGAGCTGGCAGCTAGATTGGGGCCTGTGTGGGCAGGTGCAGGGGAAACCTAGGCCTAGTGGGGCTAAGGGTGGGGTATCATGGGCTCACCGTCTGGATGGCTGGGGCAAAAGGCATATAGCGGATGAGGTAGTTTTCAGCCAGATGTAGGTAGCTGTGGCGAAAGGCACTACGAGGCCGTGGCCCACCCACCACCTTATACAGCTCCAGGCCCAACAGGCCTGCCACAGCTGCTGTAGAGGTGGCAATGGCTGGGATAATCTGGCCCACAATTCGCTTACTCTGCCAAGGACAAGAGATTTTGTGTGGGCCCAAGTGGTAGGGCCAGGGTTTGGCCCCCACCTCCAGGCCCGAGCCTCAAGGGGTGGGGTTACCTGGGCACGGTTGACCGGTGGAATCCCATAGTTCTGACATCGCAGGCTAGCTGCCGCTGCCACAAAGTCCACATGGAAGTTGCTGTCATCATCCTGTAAGGCCCAAGTCAAAGTGGTGTTAACACTGCAGCTGTGCCCCTCCCCATGGCCCACTGTGTGCCACTGCACAGGTCTCCACACAGTTCTGTGGCAGGGGGGTGCCCCCCATCTCCTCTTGATCAGACAGGCTGAGGTTCAGGGAATGTGAGCTGCTTCCAGGGCCTTGCTGGGAGAATTCAGGCCAAGGGGCTCCAAAACTACCTTATTAGCTCCTGAATTTTCTCCACAAACTCCCCAGCCCCGCTCCTCACTGCCACCTGGGCTCCCACCTTCTCAAACATCAGAGGTTTCAAGGGAGGGCCCACAGTCCAGACTTCCAGGGCTTTGTTCAGTTCCTTCAGCTGCTCAGGGCCTGTCAGGGGAGGGGATGTTGAGGCAGTCCTTAGCCCCTGTCTCCTGCACTCTTCCTGGAGCCCTGTGCCTATTCTTGGTCTTTGCCAAGCCTGTCACTTACTATTCCCTGATCAAATCAAGAAGCCCCCTTAATTAACGCTACAATCTCCCCTCTAGAAGCCCCAGTCTTCACCCATGTGTGTGCATGACCTCTGTGACTCTGTCCTCACCTGCAGGCCATAGCTAGGCACTCCCCAGGAGCCAATGTATTTATTTACTTATTTATTTTGCCAAGAATCTGCCACAAGAACTGGGATGTGGGGTAGGCAGCAGGGAGAAGACCCACTGAGGGACCAGAGGATAAGCCTGAAACTATGGAGGAATGAGGTTAGGAGGCCTGAGAGGTAGCGAATTGGCTGTAGATCCCCTAGGGCCTGTCTTCCTTCTGCAGCACAGGCTGAGGACAGGACAGGTTCAGGCCTTTGAAAGACAGCATGGGGGGCCAGGGCCAGGAGCCTCACCAAACTCAGCAGAAGCCGAAGCCAGCTCTAGATTACTAGCAAAGATGGGGGCCATCTGTTGGGGGTCAGGCTGTGGCAGCAGCTTCAGCAGCTTCCTGAGTGCAGTTGAGTCCTGTGAGCCAGGCAGCCCATGCATCTGGGCATACAGGTTGGCAGCTGCCAGTACGTAGAGGAGGTGCATGTCCTGCAGCCAGACCAAGAACAGGAGCAGAGGCATGGGTGTGAGTGAGCATGTATGGGTGCATGGGGTGGGGGTCACTGTCCATTTGTGGATCTGTTTGAGTGCCTGCCTTTGCCTCACATGTAGACACCCATATGTGCACAAGCATGGCTCTCTCTGGGCATCTGTGCATCTCTGCAGAAGGCAGAAATGCCAGCCTCTGATCTGAGGGGCCACATCTCTATCTTGGAGCTCCCTAGGGAATCCCACTCACTTGGTTGGTGTCAAACTCCAAGGGCTGGGGACACTGTTTGGGACCCGACCAGAAGGGAGTTCCATCCTCAAGCACCTAGGTAGGTAAGTAGAAGCTGCTGGACTCAGTCTGGTCCCTCTGAGCCCCTAGCATCCCAACCCCTAGCCACACACTTTATTAGGTGGGAAGTGCCTCAGCAGTTGTTTGATGCCATAATGGAAGCATAGTTTCCAGTGGCCAAGAGCCCACGCCACACAGTCTTGCCAGTTCTGTGGACGCACTCTCAGGACCCCAAGCGCCGGCTTCAGTAAAGTGAGTGTCTGTGGCCCATCCATGTCTGCCAGGGAAGTGTGTGCCCTGCAGAGAGAGGAGGAAGTGTGAGACTGAGTCCTGCAGACTTGTACTTGGAGCCCTGGACTCCTATCTGCCTCTGTTGGTGGCCTTACTGTTGGTGGTGGTTGATGGTCTCTGCAGACAGTCGGAAGAGTCCCTCAAACTCATCCCGGGCCCACTGTGGAGGAGGGAGGAAGAATGAGGTGTCAGGTGGAGAATAGGTCTGCAGCTGAGGGCTGAGCTGGGTAGGGTGGGAGTCTCCAGGGTGCTTCCTACCTGCAAGGTGTGCTCGGCTGTGCTAGGGAAGTGCCGCACGGTACAGACAGGGTAGGGGGCATCCTCAGAAGCTGTAGCTGAGGCAGGGGCTCTGTAGGCCTCAGTCACATGTGGCATGAATACTTTAGCACTGCCCCGGGTGCCCAACGTGCCTGCCTCCAGCAGTGGCTTCAGATAGTGGGTGCAACGAGCAGCTACATAGCGCCCTGGCAAGGCAGCAGCAGGTCAGAAGTGGGGCTGGCACAGCTGTGGGCAAGGGACTGACCTCTAAAGTCAAGCACTCACGGGCCTGAAAACTGTCCAGGGCGGCAGCCACGCCATCCACATGGGAGAAAAAGTTATCCCCATAGATGTGCTCTGTGGTGGGATCCAGTGGGTAGGTAAGCGGGATCACCTGTAAGTCTGGGTTCAGGCGCCGGGCAGCTTCTGCAGCCACCTCTGCCTTGGGTCTCTGGGAAGACGGCAGGAAGATGTTGGGTAGGAAGCTGTATGGGAGGACAGTCTGGGATGCAGGAGTGTGGGGAGGGATCAGCACTCACACCAATGTCCTGGGACCTGAAGAGGAACTGACGGCTGAGATTGGAGCGCTCTATGTGGTCCATGTCGACAACAGTCAAGCCCCTGCTGTTCCTGGCTCCAAGTCCCACTAGGGCAAAGACTTTGAGCAGCTCACAACCAATGGCACCAGCACCCACCTATTGGCAGGAACAGCCTTAGCCAGAGAGGCTGGGCTGGCTCTTCCAAAGGCACTCCCAGTCTCACCCCACAGCTCACCAGGAGGTAGTGCTGGCGGCTCAGTTTCTCCTGAAAACCAGCCCCAAACACTGCAATTTGCCCATCATAGCGGCTGCCTCTCTAGGGGACAGAGATAGGGGTCAGTGATGGCTACTGGCCTGCATCTTCTTCTTACAATGAGTTTTCTGAATCAGGACTGGGAGGCCATTCCTCATGCTTCTCCCCTAGTCCTGATTTTGGACAAGGCTTATACCCCTATCCCAGGCTCTCACCGGGGCACAGTCCTCAGGACTGGGAAGGAGCTCCCCATCTTCCGGAAGACAATCGAGGGCATCAAAGTAAAGCCACTGGTCCAGAGGCATGAACTTCTTGGAGATTGCCTAGGGGCAGCACTTCAGGCTAGACACTGCTGCCACCTCCTGACCCCTTCAGATCCTGGCTGGAGGCTACACCCAGGTTGGTGAAGCCTCCAGGGCTGCTATCTGGTGCTGGGTGCCCTCTGACACACACACCGATCTCCACATCTTCCCAGTACCCCCCACACCTATGCCTGTGCCTACCTTCAGCACTTCCTGGGCAGCTACTGCACCCAGCATGGCCACCATAGGGCTCAAGACACCTGCACTGCTTAGGGCGACTGTCCGCACCAGGGCCTCATCCAGTGGCTGTTCCAGTGGCTCTTCCTCTGTCCACTTCAGTGGTTCCAGGTCCTGGGCCAGGCCCACCACAGTCTCCGCATCAACCTGTTGGTAGGACTCTGTGGCATAGTAGCCCCAGCCTGAGCTCTACTCCTGACTCAAATCCTTCCAGCCACCCTCCATCCACCCTGTTCCACAGAAGAGGAAGCAGAAGCCTGGGTGGGAAGGCCTGGCCCTGCTGCCAGCCTGTGCAGCACCACCAGAGGATGTCCAGTACCAGACAGCAGCCCAAGAGGCTTCACTAATCTAAGTGCAGCTTTCAACACAGATCTGAGGGGTCAGGGTGTAGCAGGGGTCCCCAGGATGTGTGCCTGGCACTTCCATGGAACCAGCGTCTACTCTAAAGGCTGCAGTGTTAGAAGATCAAACTTGGATTTGTGAATGGTCATTGTTGCCTCTGGCAGGTGGGACCCCAATAAATGACAGAAGCTGGGGATGGGAGCAACAGGGCCACTCACAGGATCCCAGGGCTGGGGTGGCCGGCCATGGAGGTGCTGGAACTTGTGCAGTGCACAGAAGGCCTGATGCAGGCAGTGGGCACGGTGAACTTCCTGGGAGCTCTGGGCTACCACATGGGGCTGGAGCAGGGCTGTGTCCAGGGACTTCTGCAAGGGCACCTGGCTCAGGGTCTAGTCCAGAATGCTATGGGCCCCTCAAGGCAACCAGGCTCCCCTACCTCAGATGCACTTGCACTCACATGTCTCACAGTCTTGGGTCTCTTGACTTCAGTGATAGCCCCACCACGCAAGTACCGAGAGAAAGTTGTTGTGTCTCCAATCTCCAGGGACCCATCCTCTGAGGGAGGTCCAGTCTAGTCAGCATGATCCTTGAGCCTAAGTAGTTCCCACACCCCATCCTATCTTGCATCTGTGTCCCAGACCTTGCTGCACCCTATAGAAGGTGGAGGGAGAAGAACCCATTCCAAGGGCCAGGCTGTGCTCACTCCCAGTGGAGCCTTGGGCGCTGTGCCTGGAGTTGGAATGGGATTGGCTTACCCCGCACATGGATAGACCGGGGATCACAGTCGTTGAGCTCAACCATTCCCTCAATTCCCGAGAAAGTCACCAAGTCTCCATCACGGAAGTAGTGGGTATTGGCCCCTTTCCTCAGAGTGAGAATTCCAGGGGAGCCCTGAGTAGGAGGAGGCTTGGCTCAGGGGTGCCTGGACCTGCCTTCCACAGGCCCTGGCAGCCTCTCCTTGGTCAGCAGGTGAATGCCTACAGCTCAGCACCCACCTGGGAGATGTGCTGGATGGCAGCTGTCAGGGGTTCTGCCTCTGTGGGGTCCTGCACAGTGAAGTCCTCACCAAAGTCACAGAACAACTGCCTGAGATGGGGTGGTAGGGGTCACTGAGGCAGCTCACAGGTTGTACTTAAGGATCGGGGATACTAGGGCAGGGCCAGAGGGCCAGAATTGGGAAAGGAATGCAAGGAGAGGCTTGGGAACTAGAATTTGAGAGGGTTACTGGAGCAGGTCTGGAGGTTAGGATGGAGGAACCAGAGGGCAGGACTGGGGACCAGAATCAGAAAGACATGCTGGTATAGACCTGAGGCTGGTTGGAGGGGCACCGGAGCAAGCCTGGAGCTGAGGACAGCACAGGGCCAGTTGCTGGCTGTAATACGGTAGGCCGGGCAGGCAGTCTTACTCACCCCACAAGGCCCCGGGTGTCAGCCGCCAGAAAGCAAACTCCATGCTTATGGCACAAGGTACCCACCTTCAGCTGCTCCTCCAGCTTCGCAGCAGTCAGCACCACCACCTGGGTGGACACTGTGATCAGCAGGGCCAAAACCACTGCCCAGCCCTTCCTGCTCTTGAGGGTTGCAGGCCTGAGCTGACCTGGAAGTCCAACAGCAGGTCCTCAGTGATGTCACCTGTGTGCACAACGACCTGGACAGCTCTGTTGAGCTGAGCCAAGAGCTCTTGAGAGGCCTCAGCTCTGCTCCTTTCCAAGTCCTGCTCTGAGAGGAGAAACTAGGGGGAGAGCCAGTGCAGCCTGAGCAAAGACAGGAGTCCTCTTGGGCCATACCCCCACCTTGGTCTGGCAGCCCATAGCCCCCCAGGACACTTACCTGGGCAGCCAGGTCAGACCAGCAGGTGGGGTGAGGATCATGCAGAGTAAGGCTGCCCACACCCATCAGGACCAAGTTCTTGGCCACCTCAGCCCCCAGGCCCTGCAGGCCTGACACCAGGACCCTGGCTCCCTGAATCCTCTGCATGGCAGGTGAGCCCAGCACATACCTGTTGGTGGGAAGCAGGAGGCAAGCAGTTGTAGATCAAGGTCTGAAGACCATCCCCCATTCTCCACCCCTCACCTCGGGCCTCACAGCTGTCTTGAATACAGCTCCTCATCCAGCAGCTTCGAAGCATCTAGGGCATCCATCCTCAAACCTGGGGCCGAACAGTAGGCTGCAGCACTCAGAGATAGGGTCTTTGTTTAGGAGGCGGTGACAGTAGGGTCCAGTGCCCTGCTGTAGCCAGTGCAAATAGGAACCAAGGCCAAGGGAATAAGGGACGCTGCTGGTCACAGCTCTCTTCCTGGCTCCTCTGGAGAAAAGAAAAGTGAAAGTGAAACTATGCTCTGAGCTGGCTCCTGATCCTGCCTCCAGACTCCGGCCCCAGACAGGCCAATCAGGGTCTAAAACCTGGGATGAGTTCCAGGACTCCAAGAGGTGATCAGTCTCTGAGTGTCAGACCTGAGGGTGAGAGGCATGGGGCAGCCACATTCACACATGTTCTTATTTTCCTTTTAGACTTTTATTTTGAAATAATTATAGACTTGCAAGAAGTTGCAAAAAAAAATAGTGCAGAGAGGGCCTGTGTACCCTTCACACGTGTGTCCTTTTGCCTTCTTAGGAACCTGGGGCCAGTTCTCTGGGAGATGGACCACTGTTTCTCACGAAACTTCATAATAGCCAAACCAAGTGCTGTCTTAAGTTCTTTTTTTTTTTTTTTTGAGGCGGAGTCTCGCTCTGTCGCCCGGACTGGAGTGCAGTGGCCGGATCTCAGCTCACTGCAAGCTCTGCCTCCTGGGTTTACGCCATTCTCCTGCCTCAGCCTCCCGAGTAGCTGGGACTACAGGTGCCCGCCACCTCGCCCGGCTAGTTTTTGTATTTTTAGTAGAGACGGGGTTTCACCGTGTTAGCCAGGATGGTCTCGATCTCCTGACCTCGTGATCCGCCCGTCTCGGCCTCCCAAAGTGCTGGGATTACAGGCTTGAGCCACCGCGCCCGGCTTAAGTTCTTTTTTGTTGTTGTTGTTAATTTAGGTGAAATTCATGTAACATAAAATTAACCATTTTAAAGTGTACAATTCAGTGGCATTTAGTGCATCCACAGTGTTGTTCAACCATCACGTCTATCTAGTTCCAAAATTTTTCATCCCCCACAACGAACATACCAAACACATTCAATAATTACCATATATGTGGCCAGGCGTGGTGGCTCACGCCTGTAATCCCAACTCTTTGGGAGGCCAAGGTGGGTGGACCGCCTGAGGTCTGGAGTTCGAGACCAGCCTGGCCAACATGGTGAAACCCCATCTTTACTAAAAGTACAAAAATTAGCCAGGCATGGTGGTACGTGCCTACATGTAATCCCAGCTACTCGGGAGGCTGAGGCAGGAGAATTGCTTGAATTTGGGAGATGGAGGTTGCAGTGAGCTGAGATCAAGCCGCTGTACTCCAGCCTGGGCAACAGAGTAAGAGGCAGTCTCAAAAAAAAAAAAAAAAAGGCCGGGCGCGGTGGCTCAAGCCTTTAATCCCAGCACTTTGGGAGGCCAAGA
>NW_012114932.1:2227806-2228616 GCF_000951035.1 Colobus angolensis palliatus | reverse complement strand
CCAGGATGGTCTCGATCTCCTGACCTCGTGATCCACCCGTCTCGGCCTCCCAAAGTGCTGGGATTACAGGCTTGAGCCACTGCGCCCGGCTGGATATCTGGGTTATTTCTAACTTTTGGATTTGTAAATAGTGCTGCTATGTCCTTTTTTATTTATTTATTTATTGTTTTTTGAGACAGTCTCACTCTGTTGCCCACGCTGGACTGCAGTGGCACAATCACAGCTCACTGCAGCCTTGATCTCCCGGGCTCAAGTGATCCTGCTGCCTCAACCTCCCAAGTAGCTGGGACTAGAGGTGTGCACCACCACACTCAGTTAAAGTGGTTTTTGTTTGTTTGTTTGTTTGTTTTTGAGACAGTCTTACTCTGGTTGCCAAGGCTGGAGTGCAGTGGTGTGATCATGGCTCACTGCAGCCTCAGTGTCTTGGGGCTCAAGCAATCCTCCCACCACAGCCTCCTGAGTAGCTGGGACCACAGGCATGCACCACCACATCCGGCTAATTTTTCTTTTTTTTTTTTGAGACAGAGTCTCGCTCTGTCACCCAGACTGGAACGCAATGGCACGATCTTGGTTCACTGCAACCTCCACCTCCTGGATTTAAGTGATTCTTCCCACCCAGCCTCCCGAGTAGCTGGGATTACAGGCACCCGCCATCATGCCTGGCTAACTTTTGTATTTTTGTAGAGATGGGGTTTCACCATGTTATCCAGGCTGGTCTTGAACTCCTGACCTCAGGTGATCCACCCGCCTTGGCCTCCCAAAGTGCAAATTTTCTTTTTTTATTTTTAGTAGAGACGGGGTTTTGCCATG
>NW_012114932.1:2221625-2222156 GCF_000951035.1 Colobus angolensis palliatus | reverse complement strand
AACCTCTGCCTCCTGGGCTCAAACCATCCTCCCACCTCACCCTCTGGAGTAGCTGGGACTACAGGCACAGTGCTACCACGCCCAGCTAATTTTTGTATTTTTTGTGGAGACAGGATTTCACCACATTGCCCAAGATGATCTCCAACTCCTGAGCTCAAATGATCTGCCTGCCTTAGCCTCCCAAAGTGTTGGAATTACTGGTATGAACCACCATGCCCAGCCAAAAATTGTTTTAAATTAGCTGGGCATGGGCCAGGCATGGTAGCTCATGCCTGTAATACCAGCACTTTAGGAGGCTGTGGTGGGCGGCCTTAGGTTAGGAGTTCGAGACCAGCCTGGCAAACATGGCGAAACCCTGTATCTACCAAAAATACAAAAATTAGCTGGGCGTGGTGGCAGGCATCTGTAATCCCAGCTACTCAGGAGGCTGAGGCAAGAGTATTGCTTGAACCCAGGAGGTGGAGGTTGCAGTGAGCTGAGATTGTACCACTGCACTACAGCCTGGGCAACACAGTGAGACTCCATCTCAAA
>NW_012114932.1:2215194-2220235 GCF_000951035.1 Colobus angolensis palliatus | reverse complement strand
TTCTATTTCTTCTTTGAGACAGTTTTTTAGTTTTTGTGTTTCTAGGAATTTATCCATTTCGACTATGTTATATAATTTGTTGGCATAGAATTGTTCATCATATCCTCTTATAATTTTTTTTTTTTTTTTGAGACAGCGTCTCACTCTGTCTCTCAGGCTGGAGTGCAGTGGCACGATCACAGCTTACTGCAGCCTCAACCTCCTGGGCTCAAGCAACCTTCCCATCCCAGCCTCTTGAGTAGCTGGGACCTGGGACCTGGAACCTGGGACCACAGGCCTGTGCCACCACATCCAGCTAATTTTAGTACTTTTAGTAGAGTTGGGGTTTCACCATGTTGGCCAGGCTGGTGTCTGACTCCTGGACTCAAGTAATCCACCTGCCTCAGCCTCCCAAAGTGTTGACATTACAGGTGTGAACCACCTTGCCTAGACTAGTTTGTTCTTTTTCTAGTTCTTTCAGGTATACGGTGAAGTTACTGATTTTAGATCTTTTTGTTGTTTGTTTTTTGAGACAGGGCCTCACTTTGTAGCCCAGGCTGGAATGCAGTGGCATGATCACTGCTCACTGCAAATTCTGTGTCCTGGGTTCACGTGATCCTCCCATCTCAGCCTCTCAAGTAGCTGGGACTACAGGCCTGCACCACCACGCCAGGATAATTTTTGTATATTTATTTTGGTAGAGATGGGAGGTTCACCATGTTGCCCAGGCTGGTCTCAAACTCCTGGGCTCAAGTGATCCTCTCACTTTGGCCTCCCAAAGTGCTAGGATTACAGGCATGAACCACTGCACCCAGCGAGGTCTTTTTTTAAAATACAGGTTTTTACAGTTATAAATTTCCCTTTTACAGCATCCCATAAATTTTGGTGTATTGTGTTTTCATTTTCATTCATCTCAAAGTGTTATTCATTTCCCTTGTGATTTCTTCTTTGACCTATTGATTGTTTAAGGATGTGTTGTTTGAAAGTCACGTGAGCTGGGCATGCTGGCTCACACCTGTAATCCCAGCATCATGGGAGGCTGAGGCAGGAAGATGACTTGAACCCAGGAGTCCAAGACCAGCCTGTGCAATATAGTGGGAAACTGTCCCTACAAACAAACAACAAAGAAACCCTCTAGCCAGGTGTGGTGGTGTGCACTACTAGTCCCAGCTATTCAGGAGGTTGAGGGGGGAGGATCGCTTGAGCCCGGGAGGTCGATATTGCAGTAAGCCATGATCATGCCACTGTACTCCAGCCTGTGTGACAGAGTGAGACCTTGTCTCAGAAACAAAATAAAACAAAAAGTCTTATCAAGGAGGATGAAGGAGCAGAGAGTTCCAGGAATCCATCTCTCCACAGCAAAAATTGAGCTGGTTGAAACTATCTGAAGCAACCATTTTGGAAATCTGGTCTAGTAGAACATTTTCAGCATCCAGGGGAGAGGTTGATGAAGAGGCTGGTAAACTTCAGTGAATTTTCACTTTTCTCATAGCAGCTGCTGCCTTCAGTCCAGTGATAAGCATCTACGTGGAGAGCTCCTATAGAACCCTTCTTCTACACACAGTTTCCCCTATTGAAGTTGCTCCCAAGTTTTGGCAATTATAAATACAGCTGCCATAAATATTTATGTACTGAGTTTTGTGTAAACATCATTTTTTTTAATGCATCTGCTAGCTTTGGGTTTTTAAAAACTCATTTGGGGCCCGGCGCAGTGGTTCATGCCTGTAATCCCAGCACTTTGGGAGGTTGAGGCAGGCAGATCACCTGAGGTCAGGAGTTTGAGACCAGCCTGGCCAACATGGCGAAACCCCATCTCTACTAAAAATACATAAATTAGCCAGGCATCGTAGCAAGTGCCTGTAATTCAGGAGGCTGAGGCAGAGAGAATTGCTTGAACCCAAGAAGCGGAGGTTGTAGTGAGCCAAGATCATGCCATTGCACTCTAGCCTGGGCAACAGAGCAAGACTCTGTCTCAAAAACAAAC
Organism: Colobus angolensis palliatus; assembly: GCF_000951035.1. Taxonomy (NCBI): domain Eukaryota; kingdom Metazoa; phylum Chordata; class Mammalia; order Primates; family Cercopithecidae; genus Colobus; species Colobus angolensis. The sequence goes on along the minus strand of NW_012114932.1, from coordinate 2,218,272 downwards.
AAACACTCATTTTGGTCTTTGGAAAATAATGAAAAGCACAATTGCTGCATTAAGACTACGTTTAGCTTTGTAAGGATGCCTTGGGTGTGGTGGCAATGCCGGGATTAAGACTACGTTTAACTTTGTAAGAATGCCGCAGATGTGGTGGCTAGGCCGGGCATGGTGGCTCACATCTGTAATTCCAGCACTTTGGGAGGCCTAGGTGGGCAGATTATCTGAGCTCAGGAGTTTCAGACCAGCCTGTGCAACATGGTGAAACCCCATCTCCTCTAAAAATACAAAAAAATTAGCCGGGCATAGTGGTGCATGCCTGTAGTCTCAGCTACTCGAGAGGCTGAGACGGGAGAATCACTTGAACCCAGGAGGCAGAAGTTGCAGTGAGCCTAAATCAAGCCACTGCACTCCAGCCTGGGTGACAGAGTGAGACTCTGTCTCAAATAATAATAATAATAAAAATACAGGGCCGAGCGCAGTGTAATCCCAGCACTTTGGGAGGCGGATGAAGGCAGATCACATGACGTCAGGAGTTCAAGACCAGCCTGGCCAACATGGTGAAACCCTGTCTCTACTAAAAATACAAAATTTAGCCAGGTGTGGTGGCACACACCTGTAATCGCAGCTACTCGAGAGGCTAAGGCAGGAGAATCACTTGAACTTGGGAGGTGGAGGTTGCAGTGAACCGAGATCATGCCACCGCACTCCAGCCTGGATGACAACAGCGAGACTCCCTCTCATATAAATAAATATACAAAAATTGTTCAGGTATGGTGGCAAGAATCTGTAATCAGCTACTCGGAAGGCTGAAGCAGGAGAATCACTTGAGCCCAGGAGGTGGAGGTTGCAGTGAGGTGAGATCACCCCACTGCACTCCAGCCTGGGCTACAGAGCAAGACTCGGTCTCAAAACAAACAAACAAACAAACAAACAAACTGCCAAAGCGTCTTCCAAAATGGCCATATACCATTTTGCATTCCTACCAGCAATGAATGAGAATTCCTATTGCTTCACATCTTGTCAGCATTTGGTGGTGTCAGTGTTTTGGATTTTAGTCATTCTAATAGGTAAGTAGTGCTATCTTACTGTTTTAGTTTGCAGTTCTCTGATGACATGTGATGTTGAACATCTTTTCATATCCCTACTTGCCATCTGTATATTTTCTTTGGTGAGATGTGTATCCAGATCTTTGCCCATTTAAAAAATTGGGTGATATGGCCAGGTGCAGGGGCTCACACCTGTAATCCCAGCACTTTGGGAGGCCAACGTGGGAGAATTACTTGAGGCCAGGAGTTTGAGACCAGCTTGGCCAACATGACGAAACCCCATCTCTACTAAAAATGCCAAAAATTAGACGAGTGTGGTGGAGCACAACTGTAATCTTAGCTACTCAGGGGGCTGAGGCATAAGAATCGCTTGAACCTGGAAGGTGGAGATTGCAGTGAGCCAAGATCACGCCACTGCATTCCAGTCTGGGTGACATAGAGAGACCCTGTCGCAAAAGGAATAAATAAATAAAAATAAAATTTGAGTTATTTGTTTTCCTTTTTTTGTGTGTGAGACAGAGCCTCACTTTGTCAGCTAGGCTGGAGTAAAATGGTGCTATCTCGGCTCACTGCAACCTCCGCCTCCTGGGTTCAAGCAATTCTCCTGCCACAGCCTCCCCAGCAGCTGGGATTACAGGTGCCTGCCACCAAACCCAGCTAATTTTTGTATTTTTATTAGAGACAGGGTTTCACCATGTTGGTCAGGCTGGTCTCAAACTCCTGACCTCGTGATCCACCTGCCTTGGCCTCCCAAAGTGCTGGGATTATAGGCGTGAACCACAGTGCCCGGCCTGTATTTTTTCTTAGAGATGGGGTTTCGCCATGTTGCCCAGGCTGGTTTCCAACTCCTGGGTTCAGGCGATCCTCCTGCCTCAGCCTCTCAAAGTGCTAGGATTACAGATGTGAGCCACTGCATCTGGTCTAATTCCAAAGTTTATATGGAAAAGCAAAAGGCCAAGAATAGCCAATACAATATTGAAGAAGAGCAAAGTCAGAGGAATGACACTTCCTGACTTCAAGACTTACTATATAGCTATAGTAATCAAGACAGTAAGAACTGGACATGGTGGCTTACACCTGTAAGCACTTTGGGGGGCTGAAGCAGGAGGATCACTTGAACCCAGGAGATTGAGACCAGCCTGGCTACACGTGAGACCTGGTCTCTATATTAAAAAAAAAAAGGGCAGGGGGCTGGGTGTGGCAGCTCATGTCTGTAATCCCAGCACTTTGGAAGGCTAAGGCAGGCAAATCACCTGAGTCAGTTCAAGACCAGCCTTGCCAACATGGTGAAACCCTGTTTCTACTAAAAATACAAAAATTAGCTGGGTGTGGTGGCAGTCGCCTGTAATCCCAGCTACTTGGGAGGCTGAGGCAGGAGAATTGCTTGAACCTGGGAGGTGGAGGTCGCAGTGAGCCGAGATTGCACCACTGCACTCCAGCCTGGGCAGCAGAGCGAAACTTCATCTCGAAAAAAAAAAAAGAGAGAGAGAAAAAAAAGAAGGAAAGAAAATCAAGACAGTATGGTATTGGCAAAAACAGACCAATGAAACAGAATAGAGCCCAGAAACAGACCCACACAAATATAGTCAACTAATCTTTGACAAAGGAGCAAAGGCAACTCAATAGAGAAAGAGCAATATTTTCACAAATAGTCCTGGAACAATTGGCCATTCATATGCAAAAATCAAAATAAAAATCTAGACATATCTTAGACCTTTCACAAACATTAACTCAAAATGGGTCATAGACCTAAATGTAAAATACAAAGCTATAAAACTCCTAAAAGATAACATAGGGGAAAATCTAGGTGACCTTGGTTTGTTGATGACTTTTTTCTTTTTTTTTCTTTTTGAGACAGGCTCTGTTTTTTTTTGAGACAGGCTCTGTTACCCAGGCTGGAGTGCAGTGGCACAATCTTGGCTCACTGAAAACCTATTTACTTTTCAACTTCAGAGTTTTTCAGGGATAGTTTGTCAAAAAAATTCTTCCTGTAGCCAGGTGTGGTGGCTCACGCCTGTAATCCCAGCACTTTGGGAGG
>NW_012114932.1:2206010-2214099 GCF_000951035.1 Colobus angolensis palliatus | reverse complement strand
GGTTGCAGTGAGCTGAGATTGTGCCATTGCACTCCAGCGTGGGCAATAAGAGTGAAACTCCATTTCAAAAAAAAAATATTGCCAGATGTGGTGGCCCAGGCCTGTAGTCCCACCTACTCAGGAGACTGCAGCCTGGGTGACAGAGACCCTGTCTCAAAAAACAAAACAAAACAATAAAAATAGAACAATAAAAAACCACCCGAAACGGAATATTCCGAGTATTTTTTTGTAGTAACTCTGGAAATCTTATTCTCAAATTCCTCAGGGATTGTTCAATTGTTTTTTTTTTTTTTGACACTGGCAACTCTGTTGCCCAGGTTGGAGTGCAGTGGTACTATCTTGGCTCACTACAACCTCTGCCTCCCTGGTTCAAGTGATTCTCCTGCCTCAGCCTCCTGAGTAGATGGGATTACAGGCATGTGCCACTGCACCCAGCTAATTTTTTGTATTTGTAGTAGAGACGGGGTTTCACCATGTTGGCTCAGACGGTCTAGAACTCCTGACTTCAGGTGATCTGCCCACCTCGGGCTCCCAAAATGCTGGGATTACAGGTGTGAGCCACCACACCCGGCCTAAGTTTTTGCTTGTTGAGGGCTGGAGCCATCTGTGATTTTTCCAAACTAGTTATGCAAAGTGTGTGTCTCCTGTATGTGTGTGGTCACTGAAGTTTGTTATCTCTTATAATGCTAAAAACCTCAATTACTTTTGCACCAATCTAATATTTTATTTTATTTTGCAGCAACCTAATTTATTTATTTATTTATGAGCCAAGGTCTCATTCTGTTGCCCCAGCTGAACTGCAGTGGTATAATCACTGCTTACTGCAGTCTCCAACTCCTGGAATCAAGCAATTCTCCTGCCTCAGTCTCCCTAGTAGCTGGGAGTCTGCAGGCATGCACCACCACACCTGGCTAATTTTAAAAATTTTTTGTGGAGACAGGGTCCCACTGTTTTGCTCAAGCTGGTCTTGAACTCCTAGGTTGAAGTATTCCTCCTACCTCAGCCTCCCAAAGTGTGAGCCACTGTGCCCAGCCTCTATTATCTCTGTAGTCAGCTAGTGAGTGAGCTCACAAAGATTTTCTGGCTTAAAAAACAAACAAAAAAAGGCACGGGTCCTTTAAATCTTCTATGTTGCCAAGGTGGGGTGGAGTGGGGTATTAATGCAGGAATTGCATCTAAGAGGCTGAAACCAAGGCAAGCATCTCCGAGTACCTCCAGGTCCACCAAAGCACACAACCCCCCAATTTTTGGAGGGCAAGGTCCCCAGACCTGTTCTGCCACCAGTCAGCTGGTTTCAGAACTGGTGCTGTTATCCCCACAGCCGGGTGGGGCTGAGGAATGGGAGTAGTAGCTGCTTGATTCACACTACTCTCTTCATCCAGCAACCCCCTTGTTAAATGTCTGATCAGGAACCAGAGTTCTGAAACGGTTGATTATAATCACTGCTCTTTTCAGCTCAATGATTGCTTTGATCCAGGAATCAACCCCTAGAGCTTCCAATTCCACCATTGTGCATGCCTTCGCTCCACACTCTTTTGATTACTATAGTTTTGTAGTTAAGTTTTTAAATTGGGAAGAACTTCATCTTTTCTTTAAAACAATTAAAAAAATGTTTTGGCTATTCAGAGCCTCTTGCAATTCCATATAAATTTGAGAATTAGTTTTCAAATTTCTGCAAAAAACAAAGGCCATTGGAATTTTGATAGGTATTGTATTGAATTTGTAGAATGCTTTGGGGGTTATTGCCATCTTAATATTAAGTCCTCCAATCCATGAACACAAGATGTCCATGTATTCAGGTCATAAGTTCAATTTTTGGTAACCATCACACCTGTCTATTTCCAAAACTTTTTCATCACCCCAGACAGAAACTCTGACTATCAAGCAGTAACTCCCCTGCCCCCTCCCTCTATCCCATGCTAACTTCTATTCTGTCTCTATGAACCTGCCTGTTCTAGACACTTCATGTAAGTGGAATCATACAATAGTTGTCTTTTTGTGTCTGGCTTATTTCACCTAGCTGCCATAAGTTCTTAACCTATACGCAACACAGATCCCCACTTTATTTTTATTTTGGGGAGTCTCGCTCTGTCGCTCAGGCTGGAGTGCAGTGGAATGATCTCGGCTCACTGCAGCCTTTGCCTCCTAGGGTCAGGTGATCCTCCCACCTCAGCCTCCTAAGTAGCTGCGACTACAGGTGCACACCACCATGCCCGGCTAACTTTTGAATTTTTGGAGAGATGGGGTTTCACCATGTTGGCCAGGCTGGTCTCGAACCCCTGGGCTCAAGCAATCTACCTGCCTTGGCCTCCCAAAGTGCTGGGATTATAGGTGTGAGTCACCACGCCTGGCCCAGATCCCTACTTTACAGATAAAGAAGCTGAGCACAGGGGCCAGGCATGGTGGCTCACGCCTATAATCCCACCACTTTGGGAGGCCGAGGTGGGTGGATCACCTTAGGTCAGGAGTTTGAGACCAGCCTGGCCAACATGGTGAAACCCCGTCTCTACTACAAACACAAAAATTAGCCAGGCATGGTGGTGCGTGCCTCTAGTCCCAGCTACTCAGGAGGCTGAGGCAGAAGAATCGCTTGAACCCGGGAAGTGGAGGTTGCAGTGAGCTGAGATTGTGCCACTGCACTCCAGCCTGGGTAACAGACTGACTCTGTCTCAAAAAAAAAAAAAAAAAAGAAGAAAGCCGAGCACAGAGAGGACAGGTAATTTACCTAAGATCACTCAGCTGGTAAGGACAGTGCTAGCAGCCAGCCCCTACACTCTTAACCTGATGCTTCACCTCACATCACTAAACTTCCTTGGCTCAAGTCAGCTGCAGAGGGGCCAAAACTCATAACCAAGAATGGCACCTCCTTGCCACAAAGCCCCATACTCCTCCAGATATGCTAGAGATCAGCTGGGCAACCTCCACTGCAGCACTCACTCACTCCCTGTGCTCTTAATCCCCATGCTGGGTCCTGGGAAAACAGGTGAACTCCTACCTAATAGTGGGAGAGGAAAATTTAGGGGACTTCACCCAGGCTAGGAGTCAAGAAGTGAAGCACTTGAAAGAAAGTGCCCTTGGCTGGGTGTGGTGGCTCACACCTATAATTCCAGCACTTTGGGAGGCCAAGGCAGAAGGATCGCTTGAGATCAGGGGTTTGAGACCAGCCTGGGCAACATAGCAGGATCTTGTCTCTACAAAAAGTAAAAATAAAAAAATTAGCCAGGTGTGGTGGCACGTACCTGCAGTCCCAGCTACTCGGGAGGCTTGAGGCAGGAGAATTGCTTGAACCTGGGAGGTGGAGGTCGCAGTGAGCCGAGATTGCACCACTGCACTCCAGCCTGGGAGACAGAGGGAGACCCTGTTGCAAAAAGAAAAGAAAAGAAAGAAAGAAAGTGCCTTTGCAGCCAAAAGTCAAAAGCTAGTAATTTGGCTGGTAGTGTTTAAACGTGGGGAGGAACGGAAGGTAGTGGTCGCTGGTTATTTGCTGTGAGTATCCCTGTATAGATAGATTTCCGTTTAGTCATTCACTTTCCTACTTATGGCCTTTAGGTTGTGCCCAGGTTAGAGATTGTGAGAAAAGCAGAAGTGATCTCTTTTTTTTTTTTTGAGACGGAGTCTCGCTCTGTCGCCCAGGCTGGAGTGCAGTGGCCAGATCTCAGCTCACTGCAAGCTCCGCCTCCTGGGTTCACGCCATTCTCCTGCCTCAGCCTCCCGAGTAGCTGGGACTACAGGCGCCCGCCACCTCGCCTGGCTAGTTTTTTGTGTTTTTTTTTTAGTAGAGACGGGGTTTCACCGGGTTAGCCAGGATGGTCTCGATCTCCTGACCTCGTGATCCGCCCATCTCGGCCTCCCAAAGTGCTGGGATTACAGGCTTGAGCCACCGCGCCCGGCCGTGATCTCATTTTTGCTAGAGTCTTCCCGTGCCCCATGAGAAGGCACATGCCTAGGGAAGGAACTTCTAGGTCTGAGGCTAGGTGATATTCCTGCTTTAGAAAGTCATGCCAAACAGTTTTCTAAAGTGTTGGTGCAAATTTACACTCTCAGAACCAGGAAGAAGAGATTATTATTATTATTTTTAATTTTATTTTACATGAAAATCTTCCATCCTCTCCATACATCCCATTCTATCCTCCATTCCCCAACCTACTTGGCCCAGGCTATGCCTAGCAGCAAGTCAAAGGCAGGTAGAAGCTCAGGCTGAGGCTGCCTGAGATGCCTCAAGTACTCTGGTCCACAGAGGCAGTCAACAAGCGACCGTGGTCTCCAGGCCCAGAAAGAGTCAGACCACATCTGATCATGGCTATAAACTGGAGCCTGGCAACAGGAGCAGGCCCTGCTGACAGGATCGGTGGGCTGGTCATGTCAGCTCCCAGTCATGGGAGTGGGGCAGGGTGAGGGCAGGAAGAGCAGTCTCTGGGAGTCACACTCCCCCTCACCTGTTTGTCTGCCCTTACTCCTCAGGCTGGTCCCGAGAGTGGAGCTCTGCCCACAAAACCCCCTGCCTGGACAGTCCTTAAATCCTACAAGTTGGAGGCATGTGTCTGGCCACTGGTCAGACTCACTGTTCTCACGACCACAGGAAGGTGTCCAGCTTGGCCTGGGAGAGAGAAGGCACTGTCTTCACCCTCACTCTCTGCTTAGCCTTGGTCTTGGGCTTAACAGGCAATGGGCGGATCATGGCTGTGTCAGTCTGGAAGAGCTGTCAAGGAAGAGGCTTGGAGAAAGGTCTGTAATGCAGGGCAAGAAAGGCTCTGAGCCGGGGCTGGGCAGCCCCAGTACACAGAATGAGGCCCAGCACTGCACACCTGAGGCTGTTGGTACTGGCAGGCTGGGCGTATAGGTGAGGCATAGTATGGGCTGCACAGCTCAGCTCAGCTCAACACCACAGAAAAAGGATACAGGCTGGATGAATTTTGTCCGGCCACCGAGCCCATCGAAGCCTGTCCTTACCTAGGGTGGAAAAAAGAGATGAGTGGGCCAGGCTAATGGACTGGGTGGCTGGCCACCCATTTCTACCCAAGAGGGTTGGCTCCTGCCACTGTGAGAAGCCATACTCACCACATCTTTGCTGCGACAGGACTCTGACCTGGGCCTCTTGGGCTGTTTCTGGCCCAGGATGGCATTCCGGACAAAAATAGGGAAGGCACCAACCAGTTCCTCATCTGGCTCTCCTGCACAGCTCTGGTCACCCAGTGAAAGCTGGGACTCCTGCAGGGAAGACCCCAGGGCCAGACTTGATAAGCCAGATGTCAGCAAAGGAGGGAGGGTAGTGGTGGTAGAACAAGATCAGGATCTCTGATGCCTCACTAGGAGGCAGGAGGATAATGAGTAGTATCCCAAGGGTGGCTCCAAAGTACCTCAGTTCTGGACCAGGAGTGACAGGGCTCTGGCAAGACCGTGCCCTCCCAAAAGTCCAGTCCTGGCAATGGTTAGACTGTGCTTCTCCTAGAAAGCTCTTACCTTCTTGGGGCCTTTGCATATCTTCTTGGGGACATCCTGAATTGGGGAGCTACAAGAATGAGAGAGAAGGCAAGGGGTAGGTAAGAAAGACATGAGGGCAGGTGAACCAGCCTCAGCACACGTACCCTGGGGAGTTACCATGTGGCATTGCTGCTGCCATGCCTGCATTCTGGGCAAGGCACCTCAGTGATCCCACCCCAAGTGCAGGTCTGTAACAGCTGGACAGTCATAGCCAGTAGGGTGGCAGAGACAGGGATGACTGGGGATGACTGGACCATGTTGCAATCCTGTGGCTTCCACTCAAGGCTAAATTCCAATGCTCCTCAAGTCCTCGGGCACCTTACCATGTCCCAGGCTCTGTATGGGGCTGGAGAGCCCAACCAACTCACCACCCACAGGAGGAAAGCCAGTCATGCCCTGATATGAGCAAAAGGCATCTTATGAGCTCAGGCCTAGTCCTGCCTTCCCAGAGAGGGGACACTACCTCAGTAAGTTAGCCTTTCAGTAAAGTCGCTCACAAACTCCTCTCAGAACAGAGGGCCAGGCCATCTCCCTAGAGAGTGTGTGTAGGAAGGGCCTGGGGCAGAATAGCGCATGGCCCCAGGCCCTGGCCTCCCAATCCCAGCCCCAGAGCTGGACGATGGTGATATTTATTTATCTATCTATCTATCTATCTATCTATCTATCTATCTATCTATCTATCTATTTATTTAGAGGTGGAGTCTCACTCTGCCGCCCAGGCTGGAGTGCAGTGGCGTGATCTCGGCTCACTGAAAGCTCCACCTCCCAGGTTCACGCCATTCTCCTGCCTCAGCCTCCCGAGTAGCCGGGACTACAGGCGCCCGCCACTAGGCCTGGCTAATTTTTTTTGTATTTTTAGTAGAGACGGGGTTTCACCGTTTTAGCCGGGATGGTCTCAATCTCCTGACCTCGTGTGATCCACCCACCTCAGCCTCCCAAAGTGCTGGGATTACAGGCATGAGCCACCACAACCGGCCTGAGAAGATGGTGATCTAACACTGGCCCTGTGGCTTCTCAAGTCATAAGGACAGGCATGGGATCAGGGCCTGGTGGCTGACTCCTCTGCTCTTGCCTTAAAGGCCTGTGGTAAGGCTACATGACAACCAAGGCTCCAGAACGGATGAGCTGAGTTAGGGACTCTGAACTTCACTACCTCCTTCGCTACCTCCACAGGCCCTGAAGGTGGTGGAAATGTCTCTGAAAGGCCTGGCAGCCTGAAGACCCCAGATGTCCACCTTCAACCTTTACAGCGGAAGACGGGCAACGGGAGAAAGCCAGAGTACACAGCAGACACTGACAGGATCCCTGGGGACTGCAGCCCACGGGTCCTAGGTTTGTTTCTCATTGCTACCAGGCCTGGCCCTCTACAACAGGGATGCCCATGCCCCTGAGGTTTGGGAGGTTAGACAGCCCAGCTGGCTTGCCCTCTTGCTCCCTTCCACCTCCACTGTCTAGCATCTCAATTTCTTTCTCTTTCTCTTCTTTCTGTCCAAAGTCTTTGAATAAGAGGAAACCTGCCCAGCCCTTGACCAGCCTCACCTGAACAGTACCTGTATGAATGAGTATAGTCCTTGTCTCCACAGTGAACCACACGTGGCAAACCTGGTCAAGGAGACAGCCTCCCTTTTTCTGGTCCCACAGTACCCCAGAGCAGGTTCCACCTGCCCCACTGGAGTTCCAGACAGCTTCTCATGCCTGCCCCTGTGGGTCACCCCCTTGGGTGGTAAGGCCCTGGGCTCTGTGGTTTGAGATGATCCTCAGAGGCAAACATAGAAGAGGAAGTTCAGAGTCCCTGGCTCAGAACTCTGGTGGGCAGACCTTCAAGGTATCAGGAGCACCCTCTCCAACTCCACTGGCCCAGACCCACACCTTCTGGCATCCCTACATTCTCTCTAATTTGCATTCCAATACCTTTGCCTTGAAGGGTGATGGTGAGGAATAATGAGACAAGAGAAGGGGTTTGCACAGATTGAGTGCTCAGGTAAGGGAACAAGAGGTAGCTGGAACCAAAGCCATAGCCAAGCCTAGGCAGCACTCACTGCCCCATCAGCCACTCAGAGCTAACAGCACAGGGCCTGCAGAGCTTTCTTAGCTATCCCCCCACCAGCCCATGGACAGTGGCAGGGACTACCACTCACTGTGACTTCTCTAGGCAAAGTTTTTTGGAGTAACCATGCTGGGAGCTGGAGGGCCGGGCTGGGGGAGTATCCACATCAAAGGTAGCATTGAGATCAATATCCTCACTGAAGGATGGCCGGCGGAGCTTCAGGTTCACCTCCACAGGGGCTGGGCTGAAGGCAGAGATGACCTGGTTACTTGGGGCCACAGTGGTAACCCAGAAGGACAACAGCTCCTCAAGCATCGGAGACAACTCAGCTCCAGGGACCTGGAGCCCACTCCTGACTCAAGGCCACCCCTCAAGAAAGCCCTACTCTCGGCCAGGCACAGTGGCTCACGCCTGTAATCCCACCACTCTGGGAGGCTGAGGTGGATGGATCACGAGGTCAGGAGATCGAGACCATCCTGGCCAACATGGTGAAACCCCATCTCTACTAAAAATACAAAAATTAGCTGGGCGTGGTGGCTCGTGTCTGTACTCCCAGCTATT
>NW_012114932.1:2203574-2204675 GCF_000951035.1 Colobus angolensis palliatus | reverse complement strand
CTCAAAAAAAAAAAAATTTAATTTGGCCGGGTATGGTGGCTCACGCCTGTAATCCCAGCACTTTGGGAGGCCGAGGCAGGCAGATCACGAGGTCATGTGATCAAGACCATCCTGGCTAACACGGTGAAACCCCATCTCTACCAAAAATACAAAAAATTAGCCAACATGGTGGCGGGTGCCTGTGGTCCCAGCTACTCGGGAGGCTGAGGCAGGAGAATGACGTGAACCCAGGAGGTGGAGCTTGCAGTGAGCTGAGATCGCACCACTGCACTACCCTGGGCGACAGAGCGAGACTCCGTCTCAAAAAAAAATTTAATTTAATTTAAAAAGCACACAAAACTCCATGTATAGTGCAATTACATGATTTGGCACCCCCCCACCACTCCCAACCCCACCCCCACATGCAGAAAAAGGAGTAGAAGGAAATATTCCACATGTCAACCGTAACTACCTCTATAATTCCCTATTTTCCAAATTCTCAATGAGTGTGTTTTTACTTTTATAACGGGTGGGTGTTGGAGGGGGGACTGAAGTTTTATTCTATTAAAAACTACAGCCCACAGGATTCTTCCAGCCCACCCAGACCTGGCAGGACTCCCCAGCTCCTGCCATACAAGGAGAACCCTGGGGAGTGGCAAGGATAGCTCCAAAGATGCCTTCTCTCTTTCCTTCCTCAGGAACTTTTCAGGGCTGCACCACAGTCCCACTCTCACTGGGGTGTACACATCAGAGGGAGGAAGGCTACCTGCATTGATCTGGGTGGCTAAGCAATCCAGGCAGCCTGGACTATTTCTTCCTTTCCTTGTCCAGGACCCTAGAAGCTCTACTTCTGTCCTTGCCTGCAAGTGAAAATGAAGGCTGCACAAACCCACCTCAAACCAACTCCAGGCTGGCTGCTTTGCTTCCTCCTCTGGGAACCACAGCAGCCAGGACCACTCATGCCAACTTTTTTGCAATATCCATATTCTGCCACCATTTACCAATCCCAGCAAGTTGAGGCTCAGGTTAGGAAAGGTAAACTCAAGAGGCAGGCAGGATCTCGTTGGGTGCTGTGAATTTTACCCTCAAGGTGGCTCAAGGCAGGACTTCCTTTTTTTTTTT
>NW_012114932.1:2200954-2202324 GCF_000951035.1 Colobus angolensis palliatus | reverse complement strand
CGGCTAGTTTTTTGTATTTTTAGTAGAGACGGGGTTTCACCGTGTTAGCCAGGATGGTCTCAATCTCCTGACCTTGTGATTCGCCCATCTCAGCCTCCCAAAGTGCTGAGATTACAGGCTTGAGCCACCGTGCCTGGCCTATTCTTCTTCCTTTATGAGCTTGAAACCTGTTTCCCTTTCTGCTTTCTTTCTTTCCTTCCCACCTTCTGTTTGTCGTATAAGGAGGAAGAACCTAGGGCTTAGTAGTCCTTCCCTCACTGGTTGAGGCTGGCTTGAGGCCCTCCTGAGTGACACTATCACCCTTGGGACACCCACCCATGGTCAACTTACAGGGCTTCATGCCAGAGGCCTCAGCGGGTCAGGCAAGACACTCAAAGCTCCCCTTTCCAGAACATAGCTAAGGCCTTGAGCAGCTCATTGCCTGTGTGGCATGGGATTAGTCAATGTCTCCTCCATGAACTCATGGCTCCTGGTGGCCTTACCCTACCCTAAGGAAAGATCTCCCTGGCTCTCTCCAGCCTAGAGTTCAGGGGCCCTTGGGGCCCATGAGAGAGATCTTCCTAACACTGACTTTGTAGTTGGGGTGGTGGCTACCTGCTGATGCCTCCCTAAAATGACAGGTATGAAGGGTAATCCTACTCCAACAAGTAGAAAGGGCAACCACCATCAGCCCCCAGAGATTTCCAAAAAATTCTGGGAGAGAAAGCATGGCCAGCGGACAAGAGACTGACATAGCAGCCAGAACCCACAAGGAGGGGTCCATGAAGGCAAGGGAGGGCCTTGCAAAAACATTAAACAGGCCTGAAAACTGGAACACTGATGAAATTGTGAGCTTGGCTCCACTCCATCCTAATCCCCATTGGTAGAACACTAGGCAGTCAGGCTGCTGCCCTGGGCCAATAAATAGAAGAGCTTTTCTCAAAGACACTAAACAAATCATGTACAATGACCTAGGGCAGTCAATATTACTGGACCCAACAGTAAAGCCTTCTGCATCCTGGGTTCAGGTAAGACTCAACATGACGTGAACTGTCTGTACATCTCCCCCAAACCCTACCCACATAGGTTGGCCTCCAAAGTAGCCAAGGACTACCAGGTATGGGAGAGGAGCCCAGGAGAAAGTCCACGGTGCACAAATACTGACTCTGAGACAAAGAGAAATATGAGACCATAAAACAAGAACATCCCCCATCTCTACTAAAAATACAAAAAATTAGCTGGGCATGGTGGCGGGCGCCTGTAGTCCCAGCTACTCAGGAGGCTGAGGCAAGAGAATGGCATAAACCCAGGAGGCGGAGCTTGCAGTGAGCCGAGATTGCGCCACTGCACTCCAGCCTGGGCGACAGAGCGAGACTCCGTCTCAAAAAAAA
>NW_012114932.1:2188686-2200387 GCF_000951035.1 Colobus angolensis palliatus | reverse complement strand
CCTGGGCGACAAAGCAAGACTGCGTCTCATTCAGAAAAAAAAAAAAACAAAAAAACAAGAACATCGTGCTTTGCAAAACAGACATACCCAAAGAGCAAGAAAGAATGCTTGCAAATTTAAAACATGAATACTGCCAGGCACAGTAGCTCACGCCTGTAATACCAACAATTTGGGAGGCTGAGGTGGGAGGATGGCTTGATGCCAGGAGTTCAATATTGACCTGGGCAACATATTGAGACTCTGTCTCTACAAAATATATAATTAAATGAATTAACTGGGCATTGTGGCACATGCCTGTAATCTCAGCTACTTGGAAGGCTGAGGTGGGAGGATCCCTTGAACCCAGGGGGCGGAGGCTGCAGTGAGCCGAGATGATGCCACTGCACTCCAGCCTGGGCAACAGAGCAACACCCTATCTCAAAAAAAAAAAAAAAAAAATTTAAATTAAATATGATTACTGATTCAGCCTTAAAAACGAAGAAAATTCTAATACATGCTACATGGATAAACCTTGAAGACATTATGCTAAGTGAAATAAGTCAGTAATAAAAGGACAAATATTGTATAAGTTCACTTATATGAGGCTCCTAAAGTAGTCAAATTGATAGAGACGGAAAGTAAAATGGTAAGTGAAGGAGCTGAGGAGAAAGGGGAAAGGGGAGTTACTGTTTAATGGGTATAGAATTTCACCTTGGGGAGATGAAAACATTCTGGAGTGGGATGGTGATGATGGTTGCACAGCAAGTAATTGTACTTGACGCCACAGAAATGTACTTAAAAATGGTTACGATGGTGAGGTTTGTTTATATTTTACCACAATAAAAAATATTGCTGCAGTAAAAAGTTATAAAAATTAAGAAGTTTCTTAAAAAACTTAAGAAACTTCTGGTGGCTCAAGCCTGTAATCCCAGCACTTTGGGAGGCCAAGACGGGCGGATCACAAGGTCAGGAGATCGAGACCATCCTGGCTAACACGGTGAAACCCCGTCTCTACTAAAAAATACAACAAAGTAGCCGGGCGAGGTGGCGGGCGCCTGTAGTCCCAGCTACTCGGGAGGCTGAGGCAGGAGAATGGCGTAAACCCGGGAGGCGGAGCTTGCAGTGAGCCCAGATCCGGCCACTGCACTCCAGCCTGGGTGACAGAGCGAGACTCTGTCTCAAAAAAAAAAAACAAAAGAAGGAAACTTCTTAATTTTTTTTGTTTTTGTTTTTGTGACAGAGTCTCGCTCTGTCATCCAGGCTGGAGTACAGTGGCACGATCCCAGCTCACTGCAACCTCCACCTCCCGGGTTCAAGCCATTCTCGTGTGTCAGCCTCCGAAGTAGCTGGGATTATAGGCATGCACCACCACACCTGGCTAATTTTTGTGTTTTCAGTACAACCACCATATCCAGCCAGAAATTTCTTAATTTTCCTAATTTTAAATCAAGAAATGGTGGTGGCTGGGCATGGTGACTCACACCTGTAATCTCAGCACTTTGGGAGGCCAAGGTGGGAAGATCACTTGAGGTCAGGAGTTAAAGACCAGCCTGGCCAACATGGTGAAACTCCATCTCTACTAAAAATACAAAAAACTAGCTGGGCATGGTGGAGCATGCCTATAATCCCAGCTACTCGGGAGGTTGAGGCAGGAGAATCGCTTCAACCTGGGAAGTGGAGGTTGCAGTGAGCCAAGATGGCACCACTGTACTCCAGCCTGGGCAACAGAGCAAGACACCGTTTCAAAAAGAAAAGAAAGAAAAAAAAGGAAACGAAAGGAAAGGAAGGGGAGCGGAGGGGAGGGGAAGAAAAAAAAGGTGGCTCACACCTATAATCCCAGCACTTTGGGAAGTCCACGCAGGAGGATCGCTTGAGGTCAGGAGTTCAAGACCAGCCTGGGCAATAAGTGAGACCCTGTCTCTACAAAAAATTAGTTGGGCGTGGTGGTGCATGCCTGTAGTCAATCCCAGCTACTCAGGAGATTGAGGCAGGAGGATCACTTAAGCCCAGGAGGTGGAGCTGCTATGAGAAAATTTACTGAAGTTTACCAGCTTCTTCATCAACCTCTTCCCTGGATGCTGAAAATGTTCTACTAGACCAGATTTCCAAAGTAGTTGCTTCAGATAGTTTCAGCCAGCTCAACTGTTGCCACAGAGAGATGGATTCCTGGAGCTTTCTACTCTTCCACCTTCCTTGACATGACTTTTTTTTTTTGAGACAGGTCTCACTCTGTTGCCCAGGCTAGAGTGCAGTGGTGTGATCATCGCTCACTGCAGCCTTGACCTCCCAGGCTCAAGTGATCCTCTCACGTCAGCCTCCCGAGTAGGTGGCCCAAGAAAACTTAAGACTTCTTCCAGACCTCTGTAGTAACACATTAGCAGTCACAGGAGAAAGGTAGAGGCAGAGTCTTTGAGGTCACTTGTAGTGGTGAGGGTCTTGCCATCAGAACACAAAGAAGACAGGGCAATGCTATTGCTGAGGATTCAACAACTATTTTTGAGAGCTTGAGGCTCTGAGTTTAGAAGGCGCTGTGCCTAGGCTGGGAATGGTGGCTCATGCTTGTAATCCTAGTACTTTAGTCCCAGCTATCCAGGAGGCTGAGGCAGGAGGATCACATCACCTGAGCCCAGGAGGTCAAGGCTGCAGTGAGCTGTGATCACACCACTGCACTCCAGCCTGGGCAACAGAATGAGACCCTATCTCAAAACAAACAAACAAACAAAAACAAGAACAGACTGTGCTGGTGTTGCCTAATGCCTAGTCAAAAGAAGGGCTTTTGCTAAAAACAAACAGACCTGCCACCGTAATTTTTTTTTTCTTTTTCTTGGGACAGAGTCTTTCTGTCACCCAGGCTGGAGTGCAGTGGTACGATCTCGGCTCACTGCAACCTCCACCTCCCAGGTTCAAGCGATGCCCTGCCTCAGCCTCTCGAGTAACTGGGATTACAGGCACCCACCACCACACCCAGCTAATTTTTGTATTTTTAGTAGAGATGGGGTTTCACCATATTGGTCAGGCTGGTCTCGAACTCCTGACCTCAGGTGATTCACCTGCCTCAGCCTCCCAAAGTGCTGGGGTTACAGGCGTGAGCCACCGTGCCTGGTCTCTCAAGAGAGACAGGGTCTTACTCTGTCTCCCAAGATGGAGTGCAGTGGCACAATCACAGCTCGACTCTTGGGCTCAAGTGATTCTCCTGCCTTGGCCTCCTGAACTACAAGTGTGTGCCACCATGTTTGACTAAGTTTTAAGTTTTTTGATACAGGGTCTCACTATGTTGCCCAGGCTGGTCTTGAACTCCTGGACTCAAGCAATCCTCCCACCTTGGCCTCCCAAAGCGCTGAGATTACAGGTATGAGTCAGTGCACCCAGCCAACCACTTCGATAGTTATGCCCAGAAAAATACTGGAGACAAAAATGAATGAAGTCATCCTCATGTGGCTTGATGACAAGCTCAGCCCAGCTTACGAAGGTTTGTCAGTTTAGTGTCCTGCTGGCCTGAAAGCCAAGGGAGACTATTGTTGTCCTCCCTGTACCAAATAGGCTATAGGCCCTGGCATGAAGCTTACTCAGAATGAGGTGGGCCTGTCCCCAACTGGGAGCTACAGATCAGATTCTATAATGTAGTATATAGCTAGTGGGCTGTGGGCTTAGCCATTGAAACTCCCAGCTCATCTATCCCATTGGAACATAAGCTCCAAGAGAACAGAGAAGGCCTGCCATGCAGTGGGCACTCATCAAGGACCTGCTGTAGGAGTCCAGGCCTTCCAGCACACTGAAGAGGTAAAGAAAGTAAACAAAAGCAACTAGGCATGGTGGCTCACACCTGTAATCCCAGCACTTTGGGAGGCCGAGGCAAGTGGATCACGAGGTCAGGAGATCGATACCATCCTGGCCAACATGGTGAAACCCTGTCTCTACTAAAATACAAAAAATTAGCCAGGCATGATGGTGTGCACCTGTAATACCAGCTACTTGGGAGACTGAGGCAGGGGAATCGCTTGAATCCAGGAGGCAGAGATTGCAGTAAGCCAAGATCGTGCCACTGCACTCCAACCTGGCAACAGAGTGAGACTCCATTTAAAAAAAAAAAAAAAAAGACTGGGGCCACTGACAGGAGTTGTGTGCTTTCTGTCTGGGTCCTTGCTGGGGACTTTCGGCAGGCAGGAAGTAGCCTTGAGGATGCTTTCAGCTAGTCTGTTTCTGTGAAACTCTCAGGAGCAGAAACGGATGCCCATGCTTGCGGGGACACCAATCCTTCTGCCTCTTGGCTCCCTCTGCTGGCAGCTTTAAAGCACGCACTCCTGGCACTAGGGGAATTCTTTTAGAGTGGTTTCATATTTGTTTCAAAATCTAGGGTGGATAGATATATGTGGGGAGCTACTCCATAAACAGGATGCCCCAAGACAGTCAGTACTCCTGCCCTATTCTCAGACCACTTCTAGGTCCTCTGGCCTTCTCTGGCCTCTCCGTGTCAGAGCCTAATTTGCTTCAAAGCTGCTTGCCAGCTAAATCTTGGCTGGCTTCCAGGGCAGGCTGTCTGCAGACATCAGGTCCACAAAGGTCACCCACCCCACCAAAGCCAGGAGGAGTAAAGACTGTTACCAGAAAGCTCTCCCACCTTGTGACCCCTGTACCGCCCAAGGCTCAACAAACCTCTCTAAAACCAGGCGGTCGACAGTCTCATTGGCCACTGGTGGCAGGTTCAAAGTTTCCTGCAGCATCGTTAGCTTCTTTTTCAGGCTCTTGGGGAGGGAAAGAAAAGTGTGTGAGAGAAAGGCTGAGGCATCAAGTCCAGAGATAATGCAGAGGACATGAGTAGCATGCATGAAAGGCCGGCCCACTGGGAACAGAGCAAGGCCTGATACCCCATTATTAGGCTCAGGAGGCCAAGCCCCAGGTAGAATCCCTCCTCTGATGAGGGACCTCAGGGATATAAGTACAGGACAGACTATGAGTGAAGACTCATGGTGCTATCTGCCCTCTGTTGAGGAGGCCCAGGTTCCAGTTCGGACCAGGGCCAAGGGGCACACCCTGACCCAGGAAGATGCAGGGGCCCAGAACCGCCACTGACTGGTGCAAGGGTCCTGGGCAGAGATAGCCCAGCCCTGCTTTGGGAGGGCACACAAACCACTCCTCATTCCTGTCAAGCCAGGGATGTTCCTCACCATGATTTCCTTGTCAGCACTCTGTAAGTCCTTCTGGGCTGACTTCAGTTCTAACTTGGCCTGATCCAATTCAGAGTAGACTGTCTGCAACTATAAGAAAGTGTAGGGAGTGAAGGACAAACCAAGTGGTAGCCTTGTTCCCTGCCCCCTCCTGCTGCTCCCCAGTGAGTGATCAAGGTAGCCTAGAGTCCAGAAGAGACTAGGGGTATGGGAAGAGATCCCAGCTCTCTGAGGCTAGGCCTCAGTCTGGCAATGCACATCCGGAGCTGCCCAGAAGCAAAGGCTGCTTCCTACATCCTGCAGCCTGTGGATGCACCATGCCAGAAGTAAAAGCAGCTGTGCTGACCGAATCAGGTTCCAGGAGCCCTCCTACTCCAGACATGGTGCAAAAATAGGCCTCTGATGCTGTCACATTTTGGGCCTGTGCTCTCCAGCCAGCTGAAAGGTACGCAGGAGCCGGGAAGAGCAGAGGGGAGCATGAGTGTCCACATGTTGGGAGATACCTCTGTGATCTGTCTACCCCTAGTGGACAAGCCACATATTCAGACCAATGCCCAGTAAGGACTGGTAACAAATCTCTATAAGTCATCCAGCTGCCCCAGAGAGTCAGCTGTGCCATCAGGTCCCATAGCCTTGCTCAGGAGACCACAGTGAGCATGACAAAAGGAGAGCCGCCTCTCCTTCAACTCGTGTTCACTGCTAAGTTACCTTGCTTCTGGAGGAAAACAAATCCTTCCTCAGCTTCTCAGCCAGCTCCCCTGAGGCCTTCCGTGCCTCTTTTAGATTCTCGTACTCTCTGCAATGTGGCCATAGAAAGAGATGCCAGAAAAGAACACCTGCAGGTCAGACTGAGCCACAGCACTAATCTAACACAAAGCACTGCCCAACCCCTCAACTCATTCTCATTCCTACTTTGACACCTGAGCCCAATAAGTACCAGGTGGCACTGTGGAGGGTCCTGCAGAGAACGCAAGGAAGTGACTCTTTCCTCCTGCCTGTCCTGCAGGCACTGGTGACTTGAGAGGGCATGCAGAAAGCCCCAGTTTCACTAGGGGGCCCCCTAAACCACCTGGTCTTAAAGGAGGCATCTTGGACCCTCTATGCCTCTCAGCTAAGTGACCCTCCACCCTTCCTGCCAACCTTACACCCACCAGAGTAAGAATACGAGTTTGATCCAAATGAGGCAGGATCATAGCGCTAGAGGGGAACAGGCTCTAGATATCAATCACAATGGGGCTTATAGCTCAGAGAGCTAGGTCAACTGCCTTAGAAACAGCACTTAAGATTCATACTCAGGCCGGGCGCGGTGGCTCACGCCTGTAATCCCAGCACTTTGGGAGGCTGAGGCGGGTGGATCACAAGGTCAGGAGATCGAGACCACGGTGAAACCCCGTCTCTACTAAAAATACAAATAATTAGCCGGGTGCGGTGGCGGGCGCCTGTAGTCCCAGCTACTCAGGAGGCTGAGGCAGAAGAACGGTGTGAACTCGGGAGGCGGAGCTTGCAGTGAGCCGAGATCATGCCACTGCACTCCAGCCTGGGCGACAGAGCGAGACTCCGTCTCATTAAAAAAAAAAAAAAAAAGGCCGGGCGCGGTGGCTCAAGCCTGTAATTCCAGCACTTTGGGAGGCCGAGATGGGCGGATCACGAGGTCAGGAGATCGAGACCATCCTGGCTAACACGGTGAAACCCCGTCTCCACTAAAAAATACAAAAAAACTGGCCGGGCGAGGTGGCGGGCGCCTGTAGTTCCAGCTACTCGGGAGGCTGAGGCAGGAGAATGGCGTAAACCCGGGAGGCAGAGCTTGCAGTGAGCTGACATCTGGCCACTGCACTCCAGCCTGGGCGACAGAGCGAGATTCTGTCTCAAAAAAAAAAAAAAAAAAGATTCACACTCAATCCTCTCAACAATCCTATGAGGCAGGTCTACTACTCTCTCCATTCAGGAAGTTGAAGGTCAAAGAAGCCAAGAAACTGGCACCAGGCCACATAGCTGCTGAGAGGTGGAATCAGGGTTCAAAGGTAGCATGGCTCCAGAGTTTGCCCCTTAGCTCCACCTGCTTTACAAGAGATGAGAAGCAATGACATGGCGGGAGCCCCATGGCCTATCTCCCGTGTTTGCTGAGAGGGGCCAGAGTACGCACTTCTTGAGAGACACACAGTACACAGCCAGCTGTTCCACTGCTGACTGTCCCACACCCATGTCTCGGATCATCTCCTCCACCTCTGGGCGCTGGCTCTGGAGTAGAAGCTCAATCCTGAAAAACACACCCAGCCCACGGCATTTGCAATCTGGAGGCTGATGGGTAGGTACCCAGTGCAGCTCTGCCTTCCTTTGCTGCCGTTGCTAAGGTAACAGGCTAGGCTGCTAGGATGTTTAGCAGGTGGGTGTGCCCAAGGAAAGGCCCCACGGCAGAGATAAGCATAGCTCCAAGGATGCTGCTGAGAAAGAAGAGGTGCTGAAAGAGGGTCTCAAGGTCAGGGATTTCCTGGAGAGGTTCCTGAAGGGAAAAACCCACCAGGTCATCTGGCCACAGGCAACAGAGACAGGGAGGAATGTGGCAAGGGCTCCCATTCCTTGGAATGGTGGAAGAGTTCATAGAGGCTAAGATCTGTGCCCACACCCAGCTGACTTGAGCCCTCCATGGCCTGTGGAGATTTGAGCCTCGGACATGACCCAACCCCACTCCCTGCTGCAGTCCTAAGAACTTGCAGGCCCTGGGGGCAAAGGCACAGTGCAGGACCCAGCTCCAAACTCACTGCTCCATAGTCTTCATCTTGCTCCTGAGTCGGCGGGCCTCCTCTTGCGCTTGTTTGGTCTCATCCTGCTGCTGCTCCAAGTACTTCATCTGCTTCTGAAAAGCAAATGCATCCATACCTGATGCTTGGAGGCCCTCAGGAGCCATTGCTAAAGTCACTAGGAAAACTGCTCCAGGACACTCTGCAGCTTATGTTTTGAAAATGCTGATAACCATGTACTCCCAAACCCCAGGAGGTAAAGCTCCTGGGTCCCACTCTCACTTGTGCTTCTGCTAAAAGGCTCTAAGCCAGCTGCTTCTTCACCTCCCTGCCTGCTTCCTCCTGAAAGGTTTCTTACAGTAGGCACAGCCCACTGCCAGCATTAACAGGCCCACTGTGGGCTGCCAGGGTCCAGTGGTCTGGGCCTCATGATACATGTTGTACAGGTGGCTGAAGAACTCCAGAGCACAAACCCAGGCCTCACCATCCACCACCCAGACCCATCGACAGTTGCCAAGAATGAAGAATTGAGCCAGGGGAAGCTGCCCAGGCTGCCTTCAGCCTAAGACCACTTGTCTCTGACCTGAGAATACCATTAGAGACTCCTTCTCTGCAGCCAGGTGCCAGTTTGCTCCCTCCCACCAGCCAGACCACGTGATCCAACCCAGCCCCCAAGCAGGAACAGAGACAATGAATATCCTGGGGCCTTGTCTGTTCACAGGGATGGCTCCCCTTCCCTTTCAAATGGCATCCAGCAAGGACTGCTCCTGCCTACAAGGCCAGAATATCAATCGTGAGTTCAGATCAATCACCTCTCATGCCCCTTGGAGAGCAAGAGGCTCACCAACCCAGGCTGATGCAAAATTCATCTGGGTCTAAGACTGTTCACTCTGCAGGCTTTGATCTGGCTGGTCAGCTCAGCACAGCTGACTTCAAAGGCCCTTGCTCCTCCTTAGGATGCTGTTTGATCTGGCTCAGGAGAGCAGCCCAGCCAAGGACTGGAGTGCTAATGGAAGGTTCTTCAGGCTGGCCTCATCAGTAGAGTATGAACCACTTTTGGAAACATGGCCCAGCCTCACTGAGCTCTTAGTTGAGCATCCCTTCTGTGAGGTACTGGGAAGGCCTTGCCTCTTCAAACTACCTAGCACAAAACCCCAAGTATAGCCAACATGGCCCTTTTCTTATGGGATGGATGGGTACAGTATGAGAGGGCAAGGGGAAGAAGTGATTTGCCTCTATTTTACAACTCCCCAAACCAAGGTATTGACTGAAGCAGAACCAGAAGATAAATCCAGAATGGGGAGTCCAGTTCTGGGGCAAACCTCCCCACCAATTCTGTACCCATAAAACCTGAGGACCTACTTTCAGTGTAGAGCACAGCATCTCCGCCTTGCCCAAGGCCTGCTGCAGAGATACCACAGTAGCATTGCGTTCTTCCAGCGTGTCCCGCAGATTGTCGATGATGACCTGGCTGTCTCGTTTCTCCTTCTCTGGAGCAGGGGTAGAGGGTAGGGGAAAGGGAAAGGCCTGTCCATCCATCAGCATAAGAACTTGGGCCCTTAGCTTCAGTGCCTGATCCCTTAGGCAGGTGAGAAACAAGACTCAGGCCAGAAAGCTGGGTGGCCCGTTTCCTTTTCTGGGATGTGCCAAACCACAGAAGCTGAGCCAGAGCCTTCATTCAGGTAAAAGCCCACTTTCTGCTGCTTGAACTACTTAGGAAAAAAATTTTTTTTTTTTGAGACAGAGTCTCGCCCTGTCGCCCGGGCTGGAGTGCAGTGGCCGGATCTCAGCTCACTGTAAGCTCCGCCTCCCGGGTTTACTCCATTCTCCTGCCTCAGCCTCCCGAGTAGCTGGGACTACAGGCGCCCGCCACCTCGCCCAGCTAGTTTTTTTTGTATTTTTTTAGTAGAGACGGGGTTTCACCGTGTTAGCCAGGATGGTCTCGATCTCCTGACCTCGTGATCCACCCGTCTCGGCCTCCCAAAGTGCTGGGATTACAGGCTTGAGCCACCGCGCCCGGCCTAGCTCTATGTACCCTTTTGAAAAGTAGGTAAGATGGAGGAATAATCTCAGGGGCAAGGCCCCAGGACAGGTAAAGAGGTAGAATAGTGGAAGGGAAGTAAAGTTGGGCCCCTGTGATCAGTCTCCACAGCAGAAGCTTCTATCGTTTCCTTGGCCTCATTGCTCTGTGTTGGTCTCATTCCCTCTGGGTATCAGCTGCCTCACCAGGGACACACAATAGGAATGGCCAAGGACCCTGGGCCACTACTCGTCCTCTCCTACCCTGGGTCTTCCTGATTCACAGTCTACTTTCCTCCAAGCTCTGAACTGGCTCTGTGTACCACAGACCTTCCAGACCTAGGATGAAATAGAGGTAGGTGCCAGAATAGCTTTGTACTCCTGGATGAAACCTCCCATGTGTCTAGTCTCTAACTAGACTGTTGTGAGGATCAAGTGAACCTCTCAAAGCCCTTGCAAATGTTCCACAGCCATGCCACAGAATCACTGAGAAGCTGTGGCAGAATTGAACCCCGTTCCTATTCAGGATGCCAGAGAACTCAACATCCCCATGAGCAAGAGAGGTGCCTGCTCCATAACAAAGAAAGCCAAGGACTTTTACAAAACTGAAATGCTTGACCAAGGGTCCATGGTGGTAGTTATATGAAATCCAGGCAAACCTTACTCTAGATCACTCGTCTAAGGTCAACAGAAGACTCAGAATTTCACATGTGACCAACAGTATGGCCCAGGCCCAGTGGGTAAAAAAGACCCTGCTGTCAAACTCTCCACCCAGGACTCTGGGGGCAGGAGCTTCTGGTGGCTGGGCTGGTTAGTATAAGCTGAACAGCTGGGAGTGGAAGTGATGGGTAAGGAAGAGCACACAGGGGCTGCCTGAGAACAGATACTAGGCCATGGCTGCTGCACCACTACCCATAGTCCTCTGGCTTCTTCCACACTCCAGCAGGGGCTTCCAAGCCCTTGCTCCAAACTACCCAAGATGTTGCTACTTATCTTACAAACCCGGCTTTGAAAGCTGGAAATAAATGAAACTGCCTTTGTTGCTTTCATCACAGGGAAGACACTACTTAAAACTGGGAGTAGTTACCATGACGATGAACATGCTTGCTCTAAGCACAAAAGCTCCATGTTCCTGAAGCAGTGAGGTTCCAAGGACATCACGACACCCTGGGGCCAAAGCCAAATGAACTCTGATCTGACGGATACCCAGTAAATTAACGCTCAGAGTCCAGGAATCATTTGTGAATCCCAATCCAACTTCCTCAAGAGTTCTCTGCCAATGCAGCCTGCTTGCACACACAAAAAAGCTAAATTTTAGGTTAGGAGGAGAAGCAGTAGACTTACAGGAGGGAAACTACCCACTTTCCCCTCCATTCCCACCTGAGCTGCACATCTCGATTCCAAGAACTCTGGTCTGGGGAAGGCCCAGGCATCTGACTTTATACCAAGCTCCCTAGGTCATTTTTTTTCTTTTAACTTTTTTTATTTAATAGAGATGGGGTCCCATGTTGCCCAGACTGGTCTTGAACTCCTGGGCTCAAGTGATCTGCCCACCTTGGCCTCCCAAAGTGTTGGGATTACAGGCATGAGCCATCACGCCCAGCCTCCCCAGGCACTTTTTTTTTTTTTTTTTTTGAGACGGAGTCTTGCTCTTTGTCACCCGGGCTGGAGTGCAGTGGCCAGATCTCAGCTCACTGCAACCTCCGCCTCCCGGGTTCATGCCATTCTCCTGCCTCAGCCTCCCGAGTAGCTGGGACTACAGGCGCCTGCCACCTCACCCGGCTAATTTTTTGTATTTTT
>NW_012114932.1:2185727-2187816 GCF_000951035.1 Colobus angolensis palliatus | reverse complement strand
AGCAACTCAGGAGGCTGAAGCAGGAGAATTGCTTTAACCCAGGAGGCAGAGGTTGCAGTGAGCCAAGATCACGCCACTACACTCCAGCCTGGGTGACAGAGTGAGACTTCATCTCAAAAATAAATAAATACATAAAATAAAAAAATTAACCGAACATGGTGGTGCACCCCTATAGTCCTAACTACTAGGCAGGCTGAGGTGAGCAGATCCCTTGAACTCAGGAGTTTGAGGTTATAGTGAGCTATGATTGCACCACTGTACTCCAGTGTGGGCAACAGAGTGTAAGACTCTGTCTCTCAGAAAAAAAAAAAAGAAAGAAAGTGAACTCCCAGAGGGCTTGGAGTTCAGTAGAATCAGATAAATTCTGGGTACCTTTAAGAATTCTGCATCCAAGACATTCTCCTCCTCCTGGGCAAGATCAAAGAAGAGCTTATTGATAATGGTTCTTTTGCCAACCTGGATGGGAGAACAAGATAAGAGTATGATTGTGTAGCTGGGCATGCGCAAGGAGGAGAGTGTTGTACATGGGTCTGACTACCTGCCTGACACGCATGTTAGGCCTGTTCTCAGACCTAACTTTTCAAAGTACATCCTTTAGAGTCAAAAGACCTCTTTACCCCTGCAGGTACCCCAAGCTGGGGCTGCTGGTTTGGTGGTCACTGAAGTCACATTACTATAGACCTACATGGTTAAGTGCTCAAAAGATACCTGAACTCTAGGTGCTGAGTCATTGAGGAAAAAAACGTGAAGGAGGCCAGCCAAATCTATCCAAGTCAAAATTGGCCCAGGCAACAAGTCCATCTGCCAGCTACCTGTGGGTGTAAGCAGGCCCCCCAACCAACTCAAGGACACAAGTGCGGCTCAATTGGCCTTAAACCAGGAGGGTCCAAAAAGGTCAGATATATTGCAGTTTCAGAGCTCTTTTCACATTCCTGCTGTCTGCTAAGATCTCTTCAGTTGATGTGGTCCCACCCCAATACTCTCACCTGGATTCGGCACTGTGGGCAGGTCCGACTTGGTGCTGTCTCGAACCACTGAATTAGGCTGGAATGAAAAGCAAAACAATAGATTGATGAGCCCTGGTTTATCTGGGGACATAAGCCAGGCAAACATTCTCACCATGAAAGGGTTTGTTCTGCTCCTCCTTGACCCAATGCCTGCCCAAATAAGAGGGCAGCAGCACAGACAGTTACAGCACCTCCCTCAAGGTCTGACAGGTACTCAGGACTCCAACCAGCTGGCCCTTTTTTTTGGCCCTTTTGGCTTGGCCAAAAGCAGGCCTTCAGGCAACCTTCTGGGCTTTGACTGGGGTTGGGAGAGATATAGTCAAACCTCAGGGGCCCTCAGGGATGGGGACTCTGATAACACTCCCATTTTAAGCTGGAATCCCAAAGACTACACTTTCAAGGTGAGGATCAACCAGAAATAAAAGTAAGTAAGGGTACAAAAATAAAGTTAGATATAATGAATACAATCTAGTATTTGATAGCACAACAGAGTGACCACAGTCAATAATAATCTACTGTATATTTTACAGTAACTAAAAGAATATAATAGGAATACTTGTAACACAAAACAATGATAAATGCTTGAGGTGATGGCTACTCCATTTACCCTGAAGTGATTATTACACACTGTATCCCTGCATCAAAATCTCTCATAAACCCCAGAAATATGTATACCTACTACGTACTCATAACTTTTTTTTTTTGAGATGCAGTCTTGCTCTGTCACCCAGGCTAGAGTGCAGTGGCGCGATCTTGGCTCACTGCAACCTCCACCTCCTTGGTTCAAGCAATTCTCCTACCTCAGCCTCCCAAGTAGCTGGGATTACAGGCATGCGCCACCACGCCCAGCTAATTTTTGTTTTTAGTAGAGACAGGGTTTCACCATGTTGGCCAGGCTGGTCTTGAACTCCTGACCTCAAATGATCCACCTGCCTCAGCCTCCCAAAGTGCTGGGATTACAGGCTTGAGCCACCGCGCCCGGCCTTCTCCCCAGGCACTTTTGAGGCACAGGCAGGCTAGGGAACACTGAGTCCAAAAATCTTCTGTGACTGGGGAGTAGAAGAGTTTTCTAATCTGTCACT
>NW_012114932.1:2179784-2181937 GCF_000951035.1 Colobus angolensis palliatus | reverse complement strand
GAGGTCAGGAGATCGAGACCATCCTGACTAACACAGTGAAACCCCGTCTCTACTAAAAATACAAAAAATTAGAGGGGCATGGTGGTGGGCACCTGTAGTCCCAGCTGCTCAGGAGGCTGAGGCAGGAGAATGGTGTGAACCCGGGACGCAGAGCTTGCAGTGAGCCAAAGCCGAGATTGTGCCACTGCACTCCAACCTGGGCGACAGAGCGAGACTCCGTCTAGAAAAAGAAAAAAGTAAGTAGTGGTAAAAACAAAACATAGCTGAGCTTTGCATCATCTATGCAGGTGGTCCAGCAAAGCTCAAGCCTTAAACTTTAATTAGTCTCCTACTAGTAGACTCCCCTACTCCTAGGGACCAGGGAGAAACTAAGTCCTCTCTGGAAAATGAAACCATCATCTTGGCCTCAAATATTCCTATAAATACATTTTCTTTTCTTTTCTTTTTTTTTTTTTTTGAGATGGGGTCTCATTCTGTCACCCAGGCTGGAATACAGTGGGGTGATCTTGGCTTACTGCAACCTTCGCCTCCCAGGCTCCAGAGATCCTCCCACCTCAGCCTCTCAAGTAGCTGGGACCACAGGCTTGCACCCACCACGCCCAGCTAAAATTCCTATAAGTTTTCAAATACCATGTACAACATATAATCAAGGGTAACCAGAAACAATGGGATACTACACAGCAACAATGAATGAGTCTACAACTAAGAACAATATTATGAATAAATCACAAAAACATAACACTTAGGAAGAGAAGCCAGACACAAAAAATTATATTCTGTATGATTCTATTTACACAGAGTTTAAAAGTAGGCAGGCCGGGCCCAGTGGCTCACGTCTGTAATCCCAGAACTTTGGGAGGTTGAGGCGGGTGGAACATGAGGTCAGGAGTTTGAGACCAGCCTGACCAACATGGTGAAACTCCATTTCTACTAAAAATAGACAAATTAGCCGGGTGTGGTAGCACGTGCCTGTAATCCCAGCTACTTGGGAGGCTGGGGCTGAAGAATTGCTTGAACCTGGGAGGCACAGGTTGCAGTGAGTCAAGATCGCGCCACTGCACTCCAGCGTGGGGGACAGAGTGAGACCCCATCTCAAAAAAGAAAAAAAGTAGGCAAAATTCATCTATGCTCTCAAAGTCAAGACAGTAGCTTTTTTTTTTTTTCCCTTGGCCTCCCAAAGTGCTAGGATTACAGGCTTGAGCCACCGCTCCCAGCCAATAGCCTGCGTTTTCCTGTTTTCTTTTCTTTTTTTTTTTTTTTAAGGGAGACGTCTTTTCAGACAAGGTCTCACTCTGTCACCCAGGCTGGAATGCAATGGAGCAATCACAGCTCACAGCAGCCTCTACCTCCCAGGCTCAGGCGATGATCATCTCAGCATCCCAGGTAGCTGGGACCACAGGCACATGCCACTATGCCCGGCTAATTTTCTGTGTTTTTAGTAGAGATTTCATCACGTTGCTCAGGCTGTTCTAGAACTTCTGGGCTCAAGCAATCTATCTACTTTAGCCTCCCAAAGTGCTGGGATTACAGCCGTGAATCAACATGCCCAGCCAAAAAAAAATTTTTTTAAGTAAATAGGTACACAAGAAAAAAAAGCACTATGAAAACAAACCAGAAGAAATGCCCACAAAGACTTTAGGTAGGCCAGGCACGGTGGCTCACGCCTGTAATCCCAGCACTTTGGGAGGCCAAGGCAGGCAGATCACGAGGTCAGGAGTTCAAGACCAGCCTGGCCAACATGGTGAAACCCCATCTCTACTAAAAATACAAAAATTAGCCAGGCATGGTATAGTCCCAGCTACTCGGGAGGTTGAGGCAGAAGAATTGCTTGAACCCAGGAGGTGGAGGTTGCAATGAGCCGAGATCGAGCCATTGCACTCCAGCCTGGGTGACAGAGTGAGACTCTGCCTCAAAAACAAATAATAATACAGGATACAAAAGTTAATGGAATAGAGGCAATATATGAAGAGATAATGGCTCATAATTTTCCAGCACCGATTAAAGAAATTGCTTCACATGGCCGGGAGTGGTGGCTCACGCCTGTAATCCCAGCACTTTGGGAGGCCGAGGCGGGCAGATCACGAGGTCAGGAGATAGAGACCATCCTGACTACCACAGTGAAACCCCATCTCTACTAAAAATACAAAAAATTA
>NW_012114932.1:2152683-2178176 GCF_000951035.1 Colobus angolensis palliatus | reverse complement strand
ACATTAACAAAAAGTTTAATCCTGCAAGAAGAAACAATTATAAACTCCAGCCTGGGCAACACAGCACCATCCTGTTTCAAAAAAAAAAAAAAAAAAAATTATTCCAAACAAAAACTTTATTTAAAAACATACAACTGGCCGGTCGTGTTGGCTCATGCCTGTAAACCCAAGCACTTTGGCAGGCCAAGGAGGGTGGATCACTTGAGTACAGGAGTTTCAAACCAGCCTGGGCAGCATGGCAAAATCCTGTCTCTAAAAAACAAAATTAGCTGGGCATGGTGACATGCACCTGTAATCCCAGCTACTTGTGAGGCTGAGGCAGGAGGATCGCTTGAGTCCAGGAGGTCAAGGCTGCAGTGAGCAGAGATTGCACCACTGCAGACCAGCTTGGGCAAGACAGAAGGACTCTGTCTCAAAAACAGCACCAACAAAAAAAATACCACATATACACCAATTAAAATATTCAACAATAATGTAGTGGGAAGACAGTGTTAGTATTCTAAGCTCTTTGAGTTGCCTGGGAAAATGAGAAAGGTGTTGATTAACCTTGAAATTGGTAAGTTAAGGATACATACCTTAATTTCTAGGATAACCACTTATAAATGGAAATGGGGTACATAACGTCCAAACTAACTGAGGGAAAAATGGAGAAATACAGAATATTTAACCAATTCCCACCAAGGCAAGAAACGAGAGAATAAGATATAATAGGCAAGACAAAACAGAATCGACTAAAGACAATAGATTTACTCTTCATTTAATCAGTAATTGCAACGATTTTAAGTAGACTAAATGGTTCAGTTAAATACAAAGATTATCAGACTGGATTTTTAAAAGTCCAACTAAATGCTGTTTTCCCAGGCTGGGCACAGTGGCTCACACCTGTAATCCTAGCACTTTGGGAGGCCAAGGTGGGTGAATTGCTTGAGTCCAGGGGTTCGAGACCAGCCTGGGCAACATAGCAAGACCCCATCTCTACTAAAAATACAAAAAAAAAAATTAGTCGAGCATGCTGGCAGGCACCTGTAGTCCCAGCTATTTGGGAGGCTAAGGTGGGAGAATCACCTTAGCCCAGGAGGTCAAGGCTGCAGTGAGCTGAGATGGCACCATTGCACCACAGCCTAGGTAACAGAGTGAGACCCTGTCTCAAAATAAAATAAAATAAAGATCTTTGGGGTAAGCTAAAGTAATTTTTAATATATAAAAAAAGAAAGAAATGCTGTTTTCAAGGGATACACATAAAACACAAGTACACAGAAAAGTTTAAAATAAAAGGATAGGCCCTAGCACTTTGGGAGGCCAAGGCGAGTGGATCACCTGAGGTGAGGAATTTGAGACCAGCCTGGCCAACATGGAGAAACCCCGTCTCTACTAAAAATACAAAAATTAGCTGAGCGTGGTGGTGCACGCCTGTAATGTCAGCTATTCGGGAGGCTGAGGAAGAAGAATCACTTGAACCCAGGAGGTGGCAGTTGCAGTGAGCCGAGATCGCACCACTGCACTCCAGCCTGCGTGACAGGAGCGAGACTCCATCTCAAAAATCAATAAATAAATAAATAAAAAGAAAGAAACAAATGAAGTAAAAGGATAGAAGAAAATAGAGTAGGCAAATAGAAAACAACAAGCTTAATTTCTAGTCTAACCAAACAGCAGTGGCTCCCTCAGCATGGGGCTCAGGCTGTCAGCAACACAGATCTAAACAAAGCTTTGCCAGTAAGCCAGCAGCCATAGGGTCATATCTGTCTCTCTGCTTCCTAGGGCCTTTAGCCCCACAAGCCCCCTGTGATTATTATCACCCACCATCCCGAGGGGTAACTCTGCCTTATCTCTTTTGCTAGGAGGTCCAAACCAGCCTGCCCATATCTGCTAGGGGAATCTTTCCCCACCAGCTGTACACTCAACAGAATGGCCCTACACGGTCAGCAGGACCCCTGGATAGGGGAGCATCTCCTTGCCTTCCCCATGTTAAACGGGTTTGCTGACGTGGTGAATACACTGGGGTGTCGGGATAGTGAGATGACTCTGGGTAGAATAATTCCAAACCATCAAGTAAGCCTACCCTCTTGGGTTGCCAGAAACCTACCAGGTTTCTATCCGGAAGAAATAAAAGGACTTGTTGATGTGGTGAAAGCTCACCCTTGCCCAGGCTAACGGTTGTGAAATCACATCTGTTTGTATAGGTGATCAAGGAAGAAATTTGTCTTCACTAAGCCATCTCAGTCCCCCTCACGCTTAGCTCAGCTATCACCTCTGCCAGAAAGCCTGTCTTGACCCACTTCTGCCCAAGTTGGGAAGCTCTCGTGGGGCCTCATCTAGGAGGAAGGTTCTCATCACTTGTCTGGATTCCGGGGAAGGACCGCCTGGAGGCCCGACACCTCGCGGCCCTGAAGCGGTACCTGGGCAAACATCGGGCCCCAACTCTGCAATCACTCACCACTGCAAGTGGAAGGTGTGGCCGCAGTGGATGGCGGCCACGTCGCGGGAGTGATCGAAGAAGTCGGAGCAGATAGTGCACAGAGCACGGATAGGCATGATGGCTGGACTCAAGGGGCCCAGGCAGCCAAAGAAACTGCTACAGGTCCGGCTTCGCAGACGCGCCCCCACACCTCCACTCGCTTCAAATTTGGCTCCGCAGCACGACTTCCTGGAGCAGGCCGGAAGTGACAACACAAAACTTTGGGCGGAGCGTAAATATTTCGTCTGGATTGGGCAAATCCTCGGGTGGGCGGGACTAGGGGCGGGGCTTAGTGGTCCCGAGGCCGTAGAGAATCCTGGGCGGAGCGCGGTCTCTCTCAGGCGTCATCTGGGAGAACTCGACCTGCCACTTGAGAGCGCAGCGTTATATCAAGGCGGGGAGCAGCGAGGCTGCCAGCTGGACACTTCTCCAGGGCGAAGCAGCGCATTGTAGTCCCACGCCAGAGCTGGCGCGAGGCAGGCTGGGCCAAGGCAGAGAAAACCGCAGCCGCAAGGGAATAGAACAATGGTCCCGATGGGTCCCTTGGGCTCTGGACAGTTCTGGACCATGCGCTGTGGTCTATATTTCCCATAGACCAAAATACTCTACCCTCTCAGTCGTCAGTTCCGGGCGATTCTGGAAAGATTGACACATAGGCCCCAGTCCCTCAGGTCACCCCAGGCCAACCTTGGCTTCATCCAAGTAAGACATGACTATCCTTGAGTTTGGAAACACTAGGGCCAGTACCCTGACTTTAGCTCTTAACTCTCAGGAGGATCGGTTATGCTTGGGACTGTAGTAGGGTTGGAATTTTGGAGGCCCAGATGCTTCAAAGACTAGAGACTAACAAATCCTTTTTATTATTCCCACATCAGAGAAGTTATCTTTGAGGAGGTTATCTTTGAGGTCCTCCCAGAGAGCAGCATCCCTGGTGAGTTCACCCAGGCCCACGTGGGGTGTAGTAAGTAAACTTTTGGGTTTTTAGGCTTAGTATCTGTAGCAATGTTACTCCCTCTACCCAGAAGAAACCTTATGCATAGCCCCATAATATAAAGCTGATCTGCTCCAGCTGAAGTAGACCCAGAGTGAGATTTCATTTGGGGCATATGTGGAAAGCACAGGTGTTCACAGGAAGAACGCAGAGCATTATAGAATCTTTGTGCATTGCTCACCCTACACCCTCTCCCCAGCTCAGAGAAGCTATCTTTGGCTAATAGCAGGGTCTGTCCTTGTGGTGGCTGGCCAACGTAGATTCCAGCTCTACGCCTAAATCAAGAGTAAGGCTCCTCGGTCAACAGGAGTCAAAAACAGCAGCCCTTACTTGAGCTCTCAGCCCAGGGAGTATTCCTTGGTCCAAATGCAGCCCAAGACCCACTACTCACATAGATTTCTAAAGTCCAGAGGACCCCCACCACCACCACCATTACGGAATACATTGTGGTGAGGATGATCTTCACTCTCAGCCCAAGAAATCCACAGGGCATTGTTCACTACTACTCCCAGCCACTACTTATGAACCTGCTCCCAGTCTCTCCCCTCCCCACTGCCTTCCAGGGGCTCCTCCCCAGTAGGACAGAGGAAGCAAAGGCGAAAGGGTGACCAGAGGCTTTGCAGGGTGATGTTTATTTGCCAGGTTCAGCAGGCACACAGTTAACCCACCGACCTTCACACACCAGAGCAGACCCACAGGCATGCAGGGAGAAGGGCAGGACCACCAAGGAGTGCCAAGCAAGGGCGAGGACCAATGTGGCTGCCTGTCCAGGCTGTGATAGGGTCTGACAAAGGGCACCTGTCAGGAGCCTCCCTCAGGAAACTGGGGAGTTTAACTCTACTTCCTCATCCCAGCAACAGCAACTCAATGTGGCTCTGAGGCACCTGGGCCTCTGATAGAAGTGAGCTGTAGAAATAGAGGGAGTTCCTCCTCATTTCATTGTTGAACTCAGCAGAAAATCTGCCCCTGTAAAGGGCAAACCGCCAAATCAGATTATGGGGTATTGCCATGCAGCAAGCCCCCTAGGGTGGAGAGGACTTGTGGGCTGAGACTGTAGGGGGTGGGCATCTAAGAAGAGCAAGGAGATATCAGCCCTCCCTGTTTGGCCCAGGGTAAGGACCTAGTTAGGCTGAAACACTGGGTGCTGGGCTTGTACTCTGCCCTGCCAGGTCTCATTACCACATCCTAATTGTTCCTCCTTTCCCTTAGAGGCTCATGAGGCTCAAGGTACAGGGCAGCCCACTGTAGCACTCGGGAGGGCAGGAAATAACACAAATAACAGGGTCTTAGGAGGGACAAATATGGAAGCTTCTGCCTTCCTACTCATTCTCTCCACTCCTGAGGACCCTCACAGCTAGAGAGCAGTGTCCCTAGCCATGTGCCCAGTCTGGATTTAAACATACTGCCCTACCTTTCTGCATCCTCTATACCAGCCTGTATCCGCTCCTAGAGCAGCCCACACACCACAGGCACACACCTTCATGTGCAGGAGCCTAAGACCGCTGACAGGGCCTCGCTGGAGGACCAGCTCTCAGGGCAAGGCCGCCCAAGTTTAGGGCCTGGGAGGGTGTGGGACCTGCAGGGCCTGCCTAGGGGAATGGTGAGGCAAGAAGGGAAGGGGAAGGAGAGCAGGAGCCCCCTGAGTATCCCTAGAGCAGCATCCCACAAGGAACAGAAACTGGTGAAGCTAGCAAAAGACAGAAAAGCCACAAGGAATCCATGCAGGGGCTGGGGCCGGCCCTGCCACTGGCCTGCCCACCACTCACACACATACACACAGGAGACGAGACTGCTCTCCCGTGACCCCTAAGTATGCCCCACTGGGATGTGGGGGCATGGGGGAGTGAGGGCATCATGCCAGTGACTCTATGTACAGTGAGAAGCCCCTCAGCCACTCTCCCACCCTCCTGCCCATCCCCCGCCCCCCCTCACCAGGCTGCCTACTCAGCTGGCCTCCTCCCTTTGAGACTCCTGGGCATAACCAGCAGCCTCTTCCCCTTTACTAGAGGGTGGAGCCTGGCCTGTGGTGCCCTCTGGGGCTGTGCTGTCCGGCTGGGCCATAGCCGGCTCAGGGGTGGTAGCTGCCTTGGTGGCCAGTGTGGCACTGCTTTGGATGGTGGGCACAGTGCTCTCTTCTGTGGCTGGTGTGGCTCTCCCATCAGTGGCTGGAGTAGCGCTTCTGTCAGTGGCTGGGGTGACACTCCCATCAGTGGCTGGAGTGATGCTTCCATCAGTGGCTGGGGTGACACTGCCATCAGTGGCTGGGGTGGCACTTCCATCTGTGGCTGGGGTGGCACTACGGTCTGCGGGGGCCACATTATCACTCTTTGCAGCATGAGCAGCATCACCCTCAGGGGCTGAGGTAGCTCCACTCGCAGCTGCAGCTGTGGCCCCACCTGCAGCCCCGGGGGTGGCAGTGTCTGTGGCTGAGGCCGACTGGGCTGCAGCCATGCTGGACTGCTCTGGCGCCCGGAGCCGTTTCATGAGGGTGGTCACTCGGACAGCCTTCTGAAAGGAACACAGTGGAGAAAGGCTAAGGGTGAAGCTTGCTGAATC
The DNA here is from genome assembly GCF_000951035.1 of Colobus angolensis palliatus. Lineage (NCBI taxonomy): Eukaryota > Metazoa > Chordata > Mammalia > Primates > Cercopithecidae > Colobus > Colobus angolensis. Next base: position 2,172,174 of record NW_012114932.1, on the reverse strand, counting down.
CATTGCTTGGCAGTGACCAGACCAAACTCCTTCCATAGTACCCCCGGCCACCTCCATCCACCCCAGGGCCAAGTACCCAGCTGCTCAGCACTCCTACTTAAGGTAATCACAGTGGCTACACCCACACCTGATGGCCTGAGAAAAGCTTGTGTGTGGCTGCAGGGGTGTGATGCAGGCAAGAAACTGAGTGCCAGAAGGAATACTTGGGATAGAGCCAAGAAGGGAGCTATCCAAGCCTTACCTTCCACTTGGCCCTGGCAAAGTTCTTTTCAATCTGGGCACAGACGCCATCCTTGATGTTCTTATCAGAAGCAGCATTGCCAGAAATCCTGGAAAGGGTGCAAGTGTGTCTGGATCTAAGAGAATGAGCCTTTGTGGAGACTCTGCCCAGCCCTTCCATGTGGCATCCAGGGACTACCACGCAGAGCCTCTAGGCTGGCCTGAGCTCTAGGTGCCTGCACCCCTTCTAGGCATCAAAGATGTGGCTGCTAGGTGTGAGGGGGACCCTGGCCTCTCCCACCCTCCCCTGGACCCTGCTCACCACTCATGGGAGATAGCCTCTTCTGCAGTGATCCGCTGGTCTTGCTCCACCTCCATCAGCCTTGTGACCAGGTCTTTGGCTGTGGACAAAACCAAGGAGGGGCTAGGCATGGGCACCCCATCTCAATGTCTAGAGGTGATGAATGGGCTGGGGGACAGAAGCAGAATACCACAGAGAAAGCTGAGAGCAGGACCCCCTCCCCACTCCCTTGCATTCTACCAAGTACTGGGCAGGCACCTCCTCACCTGCCTGCGAAATATCATCCCAATATGGAGAGTCAAACTCATAGTCACCAGCCAGGATCTTGCGGAAGAGATTCTTATCGTGGTTCTCATAATCATCTTCTTCCACCTCCTCATAGAAAGGTGGGTTGCCTGAAAGCCTGCATGGGGGAAGGGTCACACAGAAAGGCCACAGACACATGCCCCCACCCCCTCTGACTGTAAGCCTGCTTGTCCATCTGTCCACTCACAGGATGTACATGATGACTCCAATGGCCCAGCAGTCCACAGGGCGTCCATATCTCTGCCGGCCTACCACCTCTGGGGCTACAAACACAGTGCCCATCTGCTGGTCAGTATCAGGCCTAGCCAGGTCCAGTACCATCCACACCAGCTTCCTGAGATGAGCACATTTTCCCCCTGCCCAGAGCAGCTCCCTGAAGGCTGCCCCCCATTCTCCCCCTGCCCTGCCCCACCCCCTGCTTGCCCAGATACTCGGGGGTCCCACAGGGCTCCTTGATGAGGCCATTTTCTAGCTTAGCCAGATGGAAGTCACTGATGACAATCTTAGAGTTCTTCAGCCGGTTGTAGTAAACCAGGTTCTCCAGCTGTGGTGTGAGAATAGCATGTGGGTGAGCAGAAGACACCATGAGGACCTCGGAGGCTAGACCAAGGCCCCGAGGTTCTGCCCACCCCAGCACCAGCCCAGTTGCCAACTGGCCCCTTTGACTCTGGCTCTGACCTCACCTTGAGATTCCTGTGCACGATCTTGAGTGAGTGCAAATAGGCCACGGCCTCCAGGACCTGCCGTACCACGTTGCTCGTGTCTCGCTCCGAGTAGTAGCCCTGGTCCAGGATCCAGTCAAACACCTCCCTCCCCGTGGCCCTGAGGGACACCAGCCCCTGAGCCTGGTGTGGGCAGAATCGGGGGTAGGGCAGGAGCACTTGGGTGAGCTGCCTGCGCCAGGCAGCTGGCTGAGCAAGGCACAGGGACCTGGGACGCCAAGGGTCCAGAAAGGGGGTTTCCTTAGCTGCAGAGGGTGGGAGAGGTGAAAGCCCTGGGCGCTGGGGAATCTTGGGACCCCAGACCCACACTCACAGCTCCAGGAAGATAAAGTATTCCTTGCGGGTCACAAACACATCCACCAGTTGTAGGATGTTGGGATGCTTCACCCTGGCAACAGGGAGGGGAGCCAGTAGTTAAGCCTGGATGAACCCCTGGGAGAGGCTGTAGTTGCCACAGTGACCACAGCAGACTAATTGGCCAGAGGCTGGGGCTGCCTGAGGCCACTTGCCCTCTAAGCCCTTCCCTGCTGCCTCCCACCCTGCCCCAATCCCAGGCCTCAAACTCACATCTTGAGGATGCCTATCTCGTTCTTGGCAGCTTTCCGCACCTTGCGGCCATCCCGCTTCTGGAACTTCTTGCAGGTGTGCAGCTTGCCTGTTGTCTTGTCCTTGGCCCGGAAGATTTCACAGAACTCCTCACTGTGGCCGACAGGCACCCACTCAGGCCTGGTCTTAGTGTCAGCTGCACTCCACTCCCCACTTCCCTAGCCCTTGCCCACCAGCCCACCCAGCCCTGCCTGACAGGCCCGGCACTCACGTCTTGATGACCTGTCCCAAATCATATCTGTCAGTCACCTCCGATGGCTGGTTATAGTTCTTCTTGTCGCCCAGAGTCACACACCCAAACGGCATTGCCGGGCTCTAACCTGCGGGCACGATGGGGTCTGGCTTAGCTGTACTACTCTCCACTTCCCCACAACATAGGGGCTGCTTTTGGGAGACCCTAATCTGGCTCAGGCCAAGCTAGGGGCAGAGACCATACCAGGAGGGGCTAGAGGATAGGCAGGCTCAGATCCTACCCCTGCTTTTCTGGCTAGACATCCAGCTACTCAGCTTGGCTGCCTGAACTACAACAGCCTACATAAGAAAAATATATTAAACCGATATATAAGGGAATAGTTTTGTATTCTATACACTCAAAAAAAGGCCTATCAAACAGTTTATTTAAATTTCAGCTATTTTACAGATGAAGGGGGCTATAACCACCCACCCACCTGCTAATCATCTCTGAAGGTCTAGAGCTAACAAGTGTTAGCGGATATATGAAGAACGTCAGCACTGCTAGCAGAGGGCAACCTCCCCTTTGTAAAGCAGTTTGGTAAAACCACTAAAGTCAAACAAACATACCCTAGGAACCAGTAATTGCACTCCTAAATACGTGCCTACAGAAGTGCACATATTCGTGCATCAGGACAGTCATACAATGCTCAGAGTGGCCATATACATAATCGCCAAAAATTGAAAACAGACCAAATACCACCACCAACAGGATGTATTGTGGTAGAGTCACACAATGGAATATTATACAGCAATGGAAGCAAAGGACTACAGCTATACCAACCACCTGGTGACTCTTACACAGCGTTAAATGCAAAAAGACACAAAAGAATACATATAGTATGAGTCTATCGATAGAGAGTTCAAACAGGCAGAACAAACCCGTACTGGGGATACAAACACAGCAGTAGAGCTATAAAGAAAAGCTAGGAAATAAGCAGAGTCAGATAATGGTCCCTTCTAAGAGAAAAGTAGGGGTTATGATTGAATCAGGACACATGGGGGGATTCTGGAAGACCTATTTCTTTTCTTTTCTTTTCTTTCTTGCTTTCTTTTTTTAGAGACAGGTCTCACTATGTTGCCCAGGCTGGAGTGCAGTGGCTATTCATGGGCGCAAGCCCACTACTTACCAGCACAGGAGTTTTGACCTGCTTCGTTTCTGATCTTGGTTGCTTCACCCCTCCTTTAGACAACCTGATGGTCTCCAGCTCCCAGGAAGTCACCATACTAATGCCAAACCTAGTGTAGACACCCAACTGGCATAGCACACTACAGCCCAGAGCTCCTGAACTCAAACGATCCTCCTACTGCAGCTGGGATTACCGGCACCAGCACCACACCTGGCTGTTCTGTCACCCAGGCTGGAATGCAGTGGCACGATCACAGCTTACTGCAGCCTCAACCTCCTGGGCTCAAGCAATCCTCCCACCTCAGCCTCCTGAGTAGCTAGGACCGGACCCCAGGTGTGCACCACCACAACTGGCTAATTTTTTAAATTTTTTTGTAGAGACAGGATTTCATTATGTTGCCCAGGCTGTTCTCAAACTCTTGGGCTCAAGCAATCCTCCTGCCTCAGCTTCCCAAAGTGCTGGGATTACAGGCGTGAGCCACCACACCTGGCTTGGGTAAATTTTTTAAAGTTTACATACTGATATACACCCACAAACTCTTTTCTGGAAGAACGCTGAAGGAAATAAGAGTTCTCTCCTGGGCAAAGAATTGGATGTCAAAAGGGCAGACATATCTTCTGTTTATTAATTTTCTGTGTGAATTTTTACTATTTTACTGTAATGACTTTGATGAATTTAGTAAATACTGCACTCAGGCACAGTGCTTGAGTGATTCCTCAGAGGGATAATCTGGGTGGAGGGGCAAGGTAAAGCTTTGGAGGCAGCATTAGGACTCAGAAGGGAAGGATTTGCCAGGAGGTATGTAGGTATACTGGTCAGGAAGAGCAAAACAAGCCTGCTCCTGGTCCCAGCTTTCAGCTCTGCATATGCATTCATGCCCACTGGGGCCCACAGGGGACCTTGGCTGTCATGTCCAGGTGCGAGGCCCCCAAACAGAACAGATACAGCTGGCTCAGTGAGCTCTAGGAACTCTTTCCACCTGGGGCACGGTGTCCCACAGGTCTGCAATCCTGCCAATTACAGCCCAATCCTCATCTGTGGTGGTGGGTGGGCTGACTCCAGTGTCTAAAGGAAAAGGCACTCATAGCCCATGCTCAAAGGTGGGGGTGGGGGGTTAGTGACTAGACCTTCACAGATCTGACGCCAGGGTGTGCCTCCATAATGCCTGGTCAGTGTGACACGGACTACAGCAAGCTCTGCACTGAGGCTGCACTGAAATTGCTCTGCCTCTGCTGACTATGCATGTTTTCCCTCCATGCCAATTAACACTTGCTGTGTGCAGGGCCTGAGCTAGGGCCTGGGGGTACCTAGATGTTCCCTGACCTGAAGGCACTCACAGCCTCAAGGTAGTAGAGAAGGGAGGAGGCAGCTTGGCAAGATGAACTCTGCCAGGCAAAGTCAAAGACCAGGACCCAAACAAAGCCCCATGGCCAACCCTAGCTGCTACTTGCTTCCTCCCAGGCAGAAGCCAGCCACTAGGCTGTGATTCCCAGGAGTCACAGCCCTGGAAATTCTCCCTCAGATTTGCCTTCAGCATTAGGGAACAAACTATAATTCCTTTTTTTTTTTTTTTTTTTTTGGAGACGGAGTCTAGCTCTGTCGCCCAGGCTGGAGTGCAGTGGCGCGATCTCGGCTCACTGCAAGCTCCGCCTCCCGGGTTTACGCCATTCTCCTGCCTCAGCCTCCCGAGTAGCTGGGACTACAGGCGCCCGCCATCTCGCCCGGCTAGTTTTTTGTATTTTTTAGTAGAGACGGGGTTTCACCGTGTAGCTCAGGATGGTCTCGATCTCCTGACCTCGTGATCCACCCGTCTCGGCCTCCCAAAGTGCTGGGATTACAGGCTTGAGCCACCGCGCCCGGCCTATAATTCCTTAATCTGGGTTTCTTGGGCTCAGGGAATACAAATTTTTTTTTTTTTTTTTTTTTTTGGAGACGGAGTCTAGCTCTGTCGCCCAGGCTGGAGTGCAGTGGCGCGATCTCGGCTCACTGCAAGCTCCGCCTCCTGGGTTCATGCCATTCTCCTGCCTCAGCCTCCCAAGTAGCTGGAACTACAGGCGCCTGCCACCACCCCAGCTAATTTTTTGTATTTTTAGTAGAGACGGGGTTTCACCACGTTAGCCAGGATGGTCTTGATCTCCTGACCTCGTGATCCACCCGCCTCAGCCTCCCAAAGTGCTGGGACTACAGGCGTGAGCCACTGTGCCCAGCCACAAATGCATTTCATCAGTGTCTTTCCAGACAGGGTTTAAGCCGTCTTGTGAGGCACAGCAGAGGCAAAGGAGAGGCTTTGAAGATCGTCACTGACTGCATGTCTGCCACCATGGCCACAACCCTGCATCTCCTCCACTAGGGAGAAGCATGTGGCCAGAATCTCATTCTCACAGCTGAGAGCAGAGGCATAGCCAGTTACCATTGCCGGCCACACATTTTCATACAACATCTGCGGGAGGGGGCCTGCAACAGTCCTCTCAGTCTAAGGGCCATGTACTGGGCAGGAGGGTGGTACCTTAGACTGCAGTCTCCCAAGAGGGCTGGAAGGGACCTGTGCCCCAGCTCTGTTGCTTTGCTTACACCATTCCCTCTGGCAAGAGTGCCCTTCCCCCAAAAGCCTCCCGTCAGATTCCTATTTGTCACGGCAGAGTTATTTATAACACTAAAAAAAATTCAGCAACTACCTAAACGTCCAACAACAGGTGACTCGCCAGCTCAACTGTGTCCACTCAATGGTAGGAAGTGTGGGCACTGGCAAGAGCTCTGCCCACCTTGGCTTTCCTGTGGAGCAGCTGCCACATGAGCAAGGTGCTGAGAGCAGAACTGAATCTCTTCTTTGATTGTGATTGCTGACATTATAAGGTGGTTTGTGCAACACATTGTCCAAAACAATCCTGATGCTCCAAGGCCAGACTCAAATGGTCCTTTTCTGAGATACCTTCCACAACCTCCATGCCCCACCCCCCACCCCACTCCAACAGCTCCCGGCTCTACCAGTGTGGCGTGGGCGGGAGGTTTTGTGCATGCCTGTCCCTGATCCTGGCCCCAGCTTTCAGCTCTGCATGTGCATTCATGCCCAATGGGGCCCAGGGCTGGTCATTGGGGTCTGTCTCTACCACAGAAAGCTGGGCCTCCACCCCATAATGTCAGCCTGGAGCCATGTCCTGCAGCCTCAAGGCTGAGATGGGAACAGATCTGTCTCCCCTGCCCCCTACTATGGCTGCCCAAATTTCAGCCAGTCACTCCTCCTCCTCCTCCTCCTCCTCCACCTCCTCTTCACCAGTCTAACTATACTGGCTTGGGGCCCCAGACTTGGCCCCAGGGCAAAGAGAGGAGAAACAGGGGCCTGGCTTTCAATTAGCACCCTGGTTCCCTCTGCCCACCCCCACTCCACCATCTGCTATCCACTGTTGCTCCCTGGGAGGCTTCCGGTGTGTGCACCAAGCCCTGGGCACCTGCTTGCAACAAAAGAGACCTGGGAGGGACAGTCAAGGGACAGCTCTCAGAAAGGGAGGAGGCCAGGTGGAAGGGGTTTGCATTTCTCACCCCCATGGCCCAGACCCAACACCCAACAATGGAGAGCTCTCCTCTCAGCAACACAGGACCTGAGCTCTTTCTCAGGTACACTTAGGCCATGGAAGGGCACGGGAGCCCCACAACAGTCATTTCCCTAGAGACATGGCTCCCTCCACTCTCTGCAGAGGAACTGAACAGTATGCACTGCGGGCTGGCCAAAGGGAGCTTGTGGGGAGTGCAGGCCCTGGTGCTGCCATTGCCCTCCAGCTGGCTCTCAGGGAGCCTGAGAGCCAAGCACTCCCCTGCTCCCAGGGCCCGACCACTCGGCTCAGGGAATTGAGCCTCCAGCAATCCTGAGGGGTCCTCTGTTGCTGCCCTGGTGACAAATGGTCCCCCAAGGACTCTACTGCATCTTTAGGTAAGTCTGACCCAGGGAAAGCCCAAACAAAACAAAGGCCAAGAGGTCCAGAGGCCCCACATTGGGGTCCTGTCCCCTCCTCCACTGAGATCATCCTGGTTCAGGCCCTACCTGTCATAGACATAAACAGAGTTTCCTGCTACCTTGGTCCCCTGCCATGTGGGACTCCAGAGTTTGCAGTAAATCTAGGGAGGCCAGGAGAGGCCCAAGAGGCCTCCAGCTGCCTCCCGACAACTGTAGGCAGCACCTCCCAATTTAGTGGTAGCTGTGAACACCAGCCTGCAGGCACCCCCTCCTCTCTGCTGCTCTACTCTCTCAAGGACTGGGGCTGGGTTTCCTGCTGCAATAAACATGCTGAAGCCCAAGACCTGCCTAACTCACAGCTGAGGTGTCACCCACAGGAATAGGGGAGCTGAAGACCTCACTCAAGGTCTATTAGGAACAAGGGCCAAGCTTCTAGACCACTATCCACTTGCTTCAGGGGACTGGTCAAGGGGCTGCCCTGACTGAGCCTCAGCCTCCAGCTAAATCATGGTGGAAGTTCCTACAGCTGAATTTTGCCCATCTAATGAAGGAGTATTGTGGGGAGGTCTCTCCAATCCTGGGGGTGGGCATGCAGTCCAGTGCTACGTCCTGAAAGTTTGGCTCTCAACATGCAGGCAAAGCCAAAGGTCAGCTGTCTCCTCCCAAGTACTTGGGGTCCAAATCTCTGAACCCCTGAAGGAGAATCCACTGGAGGCTCTGCTTCCCTGTGGGTGGAGGAGGGGAAATGCAGAGGAAGGCACTAGAGTAAAGGGTTGCTATGGTGATGGAAGTTTTAAAACAAGGGGAGGGGGAGGGGAGATGTGTTGGTTAGGTCCCTTCTTCAAGAATTTCCTGAGACTTTAGCCTGGCTCCTTCTTCAAGGTTCTGTGACCCAGGTCCCCATCAATAAAGAAGAGGTGGGGAGATTGAGATAATTTAGAAAAAAGAGAATGGGGCAGAGACACAGACAAAGACAGAACCTGTGATGGAAGAGGAGCAAGGAGATGACAAAGTAAAAGGGACACAGGCACAAAGGGCAGGAAAGGGGAGGTGGACTGGAGTTCTGAAGGGGGCGGATGCGTGCCCAGCGGAGCCCTAAGGCCTCCATGGCGATGTGCTCTAAATCCCTGGGCCAGGAGCTATCCATGGTACCTGGACCTTCGAGCTTGCACCCTCCTGTATCCCCCAAACATACACTGAACTTGGCGTAGGAGGCACAGCCAAAAGGAGGCCAGCTCCTTGGAGCATCTTGGTGGGGAAGAGGCCAGCTGCTACAGCCCCCCAGTCAGGACAGTTCCCAGCCCATCTCTCTGCCATCACGGCAGCTTAGGTAAAGCAGGTCCAACATGTTGAAGGCAGACGCATAGGGGGATGGAAATGAGGCTTGGATGCCTGGTTGCTTCCCTTTATAGTTCCTCTTCTCAGTTGGCCCAGCTGTACCTAGACCCTCCCAGCCAACCCCTCCCCCATCTGCTATCCTCTCCAGGCTTTGGGTCCCCAGAGCCCCTCTTACAGCTCTTCTTAATCCCCTCTCACCACCCCCAACAGCAGATCCTGCCATGAGTGCCAGAAACGGTACCACAAGCAACCCAGAAACAGAATAACTGCACAGCCCTTCCCCTCCCCATGCCTCAGTTTCCCCAAATAGAAACCATGGAATCTGGCCTTTTCCCAGAGCAGAGGACGGCTTGCTTGCCACTGCTTGCTTGCCTGTGAATGGTGGCCAGGGCATGGGGCTGGAGACTAAGGCCATCAGAGATATGTGAACAGCCAGTCTAGGAGGGACACCTGAAGGGTGCGCACCAAATGCTGTATTAGAAAAGGGAGACCCTTGCCCCACCCTGGAAACCAACCTGACCCTGAGGGGAGTGGAGACACCAGTTTCCCAGTTGAGGAAACTGAGGCTCAGAAGTCGCTGGAGCTGCCAGGAATCAACTCTGAGGGTGGGGGAGGGCACCAGGTCTCTGAAGGTAGTCCTGGGGGCTCAAAGCCTGGACTTGGGGGTAAGGGGAGTACAGCACAGGGACTAGACTACTGCAGACTCTGAGCTTTTAGTGTGGGACAGAGGGCCCTGATCCTCAGGAAGGAACCTGGTGGAGCAGGCTCTGCCTGGGAGGTGCGGACAAAAGCAATTTGGCAGAGCTATGCGGGGAGGGGGCTGGGGCTCAAGAGCCCAGGGTCTCTGCCAGACAGTACAAGCTGGGGAAGGCAGAAGCTCACTCTGTCACTAACCCAGCCACCTCCTGCCAGGGGCCCTGCTCCCCACCGTGGTGCCACCCTGACCCCCTTCCCAAGTGCTGCTGGCTCGCCCCCGCTGGCACAGCAACACACATGCGGAAAGCACACGTGTGAGCACCAAGCCCCGCACCTCCCAGCAGGAACATGTGCGCCCCCACCCCCACCGTGCACGTGGGTCCATGCACTGGACCCCCGGCTAGCCCCCAGGTGAAGGCTTAGAAGCTGAATTTTGGCTGGGGGGCTGCTGGTCCCCAGGGGCTTGGAGCTTCCTCCCCCACTCCGCGGCAGCCCCGCCCAGCCCCCTCCGGGTTGTCGCCCATAAAGAACTCTCCGTTGTCATGGAAATTAGTGACTGCTAAGCGGGAGGGAAGGGGCCCGGGGACAGTTGGGAGGGGCTGGAGGCGGCTCTGGGAACGGGGAGGGACGGCTCAGCTCTCGGCCCCTATCCTCACGGGGGACCACGAATCTTCGAGGGTTAATCTTTTCATAATTCCGAGCCGCAGAGGCTTCCCCCCAGGACCCCCAAGCCGTCCAAGGTAATGGGGAACTTTAGCCCGACCCCGCACTCCGTCCCCCAAATCTGCAAAGCCCGCGCGCTCTGACCCCGCCAGGACCTCGAGCCCTCGCTGCGCCCCCGCGCGCTCTGCATCCCGAACCTCGAGCCAGGGAACCAATCCCCCAAGGCCCCACAACGTGAGTTCGGGAAGCGCCCCCAGCCCGGCCCGCTCCGCACCTGCAGCGCCGGTTGGTCACAGGGAGGAAGCGATCGCGGGCTCAGCGGGGCGCCGAGGGCTCCGGGGACGGCGGGTAGAATCCGCTCCGAGCACGCGGGGCAGACGCGGCCCCAGATGCAGCCGCTTCGGCTAGCGAACCTCCAGCATCGCCAGCCGCTTGCCGGCACCGGATTCGCACCCCGGGCCGGGGGCGGGCTGGGGGCGGGGCCTCCCAACCGGCCCCGCCCCGACCCTGGCGGAGCCTTAAGGGCAGAATCCCACTGGAAAGGAGGCGCGCGCGGGATGGCAGCGGTGCTGGTGAGCACTGGCCTGCTTAGCCCTGGCCAAGGTTCTCAACGGCTCCCTTAGGCCCTCAGCCTAGGGTCGGAGGGGGCCTCCTATGCCCAATGTAAGGGGTGGGGGAGCGGAGAGTTGGGGGAAAGCCTGAGTCCTGAAGCTGCATAGGATCGCTTGCCAGCCGTTAGTCTCTAGGGAACCGGGGCTTTGCCCAGCTCCCCGAACCCGACCCAAAAGGCAGGACCAACTTAGAAAAACCAGATGGGCAGTCGGGCTAGGGCAGGCTCCTCTATAGACTGGCATCCCCTAGCTAGGAGCAGTTAATACACAGAGGTGTCTGTTTGCAGGTAGTCAGTGTGAAAACAGTGAGTGCCCTAGACTCTGGAAGCAAAATCTCCTATCCCACCCCACCCCCAACTCCTGCAAGGCCAGTCTTTCCCAACCATAAGTCCCAGCAAGGGTGACTGGCACAGTCAGCCCCCTCCTGTGTGGCACCAAATTTCCCAAACTATAAAAGTCACCTGTGACATGGTGTGGCCTCTGCTTTCTTTTCAGTCTAATCACTCTCAAACACTTCATGACTAGCATCATTCTAGGTGGCCTGGCCTGGGATATGGGGACACAGGAGAACTGTGGCACCAAGGTATCTCACCTGGCCTGGGCGCTAATCAGAGGGAGGAGGCTCAGAACCACCAGGAGGAAGCTTTGAAGGAAGTCCTTGGCCGTTTCTCTGTCCCTTGTCAGTGAGGCTCACGGACCCAAAGCCTTACCCACACCCCTCACAAGCCCTGAGGACCATCCTAAGGCCAGTATCTGAAAGCCAGACTCAAGCCTCTCAGTGTCTGGAGCTGGGCTTTATCCCACCCCACTCCTCCCAGCAAGCCTCCTGACCCTGCTGTGGGAGAGGGAGTTGGGGTCATCCCCAAACCCTCAGCCATCTTGAGGCGGCTCCCCTGCATGGCCACCCATGGCCGATGACAGGAGGGACTGTCCAAGTCAAGAAGCTGGGGCTGGGGCTCAGACTGGAAGGCTAGCTTAGGAAATGACCGCCTTAAACAAGGTTCCTCAAAATTTTCCTCCAGAGGGGGTACTGAGCCCTTCACATTCCTCCCTGGCTTGGGGTTACCTCCTCTGGGCCAGGCTGGTGCCACTTCTGGGGTCCCTGGGTTCTGAGTGGTCTCGGGTTATGGGATCCACCCCACCACTGGGTAGGAATCTCCTGGCAGGCTGGGTATCTGCAAGGCAGAACCCGTTTCTCGTATCAGTATGCTCGGTTGATGTCTGCAGAGTGAATGAATGGCCTGGCACTGAGTCCTTCCTGCCATCTGCCCACTATTCTTGAAACAATGGGTCTCTGAGTTTTATGGTGTAGCCAAGCTGTGGCTTGCTGACCCCACACATGCCACACACATGTTTTCTGTCTTTCTTGAGGGTCATGGCTATCCAGGCATGGGGTCAAGGAGAAGCTGGAATGGGGATGTTTAGGCAGGGGAAGGGGTGGCTTCTTAGCGCCCTGTCTGCTGCTGGCAGTACTCCACCTCTTCTTGGTCCTAAGCACGCTCTGTGCATGTGGGTGAGAGCACGTGGCAGGGTGTGTGTGCACACGTGTACGTGTGTGTATGCTGTCTTTTGCCGAGGGAGATGCAACAGCATAGTGTATGCAATGGTGCCCAGGGGCACGTGTGTCTGCATTCTTTGTGCACCCAGGCATGCTTGCTGGCACGTGTGTGTGGATTCTAGCTGATTCCCGGAGTTGTCAGTCCCTTTCCTGCCTGACACAAGTCTCAGGATTGTGGAGACTGAATCAGGCTTTGAGAGCCGGACATGGGAAGGGGGCTGGACGATGTCCAGGGGCGGGCAGGGTCTGTGCTGATCCTACATCATTGGCTCTTTTCAGGCTCCCCACCAGAGCAGCCCCTTGATCTCTGGTGTATGTGAAGATAGACAAGTCTTTGCCATTTGTGGAGGGCAATCTGAAGACAAGAACCCAAGGCTAGGATTGAGCCATGGCTTATCCCTCAGCCCCCAGACAGGAAGGCACAGGCAGGGTAGGACCGGCCTCAATGTTTTGGCTTCACCTCCAGCTGCCTTTCAGGCAGGAGATAGTAACACCAGCTCAATGCCATCCTCTTAGCTCTTCCAGGGCAGGGACTGGACCAATGCTGAGCTTTGTTCTTACTTCCACTATTCAAAGCCAGATGGGGTCAGGGGACATGATTTCTTACCACTCCACTGGCCAGAGGGATGGCAGGAGGTCCTTTAGCACAGAGCAGAGTTTGGAACAAGAGCAGAGGCAATTGAGATTGACATTGCCTAGTAGCCTTTATGAGGATACTCCTAAGGAGGCCTGTTCCCTGAAGACAGGGGCTGCCTGGGTTGGGAGGCTGAGGAGGAGAAGAGGGCCCAAGTTCATAGTTCTGGCTCCCACCAAAGCTAGAAAGTCAGAGTGGCATAATAAGGTGTGAGCCTCAGTATCCACAGAACTTCATCCCCCAGCTCAGGTTGGGCCTCCTACCCAGGATCCAGGACTTATCTGCGCCCCCAACTCCTTGCCCTAGGGTACCAAAGGCCAGCACTCCCATGCCCTTAGATTCTGGCTGGCTGATAGAAGCCCCTGCTAACCCAGCATAGAGCTCCAGCAAAGGTTCAGACTGTACGAGGTACCTAGATTACCAGTGCAGCTCTCCCAAGAAGCCCGAACTCTGACAGAACCCCCCCACCCCAGGACCCCAGCCATCTTTGAAACTGCCTGACTGTTGTCCATGTTGCTTGGCTTCAGCCCCTAGAAGAGGGCCCACAATGGGGAAGGCAAGCAGGCTTTTCCTCTGGAGCCAGGGGAGGGGGCTACCCCCCCACCCCCCCACCCTGTGACTCACTCCAGGCTGTGTGGGTTATTACATTATGTTTGAAATTGCCATAGCAACAAGCTGGCAATCAAGGGTAATTGCACTTGTCGTCAGGGCAACGGGGCAAAACCCACAGCAGCCACTCTCTGTGGTTGCCCTTGGGGTGCAGTAAAGGTCAGGCCAGATCAGAGCCAATGCCAGTCAAGGGGCTCCGGGGCTGTCTAGAAAGGGTAGGTTGCCAGGGCCCATGGAGTTCCAGAGTGCAGAAGCAGAGCATGCCTTGGGAGAGCCAGGGCCCCCATCCGTGACCCCATGCCTGGACTCCTGCTTTTCCCACACCACCATGTGGCTGAAACATGCCACAGCGCTTAAAGCAAGCAGAACCAGAACTTTTATGTGCTCACAGCTGGTACTTATAGATAGCCCATGGGCCCTCTTCCTCATACTCCTGGCGGCTGAGCCACAGGTTCTGGAAGGAGCTCCGGGATGCCATGATGGAGCCCCCAAGCCAGGCAGCAACCGCACGGTGGGGAGACCCCAGCACAGCAGCACCAGGGCCCAGCTCCTGTCTCAGGCGCTCAGGGAAGCCATTCACGAGGGTGCTGCCACCGTCCAGTACCACATTGGCCAGTAGCTGCTCCTGCTGCTTGGCCTCCAACCGGCTGATGCTTAGGAGGGCCAGCTGTGGGAGGCCCGGCTGGTTGAGACCTATCAGATTGGGTTGGAAGAGGGCCTCGGGACAGCAGAAGCGCTCAGACCCCAGCGTGATAACTTGCTTGTCTGGAAGCACAAAGTTCACCTGGGCCTGCACCTGGGTGCGGGCCCTCTCAGCTGCCACATCCATGGCCACATAGCAGCAGGCCTCTTTCATCTGGTTGATCAGTCCTACCTGGGGCAGTGAGTGGCCACTTCTCTGCAGCAGCTGGGCCAAGTAGTCAGTAAGGTCAGCACCAGCCACATCCAGCCGGTAGGTGTCAAGTGGGGCCAGATCCCCAGTAAGGATGGGTGCCACATAGGAGGTACCATGGCCACTGCCCAGCACCAACCCAGTGGTACGTCCATAAGCATAGAGTGCCAGCAGGGCCTGATGCACTGTCTGCATGGCTGGGACATGGAAATGCTCAAAGAGTATTTCAGCCACCTTTTCTCGGTTGGTGTGTGGTGAGATGGGTGAGTCGGCTATGAGCACAGCCAGCTTCTCGGGCTGCACACCCAGCCTGCAATAGAACAGGTGTTGCCATAGCACCTCTAGTGCATCCCAGTCGTAGACCACACCTCGGTTCAGCACTGAATAGAATCCCTCTTGGTTTTCAAGCACTGCATACCGTGGCTGGCCCTGGGCTGGGTGCTGCAGCAGCTGAACTCGTGAGGGTACAACACTGAGGACATGGTCCTCTCCAGCCAGTCCACATTTGGTGAATCCTGTGCCTGTATCAATCACCACGGCCGCCATGTCCTTGAAGGGTCCCAGTGAGTGGCAGCAGAGCACTGGTGACCGAACTGGCAGAGCATCCATGGTGGACACCAGTTCATAGCAGGCCCCGCAGGGCAGGCCAAGGTCTGCAACCACTGATAAGCGTGTAAGATCCTCAGCTATCAGCTTGAATGGGGCACTCTGGGGCTCAGTGGCCACCATGGCCATGGGCAAGACCTTGCGTCCAGTGCCAGGTGTGGTAAATGTGATCAAGGGAAGCTGCTCCTCCTGGGCCCTAGGGGAGTTGCCAGGTTGCTGCTGATGCATGATGGAGTGCTGAGTATTACTGATGCCAACCTTGTCTCTACTTATATAGATACAGGTCTCCTCAGGGGTCAGGGGCACCTGAAATATCCCTACATGAGTAAGCAGGCCTAAGGGCTCATCTTCCTGGGTGGAGACCTGGCCAGGTTCTCCAGGGTTGGGAGACCATCTTGAAAGAGTGGGCTCTTTGGTGATGGGGGGTTCTTTAGATAAAGAGGGATTCCTAGCAAGGGGTGTCTGCCCAGTGAGAGGGGGTTGATCAGTAAGAGGGTGCTCAGGTAGGGGTGGCTGTCTAGCAAGGAGGATCTTCCCAGTGAGAGTCTGTCCAGCATCTTTGGCCTGAGGGTTATCAGGGTGAGCAGGAATGACCTCTTTGTGGCTGCTTATGTCTTCCTGGAGGAGGGATCTGGGCACTTCTTGGGTACTGGCTGGTGCAGCAGGCTCTGAGTTAATCCACTGCAGTTTCTTGGTCTGGACTATGGAGGCATCTGGCATCCTAGAGGGTGCCATGGAAGGGTCTAGCATCCAGATGTTATGACTAGGTTCATTTTTTTCACCATCAGGCTTGAACCAGCTAGTATTAGGGACATGGCTCAGTATCCTCTCATCAAATTGGAGGGGCATCCCCAGTGGAACAGGCCCAGTGAGCATCCCAACCCTGATGGGTGTCTCAGTACCAGGGGAGTCCCATGACTCCAGACTGAGCCTGGCCTCCTTGGGAATCAGAGCTACCTCTCGGAGGCTGGAGGGCACTGGGCTGGACAGCATGGGTGTGATAGACCAAAAGCTGGAGTGATTGCTGTCAGGAGACAGGATGGGTTTGGCCAATAGCTGGGTGGACAGCATATTTTCAGGGACATAGATGGATGGGTGGCTGAGCATGAGGCCCACAAGCACTGCCCGTGAGCCCACAGGGTCATGACACAGCAGCCCCATCCTGGTGCTGCCTGTGGCCATATCAAATACCAGCACACGGTCTTCCACAGCTTCCTGAAGCTGGCAGGTTGGGGCACTGGAGAGGGGGATCTGCATGGCTTCCTTGGGAGACTGGAATGGGGACTGCTTGTGGCAGGTTACTTTGTAGGCAGACAGTGGCACATTAGAGTTGGTATTGTCACAGACATTGGGGGACTGCTTCTGTGGCTGAGAGCTACAGATCTCCTGGCTACTCCTCTGGGACTTGGAGATAACTGGGTGCTCTGGGCCTGGCATTGGGCTGCCTGGCCTGGAGGTAGAGACTGGAAGTTTCTTCATGGGGTTCTCAGCCTCCTCGGTTGGCACCTTCCTTCTGGTAACCTCGTCCTCCTGGGCATGGTCTGGGCACTCTTCTAGACTAGGCACTGGGGTGGGAGGCTCCTCTTTAGAGTGGAGATTCACTTTGTCCTGGCAAGATGCGACCATTTTGGAAGACTCCAAGACAGTTGACCACTGATTGCCACACTTCCTGAGAAAGAGGTCTTGAGATGGGCTCTTGGTGACTGCAGTGCTGTCAGTCAGGTGGTCAATGGTACGGGTATCAGTTTCAACTGCAGTGGGGATTGGGGTCACATCCAGAGCTGGAGTCGTAGCCCAAGCTGGAATTGGAGGAATCAGTGACAGAAAAGAAGGTATAAGGCCGGGCATGGTGGCTCACGCCTGTAATAATCCCAACACTTCAGGAGGCCAAGGCAGGTGGATCACCTGAGGTCAGGAGTTTGAGACCAGCCTGACCAACATTGAGAAACCCAGTCTCTACTAAAAATACAAAAATTAGCTGGGTGTGATGGTGGGCACCTGTACTCCCAGCTACTTGGGAGGCTGAGGCAGGAGAATCGCTTGAACCCAGGAGGTGGAGGTTGCAGTGAGCTTGAGATTGCGCCATTGTACTCCAGCCTGGGCAACAAAAGCAAAACTCCGTCTCAAAAAAAAAAAAAAAAAGAAAAGAAAAGAAAGTGTAACTAGGGCAGCAGTCTGAGCTGGACACTTACCCTGGTCCTGATCTTGGGCTAGATCCTGAGCTGGAGCCAGAAGAGCACCTTGGGCTTCGGGAGCACCATTCTCTCCTGGGAGGAAGAAGGGTAGCCACCAACTCTTCCTGCTGCCCAAGGAGGCTATCTGGTCGGAGCTGCAGGGGCCTTTGCCCCAGCCTACCAGGACCTTAGCTGGAGGCTTGCCTTCCCCCAAATTCTGCACCTGAAGCTGAAGTTGGCAGGGTCCACGCTGGGCTATGTCACTAGTGCTGTCACTGTGTGTGCACACTGGTAAGGTCAGGGTCACATCCTCCATGATGAGATGTTGTTGGGCTCCCACAATGGGCCTTGAAGATATGCTAGTGGAGGAGAGTCTCGGGGCATCCTGGGAGGCCTGTTCACAGCAGCACCGGGAGCTAACCAGAGCAGGATCCTGGAGTAGCTGGCAAATGGGCTCAGGGATGCAGGCCTGGGAGGCTGAGCCACAGGCGCCATCAGTGATGGTCTCGGTAGACAATGACAACCCCTGCTTGAAGTATAGGGATTCTGAGCTTATCCATGGTCCCTGAGACCCTCTGAGGCCACTCCCCAGCTGCTGGCTGCTGACTGAGGGGTGGTCCTGGGGACCCGATGGATCAGGGCCCCCCACCTTCTTGGTGGCTTCCATAGTCCTCCTGCTCCATGCCCTAGGTGCCCTGCCCCCACTCCATTGCCATGGTGTCCTTACACATCACAGACCCCTGGGGATTGACCTGAAGATTCTGAGCAGAGGACCCACCCCCACCCCTGCTGCTCCCATCCCTAACCCTGCAGGGTACTGGTCCTGGGCTTCAGGGACATGTGGCTCTGAGGAGGGGGTGACATCACAGTGACCTGGGGATGACAGAGTGTAAGAAACCAGGGGCCCCATGCTCCTGAAGAAGGGAGGCCTGCCCAGGGAACCTTAGGAGGCAGGGGGCCAGGGGACACCAGTTAAGTCAGCCAGCTGCAGGCCAGCCTCCCCCATCGTTCCCAGCCAGGTGCACATTCTGCCCAGGCTAGTCTCACAGTGAGGACAGCCAGGATAAGGCCAGAGGAAAAAGGTAGGCAGGGGAGACTGTTAGGAAGCTCCTGGCAGAGGTCCTTTGGATGAGGGGCAAAGTCCCTTCACCACTCAGTCCTGGGAGGCAGAAGCGGGTGAGGGGCCCATGCTCAGTCCCAAGTTCCCCTCCCTATGTTCCCCGGCTCCCGCTCCAGGGACAGCAGCTCCTTGGCAGTCTCTGCTGCTCCAGATGGTTCTCCTCTGCCTGCGCTTCACAGAGCCCCCTCCCCAGAGCCACATGTCCCTAAAACCCAGGACTAGTATCCTGCAGGGGTAGGGATGGGGCTGGTAGGGGTGGGGGTAGGGCCTCTGCTCAGAATCCTCAAGTCAGAATGTTCTAGCTCTTGTCACATTGTGTCAGCTTCATTTTGGCCACAATGGGGGCAGAGCTCTGGGCACAGGGCTGGGCCACAGCAGCCACAGGGCCAGCCAAGTGGCAGTTACAGGATGGTAAGACCACAGTGGTCCCAGGGCTAGCTCCACAGTGGGGACATAGTGGGTGGAGGACTGAGTACACAGTGGGCACAGAGCTGCATATACAGCAAGGACAAGTCAGACAAAGAATTGGACAGGGGGATGCATAGGAAATATAAGCTACAAGACAAGGTGGGCAATTCCACCCTCCATTTCTTAAATAGAGGGGAAAAAAAGGGCAGGGAGGAGTGGAACCTGCCTGGAGCAGCAGCCTAGGCTCAGAGCTGCCCTATAGCCACAAGGACAGGCCTAGGCAACAGTTTGAAGAGCTGAAGAGCTGCACATTGCCACGGGTCCAGGTCTGGAAGTTCTAACCTGTGGTAGGGTCAGGCCCTCCTCCCTCCCACCAGCTCTGAGCTCTGGGCCTTCTCCCTCTCTCTGGCAAGGCTGTGTTCTTTCAGGCCTCAGTCTTTCCATCCAGGAAACAGGTCTGTAGACAATATAACTGTAGGTTTGTTCTCTGAAACTGTTTTCACAGAGGTTAAAAATAGTGTTTACAGTTGGCTGTGGGGTGTAAGGCTGTGTGACCAGGGACCAAAGTTAACACAACAGTGCTGCATCTGCAGCTTGCTAACTTGGCACTGGGCACAGCCAGGCTCTGCCACATCTCAGGCCCCCTGGGCTCCCACCCCCCTTCCCTTGATGCTGCCTTTGGTTACAAATGGGGACAGGGGCCGGGAGCGGTGGCTCA
>NW_012114932.1:2141482-2151689 GCF_000951035.1 Colobus angolensis palliatus | reverse complement strand
CTGTGCTCCAGCCTGGGCGACAGAGCGAGACTCCGTCTCAAAAAAAAAAAAAAAAAGTTAAAAAAAGAATGGAAACCAATAGCTCTGCACACCAAGGGGGAGCTGCTCATCTTCATGCGAACGTCTGAAGCCCAAGGGTCTGCCTGTGCATGTGTGTGCCTACATTCATGTACACACATACTTGCTGACCACTATTAACGTCATTAATCTTTGGCTTGAGCAAGCTAGTTTTCTGTTTACAGTAGAGATGCTAGTAACAGCCTCTAGTGCCTGTGCAATACTTGAGCTGAACTGTGCCTGGAAGGGTTGGAGAGGCGTGGAGAGTGGTCCCGAGAGCCCCTGGCCTATCTCACCACTAAGCCATCCTCCACCTCCTGCAGAGGTGGGGCATAATCCTCCTCCTTTCCAGAACTGTGGTCCTTTGTAAACAACTGGCCTGAAGTCTCCTGGGGGAAGGGAGCAGAACTGGCTGAAGTGTCTAGCCCATGAAAGAAGCCCCAAAGGAAGCAGCCAGGATAGAGAAGTCCCTTATTTTTATTTTCATTTTTAGAAGCAAGGTCTCACTCCGTCGCCCAGGCTGGAGTGCAGTGACATTATCATTGCTCACTGCAGCCTTGAACTCCTGGGCTCAAGCAATCCTCACGACTCAGCCTTCTGAGTAGCTGGGATAGTGTGAGCCACCACATCTGGCTTTTTTTTTTTGGATAGAGACGGGTTCTCACTTTGTTGCCTAGGCTGGTCTCAAACTCCTGGCTTCCTCCCACCTCGGCCTCCTGAAGTGCTGGGCCACCATGTCTGGCTGCAAAGGTCCTTATAGCAAACACCCCTTATAGTAGTAATAACAATTACTGATATTGATGGGGTCCTTCCTCTGTGCCAGTACAGTGTGGAGCACTCATAACCCAGACTCACAGCAATTCGATGAACTGGGCACTGTCATACCTCATTTTACAGATAAGGAAATCAAGGCATAGAAAGGGAGAGAGGTCTGTCTCAGCTAGCCTGTAGTGGAGCCAGAAACTGAAGCCAGGCCACCAGGCTCTGGATTCATATTTCAGGATCCTGTGTTGCCACCACTGGGTGCCATGCTCAAGGCCAGGCAGTCACGGACCCTGCTGGATGGGAGCTAAAATGACTCCATTGTGGGTGCTGCAGCCCCAAGCCCTACACCCAAGCTGGGTCCTGCATGGACCTGCTCCTCCTTCTGATAGCTTATCAGGTAGCTCAAGCCTGAGAGGAGGCCCTCCCAGGAACCTGGTGGTGCTGAGTATGGGCCAGACTGAATTCTTCATACTCAGAATTCTTAGCTGGCCAAAGCCCGCTCATCTCATCCAGCTGGGGAGAGGAGTAGCAGGGCAAATAAAGAGACTTTCAGGCTGGGTCCCTTCTTACCAGCCCCTAGGGATAGCGTCCCTCAGCCCCTCCCCCAACATGTTTTTAAATAGTGTCTCACCAGGAAGAAGGGCGTCCAATTCTATTTCTGAATCTGGAAAGTGAGGAGGGCCAACGTGTTGCCATGGCAACCTGGAGAGCCCCTCCCCCAGACTGAGCCCATTCCCCAGGCTGAGGGCTGTGGGGTGGAAGGGAGGTGGCAAGGAGGAGCTAGGAGGAGCTTAGTCTGAGGGTGAGGCCAGATAGAGTCCCTGTGAGGGCAAGACCTGCATGGCCTTCTCCTCCCACTTCACCTCGCCCCTCCAGGCAGGCTTGCTGGGAAGGCCCCAACCTCTGCAGAGAGGGTTGAGGGTCAAATCACCGTGAGAAACCCTTCTCCCCTGTGGATCAGGCTGGAATCCTCCCACTTAGGAGGTCTTGAGGATGGTAGAGAGCTGGCAAGAGGGCGTCAAGGGGACAGGCACAGCGCCACACCCCATTAGGAGCTCTACAGCTGGCTCCCACACCTGCTTCAATACAGACCTATTTTCGGCTCTCTTGTGTTCTCAGGAGGCAGCTAGCTTTGTCAAGTCCCTGGCCTTGCACCCTTCCAGTCTGCCTGCCTTCCACTGCATTGGGAAGGGTCTGGACATCTCCAAAAATCTAGGATCAGAAAAAGCCTTAAAGGACTCCCAGTGCAGCCATTCACTTGATAATGGAGCAAAAAGGGAGGCATGTTTCCCCAGGGGTTCACACACCAGCCACTGTCCAGGGGTTCATACATCAGCCATTCTACCCCAGAGGTGACAGATGGGTAGCATTTAGATCTGCAGAGGGTGGGCATTCCAGCTGGGAGCACAGCTCAAGCAAAGGCAGGCTTCTGAACAGACTCAAAAGTATCCTGTGATTCAACCCTCTCTTGGTGCTGATGGAAAGCTGAGGCCCGCAAGGAGGAAGGGATGCACTCTTGGTCTCCTAGCTCTATGCCCCACACACCTTACTTTCCTCCCTGGAGCTATCCAAGTGACCTGTGAACCCTAGACCTAGACCTCTTGCTTCCCTGACACTTCTCCTGGCCAGGATTCACCCATTCCACAGAGGCAGGACCATGATTAAAGGTGCTGGCACCTCCTGCTCCATGACCCCCCTGTCTGACCCCAGAGGAAGACAGAAAGCACCAGAGAACCCCAGCCCTAGGGGAACCTTAGGCAGGTTGAGGGGAGATAATCCACTCCTATTCTGAGATGGGGAAGGCCGAACCCACTAGTACCAGGAGGGATATGGCTTCTGAGCTCTAAGGCACAGGGAAATTTAAATAACAGATGTTTAAGCAACCTTCCCTGCAAGCTGGCAGTGCAGTGACCCCTCTGCTGTGATGTGTTGCAGCTTAAAAATAGCCCACAATGAACTGCTCTGAGCCCCAGTTGACTCAAGCTTACGTAACTCTGCGTGAAAGATGGCCAGCTGCATCAGCCCAGAGGGAAGGCAACAGCACAGCCGCCCTGACTGCTGCCCACAGCTGGCTTAGGGGCTGGGAGAGCTCCTCACCCTCCCTGGGAGCAGCCCCCACATCCAGAAGCCAGCAAAAGTGGAGGCAAAGGTGGTACTGCCAAAAGTACACATGGCTTCATGACTGCTGAGCAGAGCTGACCTCCAGTCACACCTGCAGAGGGAATGTGAGCAGAGCTGCCCTCTTTCAGGGTTCCTATGGAACCCAGGTCCAGTGGATGGTGGGAGTGACTTTAAATTAAACAGATGACTGGGTCGAAGAGACCAGGGCAGGAGCCCATGTGAACAGGGTGACTGGAGCCACCCAAAAGATTCCTTTCCCTCCTTGAAGAGGAGGTTCCCTGGCTTGGAGAGACATGTCAGCAGGATTAATGCTTGGCTAAAGCTGCCACTGCCATGGAGCCCAGGGGTGGAGCTGACTCCTTTGGGGCCTCTGATTCTCCATGGTCCAGGGTGCAATGTCCCACGAGGGACCTGTGGCATGACGGAGGGATCATTGGCTTCAAAGGTGATTGAATCCCATGATCTTGACCGCCTGCTGCTTCAAGCCCCCTGCTTTGCCTAATGCATCTCCAGATCCCAAATGCCCAGTGCAAGAAAGGCTACAAAAGTATACAGGTGGTTGGTCAGGTGAGGTGGCTCTCGCCTGTAATCCCAGCACTTCAGGAGGGCGAGATGGGTGGATCACCTGAGGCCAAGTATTTGAGACCAGCCTGGCTGACATGATGAAACCCCATCTCTACTAAAACTAAAAAAAATTAGCTGGGGATGGTGGTGCACGCCTGTAATCCCAGCTACTCAGGAGGCTGAGGCAGGAGAATTATTTGAAGCTAGGAGGCAGAGGCTGCAGTGACCCAAGTTCATGCCACTGCACTCCAGCCTGGGTGACAGAGTGAGACTCTGCATAAAAAAAAAAAAAAAAAAAAAGAGTATGCAGGTGGTTAGACCAACCTGAAAGAGAGTGGAGAGGTGAGAAGGTGAAGATGCCCCTGGCATTGGGAGCCTCTGGTACTCACTGGTCCTTCCGCTTTGGCACAGGCTGAGCCTTACCAAGGAATAAGCAACTTTCCTCAGCTCCTACCACCTGAGCTCAAAACAGGAACCACCATAGGCCTGGTCCCTGAGCTCCCATAGAGCAACAGTGAGACTGGGTTTGGAATGGGGCTATATCTGGATCCCACAGGTATGACCCTAATATAGTTTGGATATTTGTCCCCACCCCAATCTCATGCTGAATTGCAATCCCCAGTGCTGGAGGTGGGGCCTGATGGGAGGTGTTTGGGTGATGGAGGTGGATGCTTCATGGCTTGGTGCTGTCTTCATAACAGTGAGTTATTTTGAGATCTGTCATTTAAAAGTATGTGGCACCTCCCTGCTACTCTCTCTGTCTTTCTCTCTTCCTCCTCCTTCCACTATGTGAAGTGCCTGCTACCGCTTTGCCTTCCACCATAATTGTAAGCTTCCTGAGGCCCTACCCAGAAGCAGATGCTGGCACAATGCTTCCTGTACAGCCTGCAGAACTGTGAGCCAAGTAAACCTCATAAATTACCTACTCTCAGGTATTTCTTTCTAGCAACCTAGACTGATATAGACCCCCAGAGAGCCTTTGGGTCCCTCAGAATACTCCCTGAAAGGCTGGGGCTGAGGCCGAGACACAAGGGGAATCTTAGGCCAGATTCATGGTACCCCATCAAAGCAGGTCACTCTGCCCCATGCATGACCTCCAGGCTCCAGAGGACAGTGACACCAATGGGCAGTCAAGAAGGCATCTGCTGCCTCAGTGCCAGCTCCCACCTTGGCCTGCCTCAGCCTTTATTAGCATCTGCTTGCTCCTAGCCCTACTGGGTTGAGATGGAGGGAGATGGGACAGAGAGGTACCTACTCTTCACAGCTCTTGGTGGGAAGGCTGGTCTCCCAAAGCCCTAGGAGAAACCTCTGTTCACACCATTCCACCCTGGTGGCAGGCCCAGGCCTCTCATGGCCACTAGCAACCCTCCCCTTGCACTGGCCACCCACTGTACCTGAGCTACTGCCCAGGCCTCCCCTAGAGGAGAGGCAGCCCAGCCTTCATCAGCCCTGGAAGCCACATGGTCCCCCAGCCCATCCAGAGACCTAGAACTAACCCTCCCTACCCTGTTCTCCCTGGTAGCCCAGTCACTGATTTGAAGCCCTAAAATAGTCCCAGCTCCTGACACCCCAGATGGGGTTGGGACTATCAGGTGGCTCTGAGAATGGAGCTCAGAGCTTAGGGGCTGCAGAAATTGAGAGTGGGGGCAGCTGTGCCACAATCCAGGGCCCCAAGTGCCTAACTGGGTCCCCTCCCTGGAGAATTCTGGCCCTGGAGGCCCTTGGCCCAGAAGCAGGCCCAAAGCCCTACATTCTGTCTGCACTTGACACCCTCTTTCTCTCCTATCTCTCTTCTCTGGGAGCCTTTCCCATGCTAAGCTCCCTTCTTGTCCAGAGACTCCCTTTCTCTCTGAGCCCCTCATGTGAACAGATAAGCCAGTGGTCCATGAGCTGCAGAAGCTCAACGGGGAAGGAGCTCCTGGGCTTAAGAGGTTTGGGTGACCCTTAGAACCCCAGGATGGAGTTAAAGGGGAGAACTACAAGTTGGAGGGATGAAGGCAGTCCTTTCCAACTGGGGTGGGGATGGGCTCCAGGATACTCCACTTACCTCCCTCTCAGCCTCAGGGGTAACACAACTGTCTCCTGCACACACAGAGAGACAAAGGGTCAGTGGCTAAGCATGTGAGGCTACAACCTCCTCAGTGCCTGCTGAGGCACTGAGAGTCATCCAAGGTACGGCAGTAAACAGACAGACAGTCTGTCTCTGTCCCCCTTCAGCACACAGGTTCCTGATCTTTGGATCCCTGCACTCAAGCAATAATCTCCTTTTAAGCCTTACCCACCTGTCCTCAGAGTCCTTAGGGTCCCCAGGACTGGACTTCTCTCTGGCCTGAGGTGGCAGAGTGAGCAGCAGCTGGATGGAGAAAGCTGGGCAGCTCTGGTCCCAAGGAGACTCCCACTCTGATTAGCAGGGAGCTCTTGCTCCAAACCCAGGGTTCCATGTGTGACAGGGCACAGAGCTGTCGGCTCTGAGGGCAGAAAGTCTACCCTCTTACAGTGAGCTGGAGTCTCCTAACTGAAGGGATGGAGGCTATGGGGTTCCTGAGGGAGAAGAAACACTGTGATCCAGGTCCTGGGACAGGCACCCTGGCGCCCCAGCTAGCCCCTCAGCAGTCAGTGTAGGGAGGAAGAGGAGGAGGGGGAAGTCTCCCTCTCAGAGGAACATGCCCCTCTATGGACTGTTGTGCAGTGGCCTTTACAAGTACAAATAGCTTGGGCAGTTGGCACTTTGAAGTTGGCTCCTTGAAAGTGTGGAGCTGAGGCCTTGCTGCTGGCTCCTCTCTCTTAAGGCTACAAGCGCAATCAATGCTGGCAGTGTTGCAGGGACCCAAGCCTCTATGGGTCCCCGATGGCAGGCCCCATTCCATCTCAGCTGGTGTGATGGTGGGCACTGCAGATCGAGCAGGGAGCCCTGGAGAAGTGCTAGGGCTGGGGAAAGGGGAGCAAGCAGCCTGAGTCATAGAAGAAACCACCCTGGTCACTGCATGCTTGGGTACTCAGCCTACTTCCTTGGTTCCGTCTAACAGTCCCCAGGGCCCTATGACCTGGATCTGGGCCTTGCTCACCTTCCCTGTTCTCTAGAGCCTTCTTGCTGATCTATATCCTTTCCAGCCTCAGGGCCTTTGCACGTGTGACTCTCTGCCAAAAACTCCCTTTCCTCAACACTGCTTCTGGTGGTTTTCCCCCGGTTGATAAGGCCTCAGCAAAATGTCACCTCCTGGGAGGCTTCCCTTGCCTCTCTATCCAGCTATTTATAGCAGCCTCCTGTCATTCTTTCATACTATTTGCCACAATTTGTGCTTCAATAGTCATTTGTTCCTTTATTGGTTCAAGGGTCAGTGTTGGTGTGGTCACTGCTGAGTCCACTGTTCCCAGAAGACAGGGTCCACAGCAGGCACTCCATAAATACATGTTGCAGAAGGACTGCCCTCACTGGCTCACTCTGTGGAGTGAGGGACCTAACGGGCCCCATTTACCTATTGCCTCTGAAGGTTAAAGGGCAGGAACAAGGTAGAGGGCCACTGCCCTCTGGCCTGGCATGGCTCAGAGGCAGCTTGGGGTTAGCTCAAGGCAGCTAAGCAGGTCCAGCCCAAGGACTAAGTCAAGTGGGCCGAGGAGGCTCTGAGAGTGGCCGGGGCCGGTGTGTACTCCCTGGCATGGGTGAGGACTGCTGCTGTTCTGGATGCACATTCATCTCATGCGAGGTGCTGGGGCCCAAGTTCATGTAGGTTGCTGGCAGCTGCACATAATGGTCCCCAAGCAGTGCAGACACTATCTGCTCCACTTCCCCCACTAGTACTCCGAAGGCGGGTCGCGCTGCTGGGTCCGCCTCCCAGCATTGCCGCATCACTTGGTACCTGTTGGGGGAAAGGCATGTCAGATTAAGGCAACTTCCACCCAAGCATTCTGGGCCACCCACACTTGCTGTTAAACCTGTGGCAGGTCACACAGGGATGAGGATAGGTGACAGGACCTAGTACCTAGCACTGCCCAATCAGGGGCAGCTCTTCTCATTCCTATGATGGCTGTTCCAGTCCTGCCTCCCCACCCTGGCAGAGGTCCAACTACCTCAGGTGTTAAGAGCTTGGGCTCCTGTGCCCTGTGGCCTGGGCTATGTGATCTTGGGCAAGTTCCTTAACTTCTCTGTGCCTCTGGGTCATCCTCTGATCACAAAGCAGTAGGCACATAGGCTGATGCCTGTGAAGTGCTAAGCACAAGGCCCAGCTCACGAGGTACCATGGTCATCATCACAGTTCTTCCAGGAAGGAAGCCTGGGTCCAGCAAAGCAGGAATTAAAAATCCTGAAGCAGTCGGGCACAGTGGCTCATGCCTGTAATCCCAGCACTTTGGGAGGCTGAGGCGGGCAGATCACAAGGTCAGGAGTTCGAGACCAGCCTGGCCAACATAGTGAAACCTCATCTCTACTAAAAACACAAAAATTAGCTGGGCATGGTGGCACACGCCTGTAGTCCCAGCTACTCGGGAGGCTGAGGCAGGAGAATCACTTGAACATGGGAGGCAGAGGCTGTAGTGAGCCAACACTGTGCCACTGCACTCCAGCCTGGGCAACAGAGCGAGACTCCATCTCGAAAAAAAAAAAAAAAATCCTGAAGCAAGAGCATTTGGGGCAACACCAGTGGCACCCTGGTCCTGAAGCAGAGGTTCCCCAGGTTTACCTGCAGGGTCCTAGTGCATGCTCCATTATCTTGGGGATGTCATTCCTGCCTGAAATAATACTCTAAGTACCTTACACACAATATCTCATATAATTCTCAGGCTCTCGGAGGGTGGTACTGTTGTCTCCACTTTACAGATGAGGAAATTGAGGCCCAGAGAGGAGAAGGGCTGGACTGCTGAAGTGGACCCTACGGTGTACCACCCACATCCCCCTTTCCTCTCCCAGTGGCTGGGAGTGTTGCCTGCTGATGGTTCTTGACTCAGGCTCTAAGAATTGCCCTAGGCAGAAGAGAACTGCCTCTGCCAAGCTCACATCCCCTCACCAGGGACAGCCTGTGACTAGTAACTGATTAATGCCTGGTACAAAGACCTGGCCTGTTGGTCTCAATTTCAGAAAACTGGTGGTTCATCCCAGTTCAAGCAGTCCCTGTGGAATGGGCTGCAGTTTCTGCGACATTCCTCTGTCCCAGTCCTTCTTCCCTTGCCCCCAACCTCTCAGTAAATCCCCATACATAAATCTCCAGCTGAGTTTATTTCCAGGAGCCCAATCTAGATACAGGTAGGCAGTGAATTAAAGAAGTGAATAATAAGAGCAAACCCAAAGCAGGTAGGACTGTGAGGAAGGGCTACTCGCATCCTTCCTGGAGCACAGCCTGAGACAGAAGGCGTCAACTACTTTTACCTATGTCCTGGTTCTCTCTGTTCTAACCCAGCAGACCTGGCCACAGCTCAGGCACACCTGCTACATATGAAGCTGAACCTTAGAACCGAACCCACCCTGTAGGCACTGAGGACAACGCAGCTGCCGCCATCCCTCCAGGAATGGGGAATCTGAAACCACATCCAGTGAAAAAACCTGACCTGGAGATCCAGAGGGGGTTGCTGTGGGGGTTATGGAATCTTTCCTCGAGATTAAATGAAAGGAAAAGGTGGAAAGCAGACCCCATTAGTGGGAGTTGGGGAGGAGGAGTGCTGGGAAAATCAAACCACTGGCCTCAACCCCAACTCTGAGCTCAGAATGCTGTTACCATGGCAACTGTGAGGTCCTCCCAGTGTCCCACCCTGCATGTGGGTGGGACCAGTTCACAGATGAGGAAACTGAGGCCCACCGAGACTCCCTTTCCTAGTCAACCAGAAGTTCAGTCAGGAAGCCAGGCAGGAGCTCTGTCTCCTGCCTCTTCCATGTCTCTGGGGCCCAGTTCCCTCCCCACTACCACCTCCACATACTCACAGAGAATCGGGGCAATACTCAGGCTGGGGCAGGCGCCGACCCTGGGCCAGGAAGTGGGTGAGGTCAAAAGGGTCGATGTGGGGGTATGGTGGGGCACCCCGTGTCAGCAGTTCCCACAGCAGCACACCAAATGACCACTGTGGAAAGGGGGAGGTAAGGGGACTCAACTCACTCCAAATTTGGGGGCAGGTGGGTCCCCCAGGGCTTCTATCTCCCAGAGTCCTTCAGCTGGAAATGGAAGACCCCACCCTCCACTGAGAGTGTCTTTCCTCTGTCTCCTCCCACCACCTCATCCTGCCCAGAGTTGGGGCTGGGCAGGCCCTGGATTATCTGTGAGGAGCCAGTGAGTTCCCAGCCTCCTCTTGCCCTGGTAGGTGTCAGATTCCATCTTACGTCTGCCCAAGAGGTGGGTAGAAGTGCTGTGGGGTTCATCTACCCTGGGGACTCCCTGGGCTCAGATCATCCAGAGCTGAATGGGTGAGGCCCAGTGTTCTCGGGTGCCAAAGCCATGTGGACTATAGGGCAAGTGGGGCCTTACCACATCAGACTTGGTGGTAAATCTATAGGTCTGCAGGCTCTCCAGCGCCATCCACTTCACAGGTAGGCGAGCGTGGCGATGCTGTCGAACACTATAGTATTCCTTGTCCAGGATGTCACGGGCCAAACCAAAGTCAGCCACCTTGACAGTGAATGACTCGTCCAGCCTTGGGGGTAGGGAGAGGATCACACTTAGGACTGGCCCTTACCAGGCCCTGAACCCACCTGTTCTAGGCCCTTACAAAATTTCTTTTT
>NW_012114932.1:2139868-2140942 GCF_000951035.1 Colobus angolensis palliatus | reverse complement strand
TTTTTTGTATTTTTTAGTGGAGACGGGGTTTCACCGTGTTAGCCAGGATGGTCTTGATCTTGTGACCTCGTGATCCGCCCATCTCGGCCTCCCAAAGTGCTGGGATTACAGACTTGAGCCACCGCGCCCGGCCTGCCCACAGAATTTCAAAGCCACAGTGTCCAGTCCAAGTCTGTACTGGGCAGACAAAAACAGTAAGGTGCAGAGAGGGGAGGACAAGGCTGGAGTGGGCCCTTCCCTGAGGCGGCCTTAAGCACCGCACACCCTCATGCCCTGTGCCTTTGCTTCACCCCAGCTACTCTGGACTCTCACATGCAGTTTCGCGCAGCCAGGTCCCTGTGCACAAACTTCTGCTCTGCCAGGTACTCCATGCCGTGGGCTACCTGCAGGCCAAAGCTGATGAGGTCCTTCACGGTGGGGTTCTGGGGGCACAGGTGGGTTGGTGGGCAAGGGAACAGCAGCTCCTTCTCCAGCTGCTGCCCAGCCCCCAACCCAGAGCCAGCTGAGCACTGACCCGCTGAGGTGAGCGGATGAACTGGAGCAGGTCACCGTGGCACATATAGGGCAGCAGCACATGGGGCAGGCCCTCGGGTGGCAACATGATACCAATGAGAGCCAGCACATTCGGGTGGTTCAGGTCACGCATGAGCAGCCCCTCTTGAAGGAAGGCCTCCACCTGCTGCATCTCTGTGATGCCTACAGAGCAGCACAAGTCAGGCACAGGGCAGGGCCTCCCTTTACAAGGCTCAGATGGGGAAATGAGAAATAAAGGTCTCCTTCTCAGGGTCACTCAGTAAGGTGGGAACATAGAGAAAAAGAATCCTCCCAGCCTGAGGCCCCTCCCTCTGCCCTCCCATCTTCTGCTCCACTTACGACTTAGTGACTTGATGGCACATTGGATTCGATTCTGGGCCTGGTCTATGTATTCTCCATGGTAGACAACTCCAAAGTGGCCTGGTGGGAAGTGGATAGTGAGTCGATGAGAGGGGCTCCAGGGCCCAAGGCTCACATCACACATTCACATTGGCAACCAGACCTTAGAGCACTAAACTGGCCAATCTCACATTGTTTTTT
>NW_012114932.1:2134696-2135363 GCF_000951035.1 Colobus angolensis palliatus | reverse complement strand
AAAAAAGGCTTATGCCTATAATGTTAACACTTTGGGAGACTGGGGCGGGAGGATCAGCTGAGGTCAGGGGTTCAAGACCAGTCTGGCCAACATGGTGAAACCCTGTCTCTACTAAAACTACAAAAATTAGACAGGTGTGGTGGCAGTGGCAGGCCCCTGTAATCCCAGCTACTCAGGAGGCGGAGGCAGGAGAAACGCTTGAATCCAGGAGGCAGAAGTTGCAGTGAGCCGAGATTGCACCACTGCACTCCAGCCTGGGCAACAGAGCGAGACTGTCTCAAAATAATAATAACTAAAAACTAAAAAAAAATAAAGCAGGGCCGGGTGCGATGGCTCACGCCTGTAATCCCAGCACTTCGGGAGGCCAAGGCGGGTGGATTACCTGAGGTCGGGAGTTTGAGACCAGCCTGGCCAACATGATGAAACTCCATCTCTACTAAAAATACAAAAATTAGATGGGCGTGGTGGCGCATGTCTGTAATCCCAGCTACTCAGGAGGCTGAGGCAGGAGAATCACTTGAATCCGGGAGGCAGAGGTTGCAATGAGCCGAGATCACACCACTGCACTCCAGCCTGGATGACAGAGTGAGGCTCTGTCTCAAAAATAAATAAATAAATAGGCCAGGTGCGGTGGCTCACGCCTATAATCCCAGCACTTTGGGAGGTC
>NW_012114932.1:2123236-2134041 GCF_000951035.1 Colobus angolensis palliatus | reverse complement strand
AGGCAGAGCTTGCAGCGAGCCGAGATAGCGCCACTGCACTCCAGTGTGGGCAAAAGAGCGAGACTCCGTCTCAAAAAAAAAAAGAAAAAGAATAAGGAAAATAAAATAGTCTGGGGTGGTGGCTCATGCCTGTAATCCCAGCACTTTGGGAGGCTGAGGCAGGCGGATCACCTGAAGTCAGGAGTTCAAGACCAGCCTGGCCAACATGGTGAAATCCTGTCTCTACCAAAAATACCAAAAATTAGCCAAGTGTTGTGGCAGGCACCTGTAATCCCAGCTACTCAGGAAGCTGAGACAGGAGAATTGCTTGAACCTAGGAGGAGGAGGTTGCAGTGAGCCGAGATCATGCCATTGTACTCCAGCCTGGGCAATAAGAGTGAAATTCTGTCTCAGAATAATAATAATAAAAAAATAGAATAAAAATAAAAATAAAATAAAATAAATATAATAAAACAGGCTGGGTTTGGTGGCTCATGCCTGTAATCCCAGCACTTTGAGAAGGTTAGGCAGGCAGATTGTTTGAGTCCAGGAGTTCGCGGCCAGCCTGGACAATATGATTTGAGGCCCATCTCTACAAAAGACAAACAAAAAATTAGCCAGGCATGGTGGTGCATGCTTTTAGTCCCAGCTATTCAGGAGGCTGAGGCAGGAGGATCACCTGAGCCTGGGGAGGTCGAGGCTGCAGTGAGCCATGATTGTGTCCTTGCACTCCAGCCTGGGTAACAGAGTGATACCCTGTCTCAAAAACAAAACCATAAATAAAACCAAAAATAAACAGCAGCCACATGATGGCAGAGGCTACAATGTGCCTGAGTGATCCACACCAGAACTCACTGACGACAGAACTTTTCTCATCCCCATTTTACAGATGAGCAAATGGAGGCTCAGAGAGGTTAAGTGATATAACCAAGGTCACACAGGTTGGTGAGAAGGTTAGAGCAAAATCTGGTCCAACTGTCCCTTTAGCCTGTGTCATTTTTTTTTTTTTTTTTTTTTTGAGACGGAGTCTCGCTCTGTCGCCCAGGCTGGAGTGCAGTGGCGCAATCTTGGCTCACTGCAAGCTCCGCTTCCCGGGTTCACGCTATTCTCCTGCCTGAGCCTCCCGAGTAGCTGGGACTACAGGTGCCTGTCACCATGGCTGGCTAATTTTTTTTGTATTTTTAGTAGAGACAGGGTTTCACCGTGTTAGCCAGGACGGTCTCGATCTCCTGACCTCGTGATCTGCCTGCCTCGGCCTCCCAAAGTGCTGGGATTACAGGCGTGAGCCACTGTGCCTGGTCTAGCGTATGTCATCTTGAGACTCCATCTCTGCCCCAGCCCCACCTGGCCCCCACACCTTTGCCAATGACTCGGTCACTGTGGGTGACCACTCGCTCATGGGGAATCAGCACATCCTTGACCTCAGCCAAGAGCGCAGAGTCCAGGTCCCTTAGCTGGATGGACTCTTTCCGCAGCAGTGGAACACAGGATTCATCTTCACTATTGGAGAAGGATGCTCCATGGACACAAGTGGTGGAATCCAGACCATCAGTGGCAGGGCGTGCTGTGGGGAGAGGGAGTGAGGAGCTTGTAGGGAGAGGGGGTGGCTTTAGCTTCTCGTGCCTCCACTATCTCACCAAGGCCACTTCTGTAGTCAGAGCCCGAGTAGAGAATAGGCAGGGGTGTGGCTCCAGCAGTCTGGTCCAGGGATGCCAGGTCATCCAGGTTGGGAGGAAGAACTGTGGAAAGAGAATCCCTGGTGGCCTGGCTTTCCAAGTTCCTAGGGGCCAACCTCTCTGGGGAGGACTTAGATCCCTAAGTCCTGGGCAGAGAGAGGATGTAGGGACTTGAAGATGCCATTGGTTGGGGGTAGGGGCTGAATAAAGGTAGGAGCAGAGAACTCACCTAGCTGCTTCCTCTGCCACCAGTAGCTGAAGACCAGTGCAGTGGCCAATGCGGCCACAAGCAGCAGCAAAGGCAGCAGGATACCAAGGAGTGTGCTCTGCGGGACCCCATCTGGCCCTGGCCACACCACTCTACCCAGGATGCGACATTCACCATCCACGCAGACCTGAGAACAGGTGGCAACTCAGGCCCAGCCTGCAGGCCCTCTGCCCGTGTTTCCCAGGGAGGTCCAGGCTGGGCTGCCTACCTGCAGTGGGGCACCATCCTTGCCAAGCTGCAGGGATGGGGGCAGGGGGCAGACAACCATGTCCCCCTGGAACTCGTGCTGGCAGCTCTCACCACCCACGGTCACGTTGACACCCACGCAGTTAGTCACAGCGCCCAGCCCAATATACTGCAGAGAGGGTCATGAGGACCAGCCAGTAGGCTGGCCCCTACTTTCAGATCCCCAACTGTCCCTGCCCCTATCCCTTACACTTACCTCAAACTTAATGGCATGCTCCTCAGGCTTCAGTGGAATTAGGTTGGCACTGGGTGGATGGGGTGGGGTTAGGAAGCGAAAGCCAGGCAGTGTAAAGCCAGCAGCTCCATCCCCCCAGGCACTCAGATTTCCTGCCACCCATCCCTGGGGGTCTTGGACCACATATTCAGGCAGGCGGCACAACTGCTGCTCTGGAAGCTGCCTCTCACACTGCTGGGACAAATAGGTGATTAGCTAGGAACCCCACCTGTGATTCCTCCTCTCCTCAGCCCAGCACAAGGTTGGGCTGCAGCTCAGGGAACTCATCCAGCCTTCCTCCCTCCTGGCCAGCACTCACTCACCCTGCTCTCCACTGCCCTAAGCCCATCATGGAATGACAGCACTAAGTGCCATGCTGAAGTTAGATGCTGGCCATAGATGGTGATGTGGGAGTTGCTGTGGAAGAGGGCAGGGTGGTAGGCTTTGGGTGTTCTCCAAGGCTGGCTCTCTCATTCCCCAGAGGCCAGAGTGGGCAAAGAGGTGGCGCTTACATGTAGCCACAGTTGGGGCTGATGCTTAGCACGACAGGGTCTTCTCTGTAGTGGAAGGTCCAGGAACCAGGTACCTGGGTACCCCCCACCTGCAGGCTAAGGGGGACACTGGCCACCATGGCTCCAGGGGGTGTGGCACATAAAAGCTGCCCTTCACTGACCCTGCAGGCACAAGAGATTGGGCTCAGGGCTACTCCCTTTGTGATGGCCGGGCCCACTTCCTCCAGGGGTCTGTGGCCCTCTCCCAGTTCGTCTGTTATCTCTCCCACCTGCCCCACTCCATGGTCTGTCTGAAGATAAGGTGGTCCCAGGAAGACACTCCAAGAGGGTAAGGAGGGAACAAGTTCCCCACAGCCTTGGCTGGAGCCACTCGACTCTGTGATGGGCTCTCTTGCCTCTGGGCTGAAGAGGGCAGTAGTCTTTTCTTCCTGGACCTGTTCTCCACACTACACTGATCATGTAACGAGCACTCTTCCCTCCACCCTGACAGAGTCCAGGTCTCCACCTGGATAGAACCCTGTGGCCTTCCATGCCTGCCTGGTGGTACTTACCGTGCTAGCAGACACTCAGTCCCATTGACCAGCACAGCCCGGCTGGTGCCTACAGACAGACTCTGGCCTTCAAGAGTGAGACAGGTGCCTCCTGCCCGTGGGCCAAAGAGGGGTTGCACTGCTATCAGCACTGGCTCCTAAAAGGACATAGGGGTGGCTTAGGTGGAACAGGTCGTCCACTCCAAGCCCCTCCCTTCCCGTACCATGCACTGGCCAAGGGCACAGACAGGGCAAGGTGACCTCACCATGAAAAAGAAGCCTCTGAGCATGGAGGTGCCGTCTATCCGGAAGTGCTTGCCCGGTGGCATGTTAGTCACGGTGAGGCTGACGTTGGTAGGCCCCACTGCTTGGGTGCCCAAGGGTTCCAGTTCACACTCAAACTCCTCTACAAAGTCTTTCCGGGCCACTGGTCTGGGGCACCAGGGGAACCCCTGAGGTCAGCCAGGAATTACACAGGCCTAGCTGCATGCCTGCCACAAGCCACAGGGCTCCTCTGAGCCAGAGAATGGCGTTTCTCCACCCATGCCTCCTTCCAGGGAAGGAAGGTTCTGGCGGGGCAGAGATCAACCTTGGCTGGTCCATGAGTGAACAGACAGGAAGGGCACATAAAAGCTCAAAAAGGGACAGAGACATCTCCTGAGACACAAAACAGTCAGAACCACTGCAGCTTCCCCCATCCCCCCTTGCCTCTGATAAGCAGAGAACAGGCTCTCATGGGGAAGGGGCTGCTTGGTTGCTCCCTTCAGGGAAAGAGAGGGGAGGGACCAGACTGTACCTGAGTTTTGAGCTGTCCTTGGGCAGTAGCCGGCAGGGACTTTGGCCCACAGTGATCTGATGGGTTCCCTCAGGCACCAGACCAGAAGGGTGCAGGTAGAAGTTGGAGCCACACAGGGTCAGCCTTGTACTGCCCCTTAAAGGTCCACTGTGGGGGTGGAACTGAAATGGGGAAAACAGCCTGAGTCCTCATGTGGGGTTGGGCTCTCTCAGCCCCACCTGCTTCCCCAAAGTCTCCTGCCATACCCCTTGCCTGCCCCATGCTCCAGCCATTTGGAGTCACTTGCTAGTCCTCATTCAAGCACTTTCCTGCCTCCCAGTCTTTGCATGTGTCATCCCCTCTGACAAGAATGCCCTCCTTAGCCAGGCGCGGTGGCTCACGCCTGTAATCCCAGCACTTTGGGAGGCCGAGACGGGCGGATCACGAGGTCAGGAGATCGAGACCATCCTGGCTAACACGGTGAAACCCCGTCTCTACTAAAAATACAAAAACTAGCCGGGCGAGGTGGCGGGCGCCTGTAGTCCCAGCTACTCCGGAGGCTGAGGCAGGAGAATGGTGTAAACCCGGGAGGCGGAGCTTGCAGTGAGCTGAGATCCAGCCACTGCACTCCAGTCCGGGCGACAGAGCGAGACTCCGCCTCAAAAAAAAAAAAAAAAAAAAAGAATGCCCTCCTTGTAGATATGAAGGACACTCCCAGACCTGAGAAAGATTGTGATCAAGACTTGCTGACCACCACCCCAGGCCCAGCCTGTCCCACTCTTACCTGTGCCCTGCCAGGGAAGCCATACCTCAGTAAGCTTAGGCGGACAGTGGTCCTGTTGCCAGGAGCCAGGACACTCCTTCTGCCGGCCACACATGTTCCCACACCAGCCACAGCCCATGAAACGCTGTGCCCTTAGGCAACGCCCACAGGTGAGGAAGTGGCGGCAGCCAGGGCCTTGGATAGGCACCTGGAAAACCTGGGGGTAGAAGACAGGTGACTATGGGCACCTGGAGGGGGAGATTGGGCCCTATAGACCCTCCTGTATGTCAATGCCTCCCTGGATTGGATGGACAGTCTGTGATCCCACAACCCTGGTCCCAGGCCCTGCCCCTGCCCACCTCACCTGGTCTCCAGAGGCGAAGAGTAGGTGGTCCCCAAGGCGACTGACATCCCGCTGCACGGGCTGCCCACTGTCACCCAGTGAGAAGTTGGACACATACAGCAAGTAGTTGAGTGACCTGGCCAGCTCCACCTAGGACAGGTCAGATGTGAGCAAAATGGGGATGGAGACAAAGACCTAGGGCCAGGGGGCTGTGGGGATGAGGACCCACCTGCAGGATACGCCCATCCGCTGTGCCCATGTGCGCCACTGTGACGTTGTCAAGGCGTGTCACATACAATGCAGTGACCTCTACTGTTCCCAACAGCCCGTTGAATAGGTCCACACGTGAGAAGCTGCTACTGACCAGCAAAGGGAAGTGGCGGCAGCTGGTGTTGGGGCTGGGGGCCTCCAGGCCAGGCTGGGAAAAGTCAGGGAAGGGAACGAGTCAGGGTTCAGCCCTGTGCCCCTACCCTCTGGGGCCTTTGTCAGTGGCCACAGCAGCCCAACACTCTCACCCCTCACCTGGCCTGACTGGAGAAGGCCCTGGGCCTGCCGGTTACCATCTCGCATTGCCCCCACAGGGCTCAGTGTAGCAAGGGCAGGCAGCAGGCCCAGGCTGGAAGGCCCACTCCCCATTCTCCCTGCTCCACCCTGCCATGTCCATCCTGATGGTGAGTTACCCCCATTCCATCCTCACAACCACCCCGTACATCTTTTTTTTTTTTTTTTGAGCCAGTGTCTCACATTGTTGCCGGGGCTGGAGTGCAGTGGCATGATCTTGGCTCACTGTAACCTCCACCTCCCGGGTTCAAGTGATTCTCCTGCCTCAGCCTCCGGAGTAGCTGGGATTATAGGTGCTCGCCACCACCCCTGGCTAATTTTTTGTATTTTTAGTGGAGATGGGGTTTCATGATGTTGGCCAGGCTGGTCTCGAACTCCTGACCTTGTGATCCGCCCACTTTGGCCTCCCAGAGTGCTGGGATTACAGGCATGAGCCACCGTGGCTGGCTCACCCCATGCATCTTACAGATGAGGAAACAGGCTCAAGAGGTCTCTTGTCCAAGGCATCATAAACGCTCAAGAGGGGAGCCAAGTTGGAAGTCTCAGCTCCACAAGAGTCTTCTCCTGCCCCCTGCTGGCTCTTCTCTGCTTCTCTGTGTGCACTTCAGCAAACCCTGTCTCCTCTGGGCTTCGGTTTCCCCACTTGCATTAATTGGCCAGCACAAGGTTGGGAACACGGTCCTTCTCCCTAGACTCCAAAGGTCTTCCTGTACCCTTGGCTGCTTCCTATAACCCCCTTCAGGGTACAAAAGGGATAAACCAAACCCCTACAGCCTGGGTGCCAGAACTAAGTTCTGGAAGCTAAGGGGTACTAACCTCTCCCCGGCTCTTAGCAAGGGGGTGTTTTGGAGGCTGCAGTCATGCTCCAGGGCAGGACTGTGGAAGCTCTGGGAAACCAGGACACCAGGGTATGAACTCACGGTGTTGGACCTGAGTGTGAGGTGCAGACGGGGCTCAGTAGCCAGCCCTAGGTGCTCAGGACTCTCCTCACCAGCCCTGAGGGCACTCCTTGAAGCAGGAGCCTCTGAAGTCTCCATAAGACCACAGAGACTTAACCCAGTCCTGAGACCTCAGCACGGATTAGCAGCCCTGGAGGCAAAAGTAGATGTGGAGCTTTGCCTTGAAACCCCATACACCCTGCGCCTACAGCTTGGGTGGTAGGGACTGGGATTTTGTCCTCACTTGAGGCAGGAAATCGGCTTGGCTTGGCCCAAGCCGGAAGCCTGCCAGGTGTTTCCAGCATGACTCAGGGACAGGTGGGGCTCTGACGGGTAATAGAACCCTACCTTAGCCAGGCCCACACCCTAGCCTGCTTGTCCCTAGGCCCCAGGACCTTAGCTCTAGGTTCCCAGGCTTAGGTAGGGGCTCCAGGCTCCTGAAAACACGTAAGTGTCCAATGTCCCATGGAGGTCAGGCACCAGCTCTGAGTCCCTCAGGCCTCCTGAGGCCAACCACTATGTGGGTGCTGCCCCAGTGGCTGCATGCCCACAGTTGCTAGGCAAACACTGTACAGGGTGATTCACACACCTCCTGGGGGCCTGGCCAGCCTGTGGGCGGGGACCAAGATTAGTCCTTCTGGAGCCTGGCACTGCCCAGCCGTGCTGGGTGTCTTCTGACCCACTGACCACTAGCTAAGCTGGGGAGAGGTTCTGACTCCCCACTGGGAAGGAGAAGCGGCCAGGCAGGCCTGCCCAGGCCCAGACAAGAGTCCCCAACCCTAAGGCCTCTCAACCCAGATGTACTCAGCAGAGGGAGGGAGGCTAAAGACCCCCAACCTCACATTGGGTGTAAGTTCTCCTCCCATCTCCGAGGCATCAATAGGAGTGGAAAGGAGTCTGTCGAGAATGTCACAGCTGGCCCAGGGCCACAGGATGATGGCTAGAGAATATGAGAGCAGTAGCTGTGGGTCCCATTCCTTGGTCCAATCTTATTGCTGTTGCCTACACGATGGCTGGAGAGAGCCTAGATAGAGTCTGTTGGAAGAAGTCCCCAGTTCAGCACGGGCTTTGAGACTTCCTGCCTGGGGCAGGGCTCCAAATATGGTTTAAAAAAAAAAAAAGTCTGGGATGGACCAATTCCAATCAGCGCTTCCTAGGCCTTCCCCTGATGTTTATAGTAGCTTGCACAAGACTAGAGTGAGGCTCCTGGAACCTTCTAGAACCAAGCTGCCATCCCATGAGTGCTGGGTACTCCCCCCAATCACCCCCAACCATGTCAAACAGGTTAGTGAAGCCCAGGACATGCAGGCTCCCTAACAAGCTGCCAACTTCCAAGGCCCAGGAGGCTCCCTGGAACGTGGTGGCTGGCAGAAGGATGGGGGTGGGTGTGGAGGAAGGGGAGATTCTCTGACAACTCCTGTCCCACCCCCTTTGGAAAGCAGAGCAAAACAAGGGAAAGTTAAACTGTTGGCAAGCAGCTGTGAGTCTGTGAATCTGTGAGCATCTCCCTGTGTATTTGTGTGTGGTGGTGGTGGTGGTGGTGGGCGAGGGGGGCGCTATTTTTCTGCGTGTGTCCCTGAGGATATGGATGGTGGACAAGTAGGAGGGAATGCCCATCATTCTACCCAGCATTCAGGAGCTATGCTAACAGAGACACAGTTATGTAACCCCATCCTCACATA
This sequence comes from Colobus angolensis palliatus, assembly GCF_000951035.1. NCBI lineage: Eukaryota > Metazoa > Chordata > Mammalia > Primates > Cercopithecidae > Colobus > Colobus angolensis. Next base: position 2,125,554 of record NW_012114932.1, on the reverse strand, counting down.
GCCAGGGAAACTAAAAAACCAGAGGCCATGATGGGCAGGTAGGGGAAAGAGCAAAATGAGGTAGTCACAAGGGCCAGCCTGGCTGGGAGCCGAGCCTCCAGTGTAGCCTTTGTCTGGCTGCTTTCTCACACCACCCCAGCACTTAGGAACTGGGTGAGAGAGAATGCTTCTTTCCGCCTGCCCTCCCCCTCCCAGATCCCCTCAGTGATGGAAGGGAAGCAGCCTGTGTTCAGCCATGTGCATGCAGCTCACAAGTAAGGGCCCCTTCTTTCAGCTCACCGGGTTGGGGCAAAAACTGGGTGACTGGAAGAAGTCGAGGCCTCGCCGGAGGCCTGGATGGACTGGGGATTCACAACAGCGCTCCACACCTTCATCAATTAATGTGTCCAGCAGGTCAATGGGGAAGGCACAGACGACAGAGTTGGGGCCCACGCCAGGGCCACTATCCTTGCTAGCCACAAAGACCCCAAATAGCACTTCCTGGCCCTCAGCAATACTCAGCTCAGTGGCAAGTTGAGCACCCACTGGAGCAGAGTGGGCCACCCGCAGCACAGGGTAGGGCTGTCCGCCCTCTGGGGCCCCCCGGCGCCTGCGTTTCGGAGCAAATCTGCAGTCGAGGACCAGCTCCCGATAGTCACCCAACTCTGGCTCAGTGGCGCTAAGCCGTGCCAGGCGTGTGTGCAGGGCACCAGAAGCATCTGTCACGCTGGCCGGCTGTACAGTCAGGAAGTAGACGAAGGCTCCTGTGTGGAAGCTGTGCACGTATTCAATACTGTAGGAGACAAGATGCTTGGGCAGCACTGACAACGCCACAAAGCCCGGTGCAAATCCCGAGGCATCGGCCTTGAGACGCCTGATAGACACTGAGTGTGGGCTGAAGCTGGCAGCCACAGCTGCGTCCAGTGAGGATGCCACGTAGAAATAGGAGGCCTGGCCTTGCTCAACCACAGTCACACGGGTGCCCAATGGGCTGGCCACACAGTCGGGGCAGTCATCGGGCCGGTTATGGTGGGCTGAGAAGAGGCAGGCTGGCGCTGCCAGATGCACGGCTGTCCCTTGGGGTTCTAGGTCATGCAGGAAGCAGCGGCCCTGCAGGCTGGAGCCACAACTGACCAGCGCAGGCAGTGCGGGCTCCAGCACCAGCACCTTTGTGTCTGTGTCACCGGGAGGGCCGTGGGGGCCTGGGCCACAGGCTGCACACGTCTGGCAGCCAGGGTCCCCAGCAGGGCCCGTGGCCAGGCTCTGGACAGACTTCAGGTCAGGCCCAAGCACGTGCAGGCGATTGCGTATGGCTACAAACACAGCACTCTCATTTCTGTCGCCCTCATAGGTCACCATGGCCTGCACCAGGCCTCCGGCGGAGAAGCTGGGCACCATGTACTTCACGTTAAAGTCTCGAGAGGCCGCGTAGGGGGTGCGCGGGCACTGCCATTCCTTGGCCGCCGCGGGCTTGGCAGGCAACAGCAGCAGCAGTAAGAAGGACTGAGGCAGCGGAGGGAGGAGCTCCATCGAGGCGAACTGGGGACCCTAGGGGATCCCTACGGGCCTGGGGCTGGGCCTGGGCCCGGGCCCGGACCTGGTTGGGGGCCCGACTCGAGGTCTGGACTGGGCCAACTTTAAGCGGCGGTCCCGACAGCCCCAAGATAGCAGACCCCCGTCCCAGGTTCCTGTGAAACCCAAATCCCTTCCCGGCCCTCGGGTCTGAGCAACTGACGCCCGCGGACGCACGGACAGCAATGCCCCAGCCGCCTCACCTGCCGCCCCAGCAGCCGCTGCACACTGGCGCTTAGCGCTCAGCCGACCAGAGGGCGCCGAGCTGGGCGGGCGGGGTCAGGCCGTGGGGGCGGGGCCGCGAGAGAGGCGTGGCCTAGCCCAGGCCCTCCACCCATCCGACTCTTCCGGCCCTTGGAAGCCTGGCTCCTGTACCTTCTCTTGGCGTCTTGGCGCCTTTTTCTCAGCGGCCCGTGGGGTGGATGCGCATGGTACGGCCTGGAGAGAGGTGAGCCGGTCTGAACCGTCCCATCCCATCCCCCCACTACCGACTGGTTCGCAGCGAGAGGGGGCAAGACAATGGGCTCTTTGCTTGTGGTGGAACTAGTTTGCACTTAGTAGCAACACCCTCAGAGGCTGGTGCCCAGAGGCCTCCTGGGGGCCCACCATGTGGGGAACAGAGACTAGGATTGTGTGGAAGACCAGAGGGGAGATGTGGGGCACTTAACAAGAGATGTTATGGGGCGCCACCCTTTGTGGGAAAGGACTCCTTTTTTTTTTTTTTTTTTTTTGCTCTGTGACCCAGGCTGGAGGGCAATGGCGCGCAC
>NW_012114932.1:2112677-2119601 GCF_000951035.1 Colobus angolensis palliatus | reverse complement strand
AGACAGGGTTTCACCATGTTGGCCAGGCTGGTCTCGAATTCCTGACTTCAAGTGATACACCCACCTTGGCCTCCCAAAGTGTTGGGATTACAGGTGTGAGCCACCATGCCCGGCCTGTACAGGGTTCTTACCATGTCCTTCCCTTGGCACATGCTGGCTCCTTCACTAGGAATACCTTCCTTATTTGCCTGTCGTCCCACCCCTGATCTCCAAGCAGGTACACCCCATGCTCCTAGGTGCCTACAGTCCTAGGTACACACATTTATCCAACTATGGTCTCCCCAGAATATATGCTGAACTACAGAGAAGCTGAGAAACCTACGAGAGTCAGGGCAAGCAAAAGAGGCACTTAGGGGCTCACTGTTGACCAGAATGCCAGTAACAGTCAGGGACAGCTAGCCTGGCATCACCCAGGCCCCAGAGGCAGTGGTTTGATGTTCTTACTAGGAGCAGAAGAGGAACAAAAGTAGAAAACAGGCATAAAAGAGACCCAGGGCATGTGTGCAGGGTGAACAGCACCCACCAAGCCTATGGCTGCTTCCCAGAGGCTTTGGAATCTGGGCTAGTAGCCTGCTGCCATGTCCATTCCAATGTGAGCCACAGTGGGGCCAAGGGCAGGGGCTGTGCTGCCATTTTCTGGGACAATAAATACAACTGTTCCAGCGTACCCTGGGCCCATGCCACCCACACAGGCTCATTCTTCAACATGGCTTGATTTTAGTGGCCGAAAATACTGGCCCAACTCTCAGAAACTGCATGAGGGTGATTCTCTCTGACAGTCTGAAGACCACATTCAGAGGACAGTTTTCTTCAATAAGTACTTCCTAGGCCTTGTGCTCCCTGGGGCCAGAACTAGAAGATCCCCCAGCAGCAAAGTGGAAGCTTTCTGTACTGTGCCCTAGGTCCTGTGGTAGAGTAAATGGGGCTCGGCTTTCACTATGGAGCCTCCTGGATGTCCATGGTGCCCCATGCAGGTCTGCCTATGCCATGCCAGGGACTAGGGTGACTAAGGAGAGCCCAGTGCATGTAGTAGCATTAGCTCTTATTATGACAGGCCCACTGCCTTAGAGGGTCAACTGGGCCATCTCTCAGACCCTCAGCTCACTCTTGGGGACCATTTGGAGGATTGCACTGGCTGAGGTAGGAGAACTGAGGCACACAGCCCTTCATGGGAAGGCCTAAGCAGGGACAGTTTCCTTAGAGGCCTGCAGCTAAAGGGAGGCTAGATTCTGAATTTCAGCTGAAGACTGAGTTGCCTCACCAGGGGCTCCCTCCAGTACCAGGGCTCAGACTCCCCCCATTTTGACCATCTCTATCTTACTCAGCTCAGCTCCTGCTGAACTACAGCAACCCATTAAACAGCCACAGCGAGGGCTCCCAAGGTGGTTGGGTAGTCTTTTGTGGCATGCAGTGGGGGCCCCTCCCAGGAGTGATAAGAGAGGCAGACAGCAGAAGCTCAGACTGAGTATGGGGGTGGGGGTAGGGTAGGGCAGTATGATACCTGAGAGCCTTTTACATGTGGTAGGACTTCAGCTGAACCAAAACAGCCCCAGCCCAAGATCCAACTGAGAATGTGTGTGGCCTCATGCTGGTGCAAGGGAGGGAGAAGAGGGGCTCAAATGTGCCTGTGCCCCTGTGCAGGAGCTAGGGAGGAGGATCCAGTGTCTGTATGTGAGTGAGGGTGGATGGGCAAAGGGACAAGTGACAGGGCTTGACAAGTGTCTTCCCCAAAGCACTTTAATGCACTCACCAACCCACAGTCCCTGCCTGCTGGCTGGGCAAGAGAGGCCAGCCCCCATCTGGAGGCTCCTACGGCTTCCCACACCCAGTGTGCCCGGGAAGGCTGAGCCTGCACACATTCCCATCAATAGGTGAGGGGCGTGAGAATGAAGAGGCGGTCTTCCTCTTTGCGGATCCAGCGCATCAGCTTATGGATGGCACTGACAGCTGACGCCTTGGTCCCCAGGGGGCTGTAACACATGTAGAGCTCAAAGGCGCCTGTCACCTGGAGAAGGGGCAAAGGGTCATCATCTAGGTTAGATGCCCCTCATGGCCCACACCTAGGACCTCCGTGAAGCCCAGCCCATCCCAGGGCTGCCTTACCCAGGCCAGGAGGTTCTCGTTGGGGCCCGTGTAGTAAATGGTCTTGAGTGGGCGAGAGGCATTGTGGGCACGGCTGTGCAGGTACTGGTAGAGGCCCAGCAGCCGCTCCTGCTCCTCTTCACTGGTGTACGGGGCCTCAATCTCAGGGCTGCAGACAGGGTTGGGGGGAGTGGGTTTGCAAAGGAATGACTTCCACTGTCTTCTCTAGAGATTTAGAAATACCTCTTCCTATCCAGGAAGACTCTATCATATATCTTACCCTCCAAATGCTCCCTTAGGACAGGGCATTGTCTCCTCACCACAGCAGGCACTCCAGGACAGAGCTGGGCCCACTGAGACTAGAGCTGTGTCCCCTCTCACCCCCTAAGCTCATGGTGTCTTTGGTGACCCCTCTTTGGAGAGGCCAGGTTGAGTTTAGATGTCCAAGACAGAGTGACAGATCTGGATGAGTTTAGATGTCCAAGACAGAGTAACAGATCTGGAGTAGAGGAAAGGTGAACCAGGAATCCTGTGGGCCAAAAGGGACAAAGGGAGGCCATATCTTCCCAGCCCCTCTGCTGGGGGAGGGAGTAGAGGAGGGCTCTGCTTCCTGAGCTAGACCAAAATGACGCCTAAAGTAGAGTTGCTCTAGGACAAGGGACCTGGGAGACCTCTGTTCCAGTTTCCTTCCCTGGGTATACTGGGCATTTCCAGGCCTTCTGGGTAATAAAGTAGAAAGGGGTATGCTCATAGGGTGATGGAGAGTGTGGGTCTCTGGTGCCACAGTAAAACAGACCCAGCACACTGGTCTGCTTCCAAAGATGGAGGCAGCTTCATGGCTACATCTCAGAGCTCAGGACCAAACAGCCTCCCAACTCCACATGTCCCTGTCCCCCTACAGCAGTGCCCTCAAGGCCCTCCCTCACCTGGTGAAGAGTCCCGAGCTCTTTGACTTATAGAGGAAGTGACGCAGGTCAGGGATGCCCACTTGGGCAACGCTGTAGTAGGGTGTGCGCAGCGCCTCTCGCAGGGCCAGGTGGGCTCCGCGCTTGCGAAGGCGCTCCTGGAAGCGGCGGCGGCAGTCAGAGACTGCAAAGAAGTCCTCACGGTCAGTGGAGACAAACAGCAGGCAGAGGTCGGTGTCAGGCTCTAGGTAAGAGATATGTGCGTGGAAGAAGCCGGCTGCGTTGAATTTGGGCAGGCACACGGGCGTCCAGGCCTCGCCCTCGCGGAAGGACGAGGAGGAACTAATGAGGTTGAAGAGCAGGTGCAGGTCGATGGGGTGCAAAAATTGGTCCTTTCGGCGCACAAGTGCCACGAGCTGGTTGCGGGCCAGCAGGATGGAGAAGACCAGGCTGCGCGCACGTGCCTGCTGCAGGCTGGCACTCACAGTGTCGCGTACGGCTGCTGCCAGGGGCAGGCACCGTGCCGCCCCCATCAGGAAGCTGGGGTCTCGTGCCATGAGCTGCAGCAGGTTGTCGGTGATGCGCTCTGAGCCCGAGAGCAGGCGCCGCAGGTCATAGTTCTGCTTCTGCTGGAAGATGTGGCTCAGCTGCGCACCGGTAAGAAGGCTCAGGATCTGATAGTAGATGTAGAGCAGCTCCTGCGCCAGCTCTTGTGCCGACTGCCGTGTGCGAGCCACTGCCACTAGCACCAGCGGGCTCCGGCGCACGAATACTACCTTGTAGCCATCTGAGGGCGGGATGGGAAAGAGGGATGTCAGCCTCAGCCGCAGCTCCCTCTGAACACCGCCTTCCAGCGCAGCTCTTTCGCTTCGCCCATCCTTTCCTCACTCAGAGCTCTGCGCACAGTAGGGGCTTAAGGATGTTCAGGATAAAAACCCATTGCTCCTTCTCCCTGAGGGCTCAGGGCCTATCCCTGCCACTTGTTTCAAAGACTAGCTCCCTCTGAAACACATATTCTTATGCTAAGTGCTAAGTCAACTGGCAAGGGCTGGCTGGGTGGAGCTCAGGACCTGGGAGATATATATATGTATTTTTTTTTCTTTCTTTCTTTTTGTCACCTCCCCAGGGAGATTCTCACTCTCTCCAAAGGCAAAGCCCATGTCAGAGGCATCTTTGGTCCTCACCACAGCCCCATGAGGCCAGCAGTGTTGTTATCCTCTGTTCAGGTGAGGACCTTGAGACTCAGAGAGGTAGAGGGGCTTACCCTCAGTTACATAGCACATCCCAGCCCTCTGGTCTGCAGGGGTCCAAAACCTGCTATGAATGAACCTTGGCCAGGGGAGCCCACCCCATTCCCTCTCCAGGTGGCTCACCTGCATGGATGGAGCGGATGGCGTTCTTGTCTGCCTCCAGGAAGGACACCAGGGCCACCATAACACCCATAGTGCTGGAAAGTGCCTCCTCAGACCCATAGCGGGAGTACACAGGCTTCCCTGCCTCACTCAGCACAAAGACATGCTTCTGGTGCAGGCGCCATGCCTCCGTGGCATCCTCCTCATCCCCCTCGGCTGTGCCTTCCCTGGGGGGCTCTGTGGCTGGTCGGCCAACTGCCCCTGGGGGATCCAGCCAATCCTCAGAGCTTCCTGGCAGCATCTCCTCCTGCAGGTCCCGGGCCACACCCGTCAGCTGGGTGCTTAGCTCGCTAAAGTCCTGGCTGATCTGGCGCATGTCTGCAGGCAGCGGCGGGGGACCCCTGGCACCCTCCTTGGGGCTGTCCCCAGAAGCTGCCCCATCCTCTGACTCAGTCAGGTCCTCGTAGGAACGGGCATGGACGAACATGGCACCCTCCTGCCCAGCACCTGCAGGCCAAAAGCACTGGTGCTTAGAGGGGTAGCTACTGGCAGACACTCCTACCAGCAAGGTGCCTAACATGGTCATTCCAGCATGATTGCCTGACTTGTTAGGGTCAAGCCACTGTTCCCTTCTGCCACTGTCTGCCATGGATGATGCTTCTCTGAAACTTACAGCCCACCAGTCTCCTCCCATCATACTGGAAAGAAGACCCAAACCACTCATGGCAGCAGTGGTGGCTGGTATCTGCCTACCTCTCATTCCCATCTCCCACCCCACTCCCTTGCCCATCTTGGTCACACTGGCCAGATCTGCTCTTAGACAATTTCAACATGCTCCCACCTGCCTCGGGAGCTCCACACCTGCTGTCAGCTGTCTCCTACCTCCCCACGTGGCTGGCTAATTGTCACACTTCAGCTTTCAGGGAAGATGTTAGTTACTGACTTCCAACCCCAGGCACTCTATATGTCCCTCTTTGATTTCTCTTGTGGCACTTGCCAATTATCGTCCTTCTCCCCAGCTACAATGGTACTCAGCAAGGTGCAGGAACGTAGCACCTCACCCTGTGTCTGCAGCACCGCCCATACTCAATGAATCTCTCTGGGAGAAAGCTCCCCTACCCTACTTAGGCCATAGCTTCTGACTGACCCCCTGTAATGGCTCCACAGCCTGTGACTGCCTCATGGCAGTGACCAGGTCAGTCTTCCTTTATTGGTTTTTTGACAAAATAGTTTAACAGATATATTTTGAGTCTCTCTTACGAATTCAGCCCTGTACCAGGCACTGGGGATATAACTGCCCTGTGCTCGGTGTTCACAATCTTGTGGAAGAGAGAGATGGGCAATATATGCATAAAGAGATAAAATTATGAAATAATGAGTGTCCTATACAGAGCATGGTCAGAGCAGGCCTAACTTGTGAGGAGGGGAGAAGGAGCCGGGGAGGTGTGCTGTAGACACAGGGAACGGAAGAAGAGCCCTCAATGGCAGCCAGAAAGCTCAGGGTGAACAGTGTAACACGAAGTGGAGAGGAAAGCCACATGCAGAACGAGCCTGGCCTCCTGCCTTTTCCCCAGAACCTGACAAATATCCAATGAGTGACTGACAAATACATGAATAAGTGGAAAGCAAAAAGTGGTTGGGAATCCTAATTTCCACCCCCGCCCCCCCAGAGCCTGCTCTGGTTGGCAGCTGGCTGAGGCTGTACACTTGCCCATACCTGGCTCCATTCCCTGGGCCAGTCCTGGTGTGGGGCTCTCAGCTCTCTCCACACTGTGTCCATCAGAAGGAGTCAATGTGCCATCAGGGCATTCGCCGCTTCTCTTCCTTTGCATGTCAGTAGCCATCCTTTGGGTTCCCCTGTGGGGCAAAGGCAACATCGATGGCTTTTGGCAGGGTCACAGGCATAATCAACAGTGGTACTAAGTACAGGAAAGTGTCCATTATCAGGACTCCACTAACTCAAATCTCTAGAAAATGGATTCTGAAAATTCCTTTCAAAAAAATATATACTGTTCCTTTTCTGATTATAAAAGGAAGACATATTCATTGTAAAAAAAACTTGGAAAGCACAGAAAAGTAGAAAGAAATATCAAGATTTTCCTATCATTCATGATCTTTCACTGTTCATATGTTAGTGTATTTCCTTCTTGTTTTTTTTTTTTTTTTGAGACAGGGTCTCACTCTGCCACCCAGGCTGGAGTGCAGTGGCACAATCTTGGCTCGCTGCAGCCTCCACCTCTGGCGCTCAAGCAGTTCTTGTGCCTCAGCCTCCCAAGTAGCTGGGACTACAGGCGTGCGCCATCATGCCTGGCTAATTTTTATATTTTTTGGTATAGACGGGGTTTCACTATGTTGGCCAGGCTGGTCTCGAACTCTGGACCTCAAGTGATCTGCCCCTCTCGGCAGATTGTTGTTGTTGTTGAGACAGGGGTCTCACTCTGTTGCCAAGGATGGAGTGCAATGGCACCAACACAGCTTACTGCAGCCTTGACTTGGGCTCAAGCAATCCTCCCATCCCAGCCTTCCCAGTAGCACATGCCACAGTCAGCTAATTTTTTTCTTTTTCTTTTTCTTTTTTTTTTTTT
>NW_012114932.1:2102255-2108122 GCF_000951035.1 Colobus angolensis palliatus | reverse complement strand
TATTTTTAGTAGAGATGGGGTTTCACCGTGTTAGCCAGGATGGTCTCGATCTCCTGACCTCGTGATCTGCCCACCTCGGCCTCCCAAAGTGCTGGAATTACAGGCATGAGTCACTGTTCCCAGCCAATTTTTGTATTTTTTTAATAAAGACAAGGTCTTTTCATGTTGTCCTGGCTGGTCTCAAACTACTAGGCTCAAGCAGTCCTCTCCCACTTTAGCCTCCCAAAATGTTGGAATTACAGGCAGGAGCCACCACGCTCAGCCTGGTCTTTTAGAAAAAGTACATAAAATGTAAATAATTAAACAAACTGATAACAGCAGCTAACAGTTATTCAGTGTCAGCGTATCATGCTAAGAAGTTTCTGTGGATTAAGTTACCTAATCTTGATCACGCCTTTATGAGGCAGATGCTCCCGTCAGGCTAGCTTTAAAATAGATGAAAGAACTGACACTGAGAGAGCTTAAGCAGCTTGCCCAATGTTACTACAGGAAGGAAGCGCTGGATTTGGATCTGGGAGTTGAAACAACTCTGTATCCTGTATCTGGTGGCTCACTCCTGTAATCTTAGCAAAGATTGGAGGCCAAAGAGGGAGGATCACTTGAACTCAGTAGTTTACTAGCTGGGGCAACAAAGTGAGACCCTGTCTCTACAAAAAAATTTTTTTTTTTTTTTTGAGATGGAGTCTCGCTCTGTCGCCCAGGCTGGAGTGCAGTGGCCGGATCTCAGCTCACTGCAAGCTCCGCCTCCCGAGTTCACGCCATTCTCCTGCCTCAGCCTCCTGAGTAGCTGGGACTACAGGCGCCGCCACCTCGCCCGGCTAGCTTTTTGTATTTTTTAGTAGAGACGGGGTTTCACCGTGTTAGCCAGGATGGTCTCGATCTCCTGACCTTGTGATCCGCCCGTCTCGGCCTCCCAAAGTGCTGGGATTACAGGCTTGAGCCACCGCGCCCGGCCTACAAAAAATTTAAAAAACTAGCCAGGCATGGTGGCATGTGCCTGTAATCCCAGCTACTGGAGAGAGGATCACATAAACCCAGCAAGTCAAGGCTGCAGTAAGCCGTGACTACAACACTGCACTCCAATTTAGGCAACAGAGTGAGACCCTGTCTGAAAAAACTAAAACTAAAAATAAATAAAAATAAAAATTAACGGAGTTGACCAATAGTTCTTTTTGGATATCTAGGTGTTTGCAGAGAAAGAAGTGAGACAGAGCCAACAGGCTTGTCTTCAGGCTGAAGCCCTGCTTTTCTCTAAATATCCTTTTGTACCTTTTGAATTTGGCACAAGTTGTCTTAGCAATTAAAAACAACTATAGACATGACAACTCTCAGTGCCCATATGATGGCCAGGATAGATTCAGCTGGATCTCCTTGTCCTTCCACAGCCCCAGGCCCAGGTGGAGGTGGCCACAAGTGAATGTCAGTGGTAACAGAGCCAGCTGGGTGGCTCACCAAGGCTGGTAGCAAGGCTTATTTCACCTCTAGAGTCCTTCAATGGCAGGCTGAAGGATCCTCACTTGTCAGGCAACATACAGTTCACCCAGGAGGGGATCCATTCCAGGTACCAATCCTCTAAGAAAGAGGGATCTAGGTGGATGGATTAGAAGGGCAGAAACTCATGGGGCAAACACTGCAGGCAGGCCAGGGGCCCAGGAGGCACTGGTGTTAGTGTGAGCAAAGTAGACCTGAGCCTGCCTCCCAGAACATAGAGTCTGGTGGGAATAACTGAGCTCTTGTCCCCTCCTAGCTGTGTAACCTTGGGCAAACGACTCTTCCCTGAGCATGGCATAAAGCAGGTGTTCAAAAAAGTTCATGAAAAGGGTAGTCCCAAACAGATAGCCTCACCATGAGTAGCATTTGTGTGGTGCCAGCCAGTGTATGTCCAAGAACATTCTCTCTGGACCTGGCATAGCTCCAGTCAGGCAGCTCCTATGTATGTGCCCAAAGAACTAATTTTCAACCTCTTCTTTTTGTCACCTTTAAGTTATGTAATTCTTTCTTTAATTGAATCTTTTGCAGAAGCTCCATGTGGAAACATACAGGGAAGCAGAGCCTGTATCCTGATAGCTGGCCTGGTGGCCACTCTTGCACTGAGCCTGAAGGACATGGGGGGTTGGGCACCACTGCCAACAGCATCACCCCACACAGAATAAAACCAAAGAAAGAAGGTTGGGGAGATAATTTGGGGATTTTCTAGGTCCCCAATCCCATCCATCAGGACAATCAAGAGTAATGGTTCCCAGCAACGATCAGAGCCCAGAAGGCCAAGGTGCAGACTGCCTTGTCAGACAGTGGGCCAGAGGAACTAAGAGGCTGCATGCCTTCAACAAGGAACCTGCGGTAGCATCCACAGAGGTCCCCTCTGAGGCTGAGACTAAGAGGAGCAATCCAAAACAACCACTGCAACACCACAAGGCCCAGGATGCTGAATGCTAAGGAAACTAGGGCATGTCTAAGTCTTGAGCAAGAACACACAGGCCACATGTAATCATAGACGAGTAATTCCAAAGCTATCCTAAAAGCCAGAGTGGGTTCTGAGAGATGAGTCTGCAGGCCGAGAGCAAGCTGCTCCTGACAGTGCCAGGGCTGTGGCCAGGGTTTCCAGGCCTATCTGGGCTCAAGCGATCCTCCTACCTCAGCCTCCTAAGTAGCCGGGAACACAGGCGTGAGCCACCATGCGTGGATAATTTTTGTATCTTTTTGGTAGAAATAGGGTTTTGCCATGTTGCTCAGGCTGGTCTTGAGCACCTGGGCTCAAGCAACCTGCCTGCCTTGGCCTCCCACAGTCCTGGGATTACAGGTGTGAGCCAGCGCCCGGCCTGGAATGCCCTACATTTCTTTTTTTTCTTTTTTTTTTTTTTGAGATAGAGTCTCGCTCTGTCACCCAGGCTGGAGTGCAGTGGCGCAATCTCAGCTAACTGCAAGCTCCGCCTCCTGGGTTCACACCATTCTCCTGCCTCAGCCTCCCGAGTAGCTGGGACTACAGGTGCCCACCACCACGCCCAGCTAATTTCTTTTTGTATTTTTAGTAGAGATGGGGTTTTACCGTGTTTGCCAGGATGGTCTCAATCTCCTGACGTGGCGATCTGCCTGCCTCGGCCTCCCAAAGTGCTGGGATTATAGGCGTGAGACCCTGCGCCTGGCTGGAATGCCCTACATTTCTATGTCTCCTCACTTTCCTACTCCTCTAGTTAACTTTGTATGTCTTCTCTCTTCAAATGTGCATCATCTGCTTCCCTGATGGTCATACTTAGCACTATCAGCAAATCACCTTGCCTTCCATTTCACCGAGAAGACAGAAGTCATTCTAGAAGAGAAATTCTCGGGCGGGTATGGTGGCTCGCACCTGTAATCCCAGCACTCTGGGAGGCCGAGGGGGGCAGATCACCTGAGGTCGGGAGTTTGAGAACAGCCTGACCAACATGGAGAAACCCCGTCTCTACTAAATAAAAAAAATTAGCCGGGGTGGTGGAGCATGCCTATAATTCCAGCTACTCGGGAGGCTGAGGCAGATGAATCATTTGTACCTGGAGGTGGAGATTGCAGTAAGCCGAGATTGCACCCCTGCACTCCAGCCTGGGCAACAACAGTGAAACTCTGTCTCAAAAGAAAAAAAAAGGAAAGAACTTCCGGAGATTACCACCACCACCTCCTCACCTCATCTGCCAGACTAGGCCTTCCCTCTTTTTTTTTTTTTTGAGACAGAGTCTCACTCTGTGGCCCAGACTGGAGTGCAGGAGCACAATCTTGGCTCACTGAAACCTTTACCTCCCAGATTCAAGCGATTCTCCTGCCTCAGCCTCCCAGGTAGCTGGGATTACAAGCACCCACCGCTTCACCCGGATAATGTTTGTATTTTCAGTAGAGACAGGGTTTTATCATGTTTGGCCAGGCTGGTCACAAACTCCTGACCTCAAGTGATCTACCTGCCTCAGCCCCACAAAGTGCTGGGATTACAGGCATGAGCCACCACACCTGGCCCCCTCTTCTTACTAAAGATGAGCTGTTCATGCTCCATAGAGGCTAACTCCTCCATGTGTACACCAGATCCCAGCCCCTCTCCTACTCAGGTACATGGCTTCAGCAGCTGTCCCTCCTCATCAGTTTCCCCTCCTCCCTTATCCATTACCAATATGGTGATATTTCTTCTGTCTTCAAAACCCCCTCACAGCAGGGCTTGATGGCTCATGCCTGTCATCCTAGCACTTTGGGAGGCCTAGGTGGGCAAACCGCTTAAGCCCAGGAGTTTGAGACCAGCTTAGGCAACATGGTGAAACCCCATTTCTACAAAAAGTACAAAAGATTAACTAGGTGTAGTGGCATGCACCTGTAGTCCCAGCTACTTGGGAGGCTGAGGTGGGAAAATCACCTGATCCCAGGAGGTCCAGGCTGCAGTGAGCGGTGATCATACCACTGCACTCCAGCCTGGGTAAAGGGAGTGAGATCCTGTCTCAAAAATAAAAAACAAAAACACCCTCCTTTGGGGCTGTTCACGTTGCAGTAATTCATTGAGCTATACTTATGATTTTTGAACTTTTCTGTATGTTTGTTTTATTTCAAAGTTAAAACAAAACAAACTTCCCCTTAACTCTACATTCCCCACTAGCTACCAACCCATTTTACTGCTGCCCTTTATAAAAAAACAAACAAACGCCCTCAAAATGGCAAATAATATTTGGAGTTTGCATTAGTCAGGTAGGCTAGACTATTCTGTGTAACAAATGGATGCCAAATGCTAGAGATTTTATGCCCAAAGATCTTTTTTTATTTTTTGAGACGGAGTCTCACTCTGTCACCCAGGCCGGACCACAGTAGTGCCATCTCGGCTCACTGCAACCTCCGCCTCCTGGGTTCAAGCGATTCTCCTCCCTCAGCCTCCCGAGCAGCTGGGATTATAGGTGCCCACCACCACATCTGGCTAATTTTTGTATTTTTAGTAGAGATGGGGTTTCACTATGTTGGCCAGGCTGGTATCAAACTCCTGACCTCAGGTGATCCGCCCACCTTGGCTTTCCAGAATGCTGGGATTACAGGCATGAGCCACCGCACCCAGCCCCAAAGACCTATTTTTTGCTCACACAAAATCTACTGTGGGACTGGTAGCAATTCACAGTAGCTCCATTCCAAGCAGTGACTCAGGAATCCAAGCTACTAGCACCCTATAGTAGCCATTTGAAACACATGCCTTCCACATCACCAGGCAGGGGAAGACAGAGATGGAGGATCATGTACCAGCTCTTAAATACTTCGTAGCTCACATTGGCCGGAACCAGTGATGTAGCCAGAGGGACTGGGAAATGTATGGAGCTCATGGATATCTGGAAAGCAGGAATTGTCCCTGCCACAGCCTCTCCATTTCTCCCATTCTCTCTAAACCAGTTCTGAACAGAATCTCACCTCCATTACTCCACCAACACTGCTCCCATCAAGGACACCAATGACTGCCAGGATCATCTTACTTCACCCATAAACAATAGATAATTTGGTTATTTCCTCTCTCCTGAAACATTTTCTCCTCTTTTATGGCACACGACTCCTTTCTTGGCTCTCTTCTGACTTCATGGACTATTCCTTCTGAGTCCTTTTTGCAGTTCTTACTGTAAAGGGGCACAGAATTCAGTCTTTGGACCTCTTCTCTGTCTTCACTCAATCCTTTGGTGATCTCATTTGGTCTCATAGTTTTAAATTCCCTCTACATATTAATAACTTATTTTTTTTATCTCCAGCCCCAATCTCTTTTCTGACTTAAAGAGGCACACACATGGCCGGGCGCGGTGGCTCAAGCCTGTAATCCCAGCACTTTGGGAGGCCGAGACGGGCGGATCACAAGGTTAGGAGATCAAGACCATCCTGGCTAACACGGTGAA
>NW_012114932.1:2090940-2098935 GCF_000951035.1 Colobus angolensis palliatus | reverse complement strand
GACTACAGGCGCATGCCACCACACTGGCTAATTTTTGTATTTTTAGTAGAGACAGGGTTTCACTATGTTGGCCAGGCTGGTCTCAAACCCCTGACCTTCTGATCTACCTGCCTTGGCCTCCCAAAGTGCTGGGATTACAGGTGTGAGCTACTGCACCTGGCCAAGAAAGACAATCTCATCCTTTCAGTTGTTTGGTGAAAAACCTTGGAGTCAGCCGGGCACGGTGTCTCACACCTGTAATCCCAGCACTTTGGGAGGCCAAGGCAGGCAGATCACGAGGTCAGGAGATTGAGATCATGCTGGCTAACATGGTGAAACCCCATCTCTACTAAAAATATAAAAAATTAGCCGGGTGTGGTGGCTCATGCCTGTAGTCCCAACTACTCAGGAGGCTGAGGCAGGAGAATTTCTTGAACTGGAGAGGCGGAGGTTGCAGTGAGCCGAAATCACACCATGGCACTCCGGGCTGGGCGACAGAGTGAGACTCTGTCTCATAGGAAAAAAAAAAAGGAAAACCTTGGAGTCAACCCTTATGCCTCTCTTTTTTTTCCCACACCTCATATACCAAACCATGAGCAAATCCTGTCAGTTCTATTTCAGAATACAGAGGCACATCGAGCAAAATGTCTCTGGTTAACATTTTCACCATAGAATGCCTTTTCGTTTTTAATATCCAGCTGTGGTTGTCAGCCTTCAAGATGGTCTCTAGTGATCCTCAACTCCTGCTATGCATGCCTTTGCATACTCCCTTTCCACACTGAGCAGGGCTGACCTATGCAACCAATAGGACGCTGTAAATAACAATGTGTGGTTGGGGACAGTGGCTCATGCCTGTAATCCCAGCACTTTGGGAGGCCAAAATGGGCAGATCACTTGAGGTAGGAGTTTGACACCAGCCTGGACAACATGGTGAAACCCCATCTCTACTAAAAATACAAAAATTACCTAGGTGTCGTGGTGGGCACCTGTAATCCCAACTGCTCGGGAGGCTGAGGCATGAGAATCACTTGAACCCAGGAAGCAGAGGTTGCAGCGAGCCGAGATCGCACCACTGCACTCCAGCTTGGGTGCCAGAGCAAGACCCTGTCAAAAAAAAAAATGAAAAAACAATGTGTGACTTCTGAGGCTAGGTCATAAAGCAAGACCCTGTCAAAAAAAAAAAATGAAAAAACAATGTGTGACTTCTGAGGCTAGGTCATAAAAGACATTGTGGCTTCTGTCTTGTTCTCTCGGATCCCTCCCTCTAGGGAAAGCCATCAGCCATGTTGTAAGGACATGTAAGCAGCTCTATGGAGAGAACTTCATGGCAAGGAACTGAGACCTCCTGTGAACAGCCAGTACCAACTTGCTAGTCATGAGTAAGTCATCTTGGAAGCAGATAATCTAGGCCCAGTCAAACCTTCAGGTGACTTCAAAGTAATAAGAGACCCTGAGCTTGAGCCATCCAGCTAAGCTGCTCCCAAATTCTTGACCCACAAGAACTGTATGCGATAATAAATACTGTCATTTTAAGCTGCTAAGTTTTGGGATAATTTGTTACACAGCAATAGTTAACTAATATACCAAACTTATATTGATTCAGCTTATATTTATTTATCTATCGAGAGAGGGTCTCACTCTGCCACCCAGGCCGAAGTGCAATAGTGTGATCACGGTTCACTGTAGCCTCAACCTCCCAGGCCCAAGTGATCCTCCCACCTCAGCCTCCCAAGTAGCTGGGACCACAGGCATGTGCCATCATGCCTGGCTAATTTTTAAATTTTTTGTAGAGACAGGGTCTCCTTATGTTGCCCAAGCTGGTCTCAAACTCCTTGACTCGAGTGATCTGCCTGCCTCAGCCTCCCAAAGTACTGGGATTACGGTGTGAGCCACCACACCTGGCCCAGTGTATGTTTATATAGAAAATATGTATATTTACATCATTAAAATCTTATCTATATTTTTAACAAAGTAATGTGCATTTAAAGCTTCAAATTACATTCCAAATAGAATTGATAGAAAATTACTGAGTGCCAGCCTGGCTGACATAGTGAGACCCTGTCTCTACAAAATAAAAAATTAGCTGGGCGGGGCAGCTCATGCCTGTAGTCCCACCTACTTAAGAGGCTGAAGTGGGAGGATCGCTTGAGTACAGGAGGTCAAGGCTGCAGTGAGCCATGATTGTGCCACTGTACTCTAGCCTGGGCAACAGAGCAAGACCCTGTCTCAATCAGTCAATCAATGGAAAATATATTAAGTTAATGATTTCACACAGAATGTCCAATTTTCATGAAACAGATTACTGATGTTAAGTGGGAAATGCCTATATCCAGAATCTGACGACTTATCACCTCCACAACTACCACTGTGGTCAAAGCCACCAGTGTCACTCTAGGAGACTGTTGCAGTAGTCTCCTATCCAGTCGCCCCTCTTCTGCCCTTGTCCCTGCATAATCTGTGCTTCTTACAGCAATGTGATTCTCCTGATACAAAATTCAGGTCATGCAGTTCCTCTGCTCACAACTCTGCGATGGTCCTACCTTACTCAGTAAGAAAGCCAATTTCCTCAGAGTGGTGCACAAGGCCCCACTCAACATAACTCCTTCCCCATTACTTATTTGACCTCATCTCCTATCCTTTTTCCATACTAACTGTGATTCAGTCCAGCCACAGTGACCTCCTAGCTTTCCTTAAGCCTCCTGGGCACTTTCACTTTAGAACTTTGCCCTTGCTGAACTTTCCCCCTGCACCCCACTTGACCTACTCCATTGCTTGGGCTAGTTATGTGACTCAGTCCCTCACTTCCTTCAGGTTGCTACTCAAGCATTACCTTATCAATATCCCTGCTCTTTACCCCTCTTGCCCTGCTTTATTTCTCTGGATTGAAGGCTACCTGCCACAAATTTCAGTGTGGCTTTAAGCCACATGCAGAAGGAGTTCTATTTTTTTTTTTTTTGAGATAGAATAGTGATGTGATCACAGCTAACTGTAGCCCTGGCCTCTCACGCTCAAGTGCTCCTTCCACCTCAGCCTCCTGAGTACCTGAGACTACAGGCACGTGCCACCACGCCTGGCTAACTTTTTAGTTTTTATTTTTGTAGAGATAGGGTCTCAGTATGTTGTCCAGGCTGTTCTTGAACTCCTGAGCTGAAGATCCTCCCTCCTAGGGCTCCCAAAGTGCTGGGATTACAGGTGTGAGCCACTACATCCAGCCAGCAAACATCTTTGGGAAGGAGATTTTTTTTTTTGAGATGGAGTCTCACTCTGTCACCCAGGCTGGAGTGCAGTGGTGTGATCTTGGCTCACTGCAACCTCTGCCTCCCGGGTTCAAGCAATTCTTGTGCCTCAGCCTGCCGAGTAGCTGGGATTAAGAGTGTGCACCACCGTGCCCATCTAATATTTATATTTTTAGTAGAGATGGGGTTTCACCATGTTAGCCAGGCTGGTCTCAAACTCCTGACCTCAGGTGATCCACCTGCCTTGGACTCCCAAAGTGCTGGGATTACAGGCATGAGTCACAGTGCCCAGCCGAACTTGTGTTTTTATTCCTCAGGCAATTAAAAAAGAAAAATGGAAGGGAAAACTGAAAGATCTCTGAAGAATGCCCAGTTCCATCACATCTATCATGTGGCCTCTGGAAATCCCTGCCTGTGGGGAAGACTTATCATTGGTAGTAGTCAGATGTTCAGGAACAATGGCTCTGAAGTTAGAAGGACCTGGATTAACCTGGCCTGGTATCAGTTTTCTCATTTATAAAATGGGATGGTAGTATTGATTCCTTGGGTTGTGGGAAGATTAAATGAAATAATCCATGTAATATGATTACATACTCAGCTGCTCCCATTAGCACATCCTGATTATTCTTACTTAGCATTCAGTCCATGTGTGACTGCACTTATAATACCACATGAATCCAGTGGTCTGTGTCATGTAAATCAGGCCTCTGAGATTTTGCTCAGCTTACAATGGCATATGGGCAAATATGCTTCTGACCTGGCAAAGCCAGGTGGGCCCTAGCCTGAAGCGACTCACCTTCAGGCTAGGGCTGTCTATAGACAGTTGGGAGTCAGGTCAAAGAGCTGTCTTATAGACAGCTGGGAGTTCCTCCAGGCTAACTGGTTGTTCACTGGCTCTGGAGTTGCAGGAATAGACAACTGGCTCTCTGCTGCTCTTGGAAGTCTCTCCTAAATTAAACTCCTTAATTAGCCAGGTGTGGTAGCGGGCACCTATAATCCCAGCTATTCAGGAGGCTCAGGCAGGAGAATCGCTTGAACCCAGGAGGCAGAGGTTGCAGTGAGCTGATATCACGCCATTGCACTCCAGCCTGGGCGAAAGATCAAAACTCTGTCTCAAAAAAAAAAAAAACCCACAATAAAACAAAAAACTCCTTGGTCTGCCATGTGTCACTGCTCTGTGACCTTGCACTTTTGGTTCAAAGAACCAGACAAGGTCTACAATAGCTTACTTATTCTGTCCTCAGGGCCCACTTTCCACTGATCCTTTGTGGGCTTTAGCTGACTAAGCCCAGAGTGGCTGAGTGGTACCCAGCATGGTACTTGCCTGGGGAAGGGTTGGCAGGGGGAGGATCAGCTGGCCAGAGCTAGTGGATACTTCCTTCACAACAGTTCTCCTACCACCTGAGATCATACAGTATCTCAGCATCTCCTAGGTCAGTCTGGGGTCCAGCCAGAGGCCTGATGAAGCAAACAGCTCTCTGAATACTTACTCTGGACACTCAAACAGGGAGGCTGAGTGAATCACAGCAAAATCCACCCCAACCCCCACTGGAGCCACAACTGTGCAACTGAAGCTCCTGGGAGGCTAGAGTTGAAGAAGTAAGGCAAAGGAGGTCTCTTAGAACCAGCCCCAGATGCCCCTTCTCAGGGGACCCTTCTCAGAAGCCCCAGGCCTTGCTTTTCCTAAAAGTGCCCTGCTATGCCTGTGAGCAATGTCACCAAACAAGTTGGCTCAGTCAGCCCTTCTAGTGTGCCTCTCTCACTCAGGCAGCCCTGGAGCCCAGAAGGCCTTCAGGAGCCCCTCCCTACTGACTCCCTACCACTCCTGTTCCCTCTTCCTGCTTGGATAGCACTTCATTTCACCTTAACCCTTGGAGTGGTCTGTCTGGGAAGGAGGTACCAGGACACAAGATGTGTGGCAGACAAGGCCCAGGTGAGGCTGTGCTATGGCTGCTTCAGCAGGATGCCTACTCCATGCTGAGATCATAGTCTGGTCCTTGTCACTTCTGGCGGTTACTTCCCTCCCTGACAAAGGTTGCTTACCCTCCCTCTGCAAACTTGTGCCCAGAAAGCATGGCTCACCTAGTACAAGGGACAACCCAGTTGCACCAGGCAAACTGGTGCAAAGTCCAGCTGGGCGCAGTGGCTCATGCCTGTAATCCCAGCACTCTGGGAGGCTGAGGCAGGCAGATCACCTGAGGTCAGGGGTTCGAGACCAGCCTGGCCAACACAGTGAAACCTCGTCTCTACTAAAAAAATACAAAAATACAAAAAATTAGCTGGGCGTGGTGGCGCATGCCTGTAATCCCAGCTACTTGGGAGGCTGAGGCAGGAGAGTCGCTTGAACCTAGGAGGCAGAGGTTGCAGAGAGCTGAGATCACACCATTGCACTCCACCCTGGGCAACAAGAGTGAAACTCCGTCTAAAAACAACAACAAAGCAAAGCCCCAAGCCCTTTCCAGGTGCTGCCCCGCTCATCCCAGTCACCTCTGTTGCTTTTTGAGAAGACTCTACCGGCCAAATATGTGTACGTTTGTTGAGGGGTGGGGGTGGGGGGTGGGGAGAGTCCTACCTGGCCACTGCCCCCTACCGGACCTTGCCCTCCCAGCCTAAGTATGGGTTCCAGATCTCGCCTTTTGTATTCCCCAGCTGGGAGCCAGCCGGCTGAGGGACCCCAGGGAGACACAGTCTTCCCATTGCAAGCGATAGCGTTGATGGCCGTCTTCAAGCCCCTCCCTCCAAAGATGACAGCTCTCCAGTCTCTAGGTGCCTCCAGGCCACGTGGGCTGGCAGTCAACTCACCTGTTTCTCAGAGGGGCCCAGGACGCACAGAAGGTGCTGGTCACTGCCCTCTGCCAGACCCCTGTGGGGGTAAGGGTGTCCGGCTGGGCCCGGCCTGAGGGCACAGCTTCGCGGGGCCCCGGCCCCCTGCGTACACAGACATGGCCACAGCGCAGGCACCGCGCCCTCCCACCGCCCTCACCCGGCCGCCGGTGCAGGAAGACAGCTTTCTCCGGCCTCTAGCAGCCAAGGCCCAGCTCCATCCGCACAGCCCGACCCGGCCCGCCCCCGGGGTGCATTGTGGGAAATGTAGTCCTTAGCGCTCGGCCGCCTGCCGCGCCGCGGGACTGGCTCTGGGTTCCTCGTCCCAGCATAGCTGCGGGCAGGTCCTGACCCGCGTCCGGGATTGCCTCACCCGGCGCCGCCTTCTAGGGACCTGGGCGCCTCCTTAGAGCCTAGAGCCCTACACAGACCGCAGACCTGGACTCTGGGCCTCTCCCTCCAAGCCAGCTAGCAGTTCATTTCAAGGGAGAGAAAGGGACGTTGGGGTCGTTTCTCCCACTGATTGTGAAAGGACAGTGCAAGTTTGAGGGACTGGATAAATGACATCAGTGGGCCCAGCTACACAGGCTGTAAAGGATGTGGGCATGCGCAAAAGTCGCACTAATTGTTTCTTTTCTTTTTTCTTTTTTCTTTTTTTTTTTTAGTCGCACTAATTGTTTCTAAAAACGTATTTGTAGCCACGTTTTAATGTATCAGTATAATGCTCTAGAACGGTAGTTCTCAACTCTGACGGCACACATCCCTGGAAGCTTAAAAAAAAAAAAAAAGGTAGGACGGGCGAGGTGGCTTACGTCTGTAATCCCAACTGGGAGACCGAGGTGGGCGGATCACTTGATGTCAGGAGTTCCAGACCAGCCTGGCCAACATGGTGAAACCCCATCTCTACTAAAAATACAAAAACTAGCCATCCTTGATGGCTCGTGCCTATAGTCCCAGCTACTCGGGAGACTGAGGTGGGATCCCAGGAAGTCGAGGCTGCGGTAAGCCGTGATCATGGCCCTGCACTCCAGCCTAAGCACCAGAGCATGACCCTGTCTCAACAACAACAACAACAACAACAACAACAACAAACTAATGCCTGGACACCAGCCCTAGAGATTTTGATTTAATTGAATTTAGAGTAAGGTGGAGTGTTGGGGAACCAGGCATCACTATTGTTTTAAAAGTTCCCCAGGTGATTTGCCATTGCAAAGAATCATTATTTGTAATTTCCTAGATGCAAAGCAATAACAACAGGAAAACAGGCAACAACAGGCTTTCCCAAAAGGCCCTTATTTTTAGAGATGGTTTTAAAAAGCAAAAATTAGGGATTGGCACCACTGCTCATGTTTTTTCTGAAGCAATTAATTCACTTTACAGCCTTATGGTTTATTCTCCCAACAGTTAATAGGATGAAAGAAAAAGTCAAATCACTCCTCTGACTTTCCCTGCTGCTCCACAAGCACCTGGGGGCAGTGTCCTGTCCCTCTCTGAGCCCTACACTGGAGTTAGGGTAGAGCTCCGCCCCTGGGCTTTTCTTCCAGTCTCAGATGGCTGCCACCATAGCCTGCTTCCACGACACTGGCCTGTGACTGACATGGTGACAAAGCTGTGGCCTTTCACTGAAGATGGCTTTGCATAAGGCTATCAAGTTCTTACACATAGCCTAAGGGAATCTTTCTCACCCCCCTGTCCCCCACTTTTAGGTAAGGACATAAGAAAATGCCCTATTCCTTAACTGAGAGTCTCTACAGGTTTCCACAGGTCACTCAGTATTTTATCTCCTCATTAGTTCGGAAGTCCACGTCTCCTCCCTTAGGGCAAGAATCATTTATACAGTTTTTTTCTCTAATTATTACTCTATAAGAGTTTGAGCCATGAGCTGGGCTTGGTGGCACAGGTTTGTAATTCCAATTACTCCAGAGGCTGAAGCAGGAAGAATTGCTTGAGCCCAGGA
>NW_012114932.1:2089514-2090120 GCF_000951035.1 Colobus angolensis palliatus | reverse complement strand
ACCCGCCTCAGCCTCCCAAAGTGCTGGGATTACAGGTATGAGCCACCATACGCAGCCCAGAAGACAAATTTAAAGTTTTCTTTTTCTTTTTTTTTCTTTTTTTGTGGAGTTTCGCTGTCGCCCAGGCTGGAGGGCAGTGGCGCGATCTCAGCTCACTGCAACCTCCACCTCCCGGGTTCAAGCAATTTTCTGCCTCAGCCTCCAGAGTAGCTGGGTGCACACCACCACGTCTGGCTAATTTTTGTAATTTTTGTATTTTCAGTAGAGATGGTGTTTCCCTATGTTGGTCAGACTGGTCTCGAACTCCTGACCTCGTGATTCACCCAGCTCATAGACTCCCAAAGTGCTGGGATTACAGATATGAGCGACTGTGCCTGGCCAGTTTTTTGTTTTGTTTTTTTGAGACGAAGTCTTGCTCTGTCACCCAGTCTGGAGTGCAGTGGTACTATCTCAGCTCACTGCAACCTCCACCTCCCAGGTTCAAGCGATTCTCCTGCCTCAGCCTCCCGAGTAGCTGAGACTACAGGCGTGCACCACCATGCCCAGCTAATTTTTTTATTTTTAGTAGAGAAGGGGTTTCACCGTGTTGGCCAGGATGGTCTCGAT
>NW_012114932.1:2085364-2088894 GCF_000951035.1 Colobus angolensis palliatus | reverse complement strand
GCCAGGATGGTCTCAATCTCCTGACCTCATGATCGGCATCCACCCACCTTGGCCTCCCAAAGTGCTGGGATTACAGGCGTGAGCCACCATGCCCGACCAAATTTAAAGTTTTCTACCTAACTAGTTCTTGACAGTCTCCATGTTGACTTCGGGATTTCTTCCAGAATCTTACTATTCCTGTTAAGCACATCGGTTCCACGAGATAGTACCACTATCATCTGAAAGTATTACATCTACTTAGCTAAGCAAGTGGCCATATATCTCATATATTTCTTGTTGAGACTTGTGCCTAAGACATTCTCATAGACCAAATCGGGGTGGCTACTTACTAAAACATCTTAGGTTATTACTTAAAACTTTGTTTTAATCCATTTTTTTTTTTATTTTGAGACGGAGTTTCGCTCTTGTTGCCCAGGCTGGAGTGCAATGGTGCGATCTCAGCTCACTACAACCTCCGCCTCCCGGGTTCAAGCAACTTTCCTGCCTCAGCCTCCCGAGTGGCTGGGATTACAGGCATGCACCACCACACCCAGCTAATTTTGTATTTTTAGTAGAGATGGGGTTTCTCCATGTTGGTCAGGCTTGTCTCGAACTCCCGACCTCAGGCAATCCACCTACCTTGGCCTCCCAAAGTGCTGGGATTACAGGCGTTAGCCACCATGCCCACCCTTCTTTGTTTTTTGAGTCAGGGTCTTACTCTGTCACATAGGCTGCAGTACAGTGGCTCACTGCAGCCTTGACCTCCTGGGCCTAAGTGATCCTCCTACTTTAGCCTCCTGAGTGGCTGGGACCACAGGTGTGTGCCACCACATTGGGCAAGTTTTAAATTTTTTGTAGAAATGGCATCTCCTTATGTTTCCCAGGCTTGTCTGGAACTCCTGGGCTCAAGCAATCCTCCTACCTTGGCCTCCCAAAGTGTTGGGATTACAGGTGTGAGCCACTGTGCCTGGACTTTTGTTTTTATATTGAGATAGAGTCTCAATATGTTGCCCAGGCTGGCCAGGAACTACTGGGCCCAAGCCATCCTCCCACATCAGTCTCCTGAGTAATTAAGACTACACACCCAGCAAGGATACACTTTAGCTACAACCTTGCAGCACCTCAGGTTCCAACATCTTCACTAAAGCTAGAAAAGGGGAAGAACACATCTAATTGTTACATTTCTTCAGCCTTCACTTTTCAGCTGTGGCAAGTTACTTAACCTTTCTGGGCTCTGGTTTCCTTAACTATAAAAGGGGAGGCTGGGACTGGTAACTCATGCCTGTAATCCCAGCACTTTGGGAAGCTGAGGCTGGTGGATCGCCTGAGGTCAGGAGTTCGGGACTAGCCTGGCCAAGATGCTGAAACACTGTCTCTATTAAAACTACCAAAAAAATTAGCTGGGCTTGGTGGTGTGAGCCTGTAATCTCAGCTACTAGGGAGGCTGAGGCAGGAGAATTGCTTGAACCCTAAAGGCGGAGACAGAGGTTGCGGTGAGCTGAGATTGTGCCACTGCACTTCAGCCTGGGTGAAAGAGCAAGACTCCGTCTCAAAAAACAAAAAAACAAAAAACAAAAAACGAAAAAACAACAAAAAAAAATGGTGGCTCATACCTGTAATCCAGCACTTTGGGAGGCTGAGGCGGGTGGGTCATAAGGTCAAGAGATCGAGACCATCCTGGCCAACGTGGTGATACCCTGTCTCTACTAAAAATACAAAAATTAGCTGGGTGTGGTGGCACACGCCTGTTGTCCCAGCTACTCAGGAGGCTGAGGTGGGAGAATTGATTGAACTGGGGAGGCGGAGGTTGTAGTGAGCCGAGATCGTGCCACTGTACTGCAGCCTGGCAACAGAGCGAGACTCCGTCTCAATAAAAAGGGGGATAATGTCATACAGTTATTACAAGGATTAAATGAAATCATAGATGAAGTGCCAGCACCATGCCAGGCACATGGTGTGATAAAGTGTAGCAATTATTATTACCCCAGGAGATTGGGCTTAAACCAATAATAATTAGTTCCTTAATATGATATACCTTTTAAGAGGATAAAGTATTATCTGATAAGTGAAAGACCCATCAATAAAGGCCTAGTTTGAGAAGCAAAGTCAAAATACCTGTAATTCTTTTTTTTTTTTGAGACACAGTCTCTGTTGCACAGGCTAGAGTGCAGTGGCGTGATCTCGGCTCACTGCAACCTCCACCTCCCAGGTTCAAGCAATTTTCCTGCCTCAGCCTCCTGAGGAGCTGGATTACAGTGTCCACCACCATGCCCAGCTAATTTTTGCATTTTTATTAGAGATGAGGTGTCGCCATATTGGCTAGACTGGTCTCGAACTCCTGAACTCAGGTGATCCACCCACCTTGGCCTCCCAAAGTGCTGGGATTACAGTCATGAGCCACCTCACCTAGCCAAAATACCCATAGTTCTGTTCCTCCTCTTCCCTGAAAACTGTTAGCACTGGTGTGGCCTCAGTGCTCAAGGCTTAAACTTTGCTTTCCCATCTCTGCTTACTCCTTTACTCTCTTGGTTATCTCATCCATGCCTGTAGCTTTAGATATTAGCAATATGCTGATACCTCCCAGATTTGCATCTCTAGTACTGACCTTTATCCTGAACTGCAGACTGATGGAACCGACTTCCAGCTCCACATCTCACTTGTCTACTGGTTATCAGAAAACTCAACCTACCCAAAACTGAGACCCTGCTCTTCCTACCAAAACTGTTCCTCCCATATCTTTCCGTTTCTTCCTTCATTCCAGTCCAACAGGTCTGTCTCCTGTTTCTACTGTGGTCACACTGCTGCAAGTACCATCCTTCTGTGGTTGGATTTTTTTTTTCCTTGAGATGGGGTGTTGCTCTGTTGCTCAGGCTGAAGTACAGTGGCATGACTGTGGCTCCTCCCAAGTCTTGTAGGCTGCTGAATTTGGTTTCCGTAAGAAGGGAGATGGAAAGTTGTCAGAGGGCTCCGAACAGAGAAATATCATAACCTGACTTCCATGTTAACAGGATTCCTCTGGTTGCTGTGTGGAAAACAGACTGAAGGTGAGAAAGGGGAGAAGCAGAACAGCTAGTTGGGAGGCTGCTGCAATAATCCAACCACATTGTTTGAACTCAGGAGTTCAAGGCTGTAGTGAGCTATGATTGTGCCACTGTACTGCAACCTCCATACCTTCCTGACCTCATCACACTTCTCCCAAAACAATTCTGTTTCAGACTCCTTACTGATCCTTAAAAATCCTAGTCATGCTCACACCTCAGGGCCTTTGGCCTTGCTGTTCTTTCTGTCCAGAACATTCTTTCCCCAGGTATCCCAATAACTGTTCCTCATCTTCTTTGGGTATTTATTCCAAGAGCTCAGTGAGGCCTTCCCTCACAGCTCTAAAGTTACAACATCCCCCCCAGAACTCCTCACTCTGCTTCTCTCCCTTATTTTTTTCCATAGCATTACCACCACCAGAGAGATTGTGTATCTTTTTTTTTTTTTTTTTTGAGATGGAGTCTCTGTCACCAGGCTGGAGTGCAATGGCACAATCTCAGCTCACTGCAACC
>NW_012114932.1:2080285-2084119 GCF_000951035.1 Colobus angolensis palliatus | reverse complement strand
GTAGAGACGGGGTTTCACCGTGTTAGCCAGGATGGTCTCTATCTCCTTACCTCGGCCTCCCGAAGTGCTGGGATTACAGGCGTGAGCCACTGCGCCCAGCCTAACTTTTGTATTTTTAGTTGAGACGGGATTTCACCATCTTGGCCAGGCTGGTCTTGAACTCCTGACCTCGCGATCCACCCACCTCGGCCTTCCAAAGTGCTAAGATTACAAGCGTGAACCACTGAGCCCGGTATCTTTCTTTTCTTTCTTTTTTTCTGAGACGGAGTCTTGCTCTATTGCCCAGGCTGGAGTCAGTAGCACAGTCTCGGCTCACTGCAACCTCTGCCTTCCGGGTTTAAGTGATTCTCCTGCCTCAGCCTCCCGAGTAGCTGGGATTACAGGTGCCTGCCACCAAGCCTGGGTAATTTTCGTATTTTTAGTAGAGATGGGGTTTCACCATGTTGGCCAGGCTGGTCTAGAACTCCTGACCTCGGGTGATCCACCCGCCGAGGCCTACCAAAGTGCTGGGATTACAGGCGTGAGCTACCGCGCCCCTCCAATCAGTTGGAGATGGCTTAAACTTAGTTCCGAAGAAGCTCCCTTCCATTTCTCTCACACTAACGGACAATAAGGAGGCCTCGAGCTAGGCAGGCCAGGGCCGTACCCGAGCTGCTGACAGGGTGCAAACCTCAGGAAAGTCAAGCCACCAAAAAACTGAGAGGAAAGCACAAGAAGACCGACCAGGTGTCACAGAGCAGAGAGGCCCAACCGCAAACCCTAGCACGTCCCGAGGAGGAGGGCGGGCAAGCGCGCCTTCTTATTGGATGGCGGTGGGCAACGTGCTCGTACGCCCCACCCCAGAAGGCAAGCCCCCTGCGCGCGGGGCACGGCGGGAGTAAGAGTCTGCGGGACCGGCAGCTGTACTTCATCTCCCAGCGGGCCGAGCGCTGAAGGCAGCGGCGCCGCGCGGCGCCTTTGTGGTATCGGTGGCCCTGCGCGGAGGAAGTTCCGGTCTCCGCGGCGCTGGTTCGGTGGCGGAGGCTGAGGAGAAGGAGGAGCGGGCCGTGGGGGCTTCGCCGCCTAGGTAGGGGCCCGGGACTGGAGAGAGGGCGTGCCAGAACCTGCGGGGGAATAGCCTGCAGACGGGCCCACTCTAGACGTCGCAGGCCCGCGCGGCCTGAAAGCTGTGGCTTCGGTGTCTCGGGGCAGCTGCGGCCTCGCTCGGAAAGAAGACCAAGCTACGGTGAGGTGAGGGAGGCGCCGCCCATGGCGGTCCCGGGGCGGGGCCCGGCGCGGCGGTAGATTACCGGTCCTGCCGCGGAGCGGCCAGCTGAGGGGCTGGAGCCGGCGCGTGGTTGCGGCTCTGTGCTCGTAGACTTCGGAGCTGTAAGCGGGTTCTTTCTTCTTGCGGTTTTCCTGTTTCAGATCCAATTTTGAGGCATCACTAGGAAGGGAGCTCTTGTGCTTAGCGCGTAGTCTCGTCCTCAGACTTGGACAGACACAAGGGAGGCTCCGCTGGATCGGAGGGCACAAGAGCTC
This sequence comes from Colobus angolensis palliatus, assembly GCF_000951035.1. Lineage (NCBI taxonomy): Eukaryota > Metazoa > Chordata > Mammalia > Primates > Cercopithecidae > Colobus > Colobus angolensis. Next base: position 2,082,598 of record NW_012114932.1, on the reverse strand, counting down.
CGAGGCCGGTCGGCGACTCGGTAGAACCTGGAGGCGGGGGAGTGGTCTGGTGGGTTCTGCGCCCGTTGGGCAATGAAGGAGAAGGATGTTTTCTCGTATTCACGCTTTAGATTCCATTAGCGGTGTAAATAGGTGTTTTTCTCTTTAGTTTAGAATTGACGTTAGACTAATGGGTTCAACTTTGGGAATGCTTTTTTTTTTTTTTAAAGGAAGGGCTCTGTTTTGTAGGGTACATAAACCGTGAGCATAATTGTATTTTTTGCATATTCCAGGTTTGGCTGTGAAGGTCAGAGTAGCTGGATTTAAGTGAAGGAGTTCAGTAGACATGCAGGTGGTCACCTGGTTCATTTTCTGAACCCTGGATTGTGCCCTCGGCTTGCTGGTTTCCACCTTCCTATTGAGAAATGCCGCCGGTGTGAATGATTTAAATATGTCACCATTACTGAATTTGTGAGGTCTGTAAGGAGAAGTATCGAGAACTGGTGCGCGATGGTAGGACTGGCAGTGAAGAAAGTAACTAAATAATATGTTACCATTTTGGTGAAACACGAAAGTTGAATTTGAACCTTGTCTCAGAAGCTAGCACCTAACTAGATACCTAACCTGCAGGACAGGTCCCAGGTCTCTCTGGATAGTTGTAGCACCTTTCCTTATAGAATTCTATTACCAGGCTGAGCCTGGTGGCTCACGCCTGTAATCCCAGCACTTTGGGAGGCTGAGGTGGGAGGATTGCTTGAGCCCAGGAGTTGGAGATCTGCGTGGGCACATGGCGAGACGCCGACTCTACAAAAAATAAAATAGCCAGGGCCGGGCACGGTGGCTCACACCTGTAATCCCAGCACTCTTGAGAGGCTGAGGCGGGCGGGTCACCTGAGGTAGGGAGTTTGAGACCAGCCTGACTAACATGGAGAAACCCCGTCCCTACCAAAAATACAGAATTAGCCGGCGTGGTGGTGCATGCTTGTAATCCCAGCCACTCGGGAGGCTGAGGCAGGAGAATCACTTGAACCCGGGAGGCGGAGGTTGTGGTGAGCTGAGATTGCTCCATTGCACTCCAACCTGGGCCACAAGAGCAAAACTCCATCGCAAAAAAAAACAAAAAAACAAGAAAAACCCCACAAAACTCAACAAAAACCAACATAGTAGAGGCAGCGTTTTGCCTTATGCCCAGCTAATTTTTTGTATTTTTTTTAGTAGAGGTGGAGTTTCGCCATGTTGGCCAGGCTGGTCTTTAACTACTGACCTCAGGTGATCCACCTACCTCGACTGTGAGCCTGGGCAACATGGCGAAACCCTGTCTCTACAAAAAAACCAAAAAAAATTAGCCAGGCATGGTGGCATGCTCCTGTTAGCCCTAACCACTCAGGAGGCTGAGATGGGAAAATCACTAGAGCCAGGGAGGTAGAGGTTGTAGTAAGGGTAGATCATGCCACTGCACTCCAACCTGGGCCACAGAGCAAGACTCTGTCTAAAAAAATAAAAATAAAAAAAATCAATAAAACAAATTGTAGTAAATAGATATTTTTATGTATGTTTATGTATATTTTAACAAAATTTGCCCTTTAAACCATTGTTAAGTATACAGTTCAATGGTATTAATTACTTTCACAATGTAATACGAGCAACACCACTATTTCTGAAACTTTATTTTCTCAAACAGAAACTTTGTAACCAGGGATGAGCATGGTGGCTCACGACTGTAAACCCAGCACTTTGGGAGGCCAGGGCAGGCAGATCACTTGAGGTCAGGAGTTCAAGAACAGCCTGGCCAACATGGTGAAACCCCATCTCTACTAAAAATACAAAAATTAGCCATGCATGGTGGCATGCACCTGTAACCCCACCTACTAGAGAGGCAGAGGTTGCAGTGAGCTGAGATCATTCCATTGCACTCCAGCCTGGGCTACAGAGCCAGACTCCCATCTCTAAAAAAAGAAAAAAAGAAACTGTAACCATTAAACAAGTTAACTTCCCATTTCCTCCTCTTTCTAATCTCTAATCTACTTTTTGTCTCTCTCAGTGTGCTTGTTCTAGCTACTGCAAATACTAAATGGAATCATGCAGTATTGTCCTTTTTTGTGTCTGGTTTATTTCACTTGGTGTAATGGTTTCAAGGTTGATCCATGTTGGAGCGTGTATCAGAATTTCATTCCTTTTTATTTTATTTTATTTTTATTTATTTATTTTTGAGACAGAGTCTCGCTCTGTTGCCCGGGCTGGAGTACAGTGGCCAGATCTCAGCTCACTGCAAGCTCCGCCTCCCGGGTTTACGCCATTCTCCTGCCTCACCCTCCCGAGTAGCTGGGACTACAG
>NW_012114932.1:2074440-2079650 GCF_000951035.1 Colobus angolensis palliatus | reverse complement strand
AGGATGGTCTCGATCTCCTGACCTCGTGATCCACCCGTCTCGGCCTCCCAAAGTGCTGGGATTACAGGCTTGAGCCACCGCGCCCGGCCCCTGTTTTGAATTCTTTTGGGTATATACCCAGAAGGGAAATTGCTATATGGTAATTATTATTATTATTAGTTATTTTATTATATATAATTTTTTGAGACAGGATCTTGCTCTGTTGCCCAGGCTGGAGTTCAGTGGCACAATCTTGGCTCACTGCAGCCTGGAACTCTTGGGCTCAAGCAGTCATCCTGCCTCAGCTTCTTGAGTTGCTGGGACTGCAGGCATGGGCTGCCACAACCAGCTAATTTTTTTGTTTAATTTTTATTTTTTGTGATGAAGTCTTGCCTTGTTGTCTAGTCTGGTCTCGAGCTCCTGAATTCAAGTGATCCTCCTGCCTTGGCCTCCCAAAGTGCTGGGATTACAGGCATGAGCCACCACATCTGGCCCATAATTTTTTTTATTTTTATTTTTATTTTTTATTTTTTATTTATTTATTTATTTTTTTGAGACGGAGTCTTGCTCTGTTGCCCAGGCTGGAGTGCAGTGGCCGGATCTCAGCTCACTGCAAGCTCCGCCTCCTGGGTTCACGCTATTCTCCTGCCTCAGCCTCCCGAGCAGCTGGGACCACAAGCGCCCGCCACCTCGCCCGGCTAGTTTTTTTTTTTTTTTAGTAGAGACGGGGTTTCACCATGTTAGCCAGGATGGTCTCGATCTCCTGACCTCGTGATCCGCCCGTCTCGGCCTCCCGAAGTGCTGGGATTACAGGCTTGAGCCACCGCGCCCGGCCTATTTTTATTTTTTTTTGTAGAAGCAGGGTCTCCCTATGTTGCCCATGCTGGTCTCGAACTCCTGGCCTCAAGCCATTTTCCCTTCTTGGCTTCTCAAGGTACTGGGATTACAGGCATGAGCCACTGCACCCAGTTGATACTTGGTTATTACATGTTTAGCTTTTTGAGGAACCACCATACTGTTTTCCTCAATGACTGCATCATTTTACATTCTCATCAGTAATATGCAAGGGTTCCAGTTTTTCCACATCCTCCTCAACACTTATTTTCTGTTTTTCCTCTTTTGGTAAATTTGTGTGTGTATATGTGGTTTTTTATTTGTTTGTTTTGATAGTAGCCATCCTAATGGGTGTGAAGTGGTATCTGATTTGTGTTTTCTTGGTTTTTGCTTGTTTGTACCTTTTTAACCATTTTTAAGTGTACCATTTAGTAGTAGTAAGTACATTCTTCTTCTTGTGCAACCATCATAAAAATGCAGCTTCAGAACTTTTTTCATCTTCACAAACTGAGTTTCTGTACCCATTGAACAATAACTCCCTATTCTCTCCTCCACTACCCCCTGACAATCACCATTCTGCTTTCTGTCTCTATGAATTTGACTACTCTAGGTGTCTCATGTAAGTGGAATCATATAATATTCGTTCTTTTGTGTATGGCTTATTTTACTTAGCATAATATCTTCAGGATTCATCCATCTTGTAGTATGTATCAGAATTTTATTCCTTTTTAAAGCTGAGTAATATTCCATTATATGTATATACCATATTTTGTTTATCCATTCATCTGTTGATGGACATTTGGGTTGTTTCTACCTTTTTGCTATTGTGAATATAATGGTGCTATGAATATTGGTGTACAAATATCGTGTTTTTTTTTTTTTTTGAGACTAAGTGTTGCTCATGTCGTCTGGGCTGGAGTGCAGTGGCGCAATCTCGACTCACTGCAACTTCTGCCTCCCGGGTTCGAGTGATTCTCCTGCCTCAGCCTCCTGAGTAGCTGGGATTACAGATGTGTGCCACCCTGCCTAGCTAATTTTTGTATTTTTAGTAGAGAAGGAGTTTTGCATGTTGGCCAGGCTGGTCTTGAACTTCTGACCTCAGGTGATCCACCTGCCTTGGCCTCCCAAAGTGGTGGGATTACAGGTGTGAGCCACCGAGCCCAGCCACAAATATCAAGTCTTGACTTTCATTTCTTTTGGGAGTATATGTACTCAGAAATGGAATCGACAGTTGACAGGTCAAATGGTAATTCTATGTGTAATTTTTTTTTTTTTTTTTAGACAGCATCTTACTTTGTTGTCCAGGCTGGAGTGCAGTGGTTCAGTCACAGCTGTCTGCAGCCCTGACCTTCTTGGTTCAAGCTATTCTCTCACCTCACCCTCTTGAGTAGCTGAGACTACACGTGCACGCCACGATGGTTAGCTAATTGTTTTATTTTATTTTTGTAGCTGTGGGATTTTGCTGGGTTGCCCAGGCTTTATGTGTCATTTTTTGAGGAACTGCCTTACTGTTTTCCACACTGGCTGCACCATTTTACATTCTATCAGCAGTGCACAAAGGTTTTGTTATAGACTGAATTGTGTCCCCCTGAAAATTCATGTGTTGAAGCCCTAAGTCCCAGTGTGACTGTATTTGGAAATAGGACCTTTAAAGAGAAATTAAAAAGTTAGAAGGTATCACAAGGAGCCGGGCGCGGTGGCTCACATCTGTAATTGCAGCACTTTGGGAGGCCAAGGCGAGTGGATCACAAGGTCAGGAGATCGAGACCATCCTGGCTAACTTGGTGAAACCCCGCCTCTACTGAAAATACAAAATATTAACTGGGTGTGGCAGCGTGCGCCTGTAGTCCCAGCTGCTGGGGAGGCTAACAACTTGATCCTGGACTTCCAGCCTCCAGAGCTGTGAGAATAATTTCTGTGGCTTAAGCCTCCCAGTCCATGGTATTTTGTTATGACAGTCCTAGCATACTGTATAATACAGGTTTCAGTTCAGTTTCTCTGCATCCTCCACATCCTGGCCAAGACTTGTTATTTTCTTTCTTCGTTTTTTTTTTTTTTGGAGACAGAAAATCTCGCTCTGTTGCACAGGTTGGAGTGCAGTGACACAATCTTGCCTCACTGCAACCTCCGCCTCCCCGGTTCAAGCGATTCTCCTGCCTCTGCCTCCTGAGTAGCTGGGATTACAGGTACCCGCTGCCACGCCCAGCTAATTTTTGCATTTTAGTTGAGATGGCGTTTCTCCATGTTGGCCAGGCTGGTCTTGAACTCCTGACCTCAGGTGATCTGCCAGCCTCGGCCTCCCAAAGCATTGGGATTATAGGCATGAGCCACCGGGCCCGGCATTTTCTTTATTTTTGAGACAGAATCTCACAATCTGTTGCCCATGCTGGAGTGAAGTGGCATGATCTTGGCTCATCGCAACCTCTGCCTCCCAGGTTGAAGAGATTCTTGTGCCTCAGCCTCCCGGGTAGCTGGGATTACAGGCGTGTGCTGCCATGCCTGGCTAATTTTTGTATTTTAGTAGAGACAGAGTTTCACCATATTGTCCAGGCTGGTCTTAAACTCCTGACCTCAAGTGATCTGTCCACCTTGGCCTCCCAAGGTGCTAGGATTACAGGTGTGAGCCACCTCACCTGGCCTATTTTCTGTTTGTTTTTTTCCCCCCAGCAGTAGCTATCCTAGTGGATGTGAAGTGGTATCTTATTGTGGTTTTGATTTGCATTTCCCTGATGATAAGTGATGTTGAGCATCTTTTCTTGTTCTCGTTGGCTATTTTGCATATCCTCTTTTGGAGAAGTATCTATTCAGGTTTTTTGTTGACCATTTTAAAATGGGATTTTTGAGCTGGGTGTGGAGGTGCACACCTGTAGTCCCAGCTGCTTGGAAGGCTGAGGTAGGTGGATCTCTTGAGCCCAGGTGTTTGAGGGTACAGTGAGCTGTGATTGCACCACTGGACTCCACCCTGGGTGACAGAGTGACCCAGTCTCTAAAAATAAAATAAAATTAGGTTTTTGTTTTTGTTGTTGAGTTTTAGGAGTCCTTTATACACTCTAGATATTAATTCCTTGTCAGATATTTGACTTACAAATATTTTCTCTCTGTGGTTATCTTTATACTCTGTTGATAGTGTCCTTTGATGCACAGAGGTTTTAATTTTGATGAAGTCCAATTTATCATCTTTTTAAAAAATCTGTGCCTCATCTGCAAATTATTATTATTATTTTTTTTTGAGACGGAGTCTCGCTCTGTCGCCCAGACTGGAGTGCAGTGGCCCAGTCCAGTGGCCAGATCTCAGCTCACTGCAAGCTCCGCCTCCCGGGTTTACGCCATTCTCCTGCCTCAGCCTCCCGAGTAGCTGGGACTACAGGCGCCCGCCACCTCACCCGGCTAGTTTTTTTTTTGGTATTTTTTAGTAGAGACGGGGTTTCACCGTGTTAGCTAGGATGGTCTCGATCTCCTGACCTCGTGATTTGCCCGTCTCGGCCTCCCAAAGTGCTGGGATTACAGGCTTGAGCCACCGCGCCCGGCCTTCTGCAAATTATTATCAATCAAAAGTCATGAAACTTTCCCCCTAAGATTTTATAGTTTTAGCTCTTGTGTTTGGGTCTTTGATCCATTTTGAGTTAATTTTTTGTATATTTTGTTGTGTAAGTCCCAGTTTATTGTTATGCATGTGGATATTCAGTTTTCGGAGTGCCATTTTCCATTTGGGAACAAGATTGTACTTTCCCCATTGGATGTTCTTGACACCTTTGTTGAAAATTAATTGCCTGGAGTTCAAGACCAGCCTTGCCAACACGGCACAATCCCGTCTGTACTAAAAATACCAAAATTCCCTGGGCGTGGTGGTGCGTGGCTCTTTTCCCACCTACTCAGGAGGCTGAGGCAGGAGAATCACTTAAACTGGGAGACTGAGGCTACAGTGAGCTGAGATCGCGCCACTGCCCTCTAGCTTGGGCGACAGAGTGAGAAGTGAGAATCTGTTTCAAAAAAAAAAAAGAAAATTGACCATATATGTGAGGATTTATTTCTGGTCACTCCATTCAGTTGATTGGTCTTTATGTCTATCTTTATGTCCTTACTGCACTGTTGTGATGGCTGTAGCTAAATGGTACACTTAAAAATGGTTAAAATAGGCTGGGCACGGTGGCTCACGCCTATAATCTTAGCATTTTGGGAGGCTGAAGCAGGCAGATTGCCTGTACTCAGGAGTTCGAGACCAGCCTAGGCAACACGATGAAACCCCGACTTTACTAAAATACAAAAATTAGGCGGGTGTGGTGTGTGCCTGTAATTCCAGCTGCTCAGGAGGCTGAGGCACAAGAATTGCTTGAGACCGGGTGCGGTGGCTCACGCCTATAATCCCAGCACTTTGGGAGGCCGAGGCAGGCAGATCA
>NW_012114932.1:2064537-2066949 GCF_000951035.1 Colobus angolensis palliatus | reverse complement strand
CAAACTCCCCCTCCCAGGTTCAAGTGATTCTCCTCCCTCAGCCTCCCAAGTAGCTGGGACTACAGGCGTGTGCTACCACACCCAGCTAATTTTTGTATTCTGAGTAGAGTTGGGATTTCACCACGTTGGCCAGGCTGGTCTGGATCTCTTGACCTTGTGATCTGCCTGCCTCAGCCTCCCAAAGTGCTGGGATACCAGGTGTGAGCCACTGTACCCAACCTTTTATTTATTTATTTATTTTTTTGAGACAGTCTCATTCTGTTGCCCAGGCTGCAGTGCAGTGACACATTCTCGGCTCACTGCAACCTCTGCCTTCTGGGTTCGAGTGATCCTCCTGCCACAGCCTCCTGAGTAGCTGGGATTACAGGCATGTGCCACCATGCCTGGCTAATTTTTGTATTTTTAGTAGAGACGAGGTTTCACCATGTTGGCCTACCTGGTCTTGAATTCCTGACCTCAGATAATCTGCCCGCATCAGCCTTCCAAAGTGCTGGGCTTACAAGCGTGAGCCACCACGCCCAGCTGGACCTGGCTAATTAAAAAAAAAATTTTATAGGCTGGGCGGGGTGGCTCAGACCTGTAATCCCAGTACTTTGTGAGGTGGAGGCGGGGTAATCGCCTGAATCAGGAGTTTGAGACCAGCGTGGGCAACATGACGAAACCCTGTATCTACCAGAAATACACAAAAAAATTAGCCGAGCATGGTCGTGCATGTTTGTAGTCCCAGTTACTGAGGAGGCTGAGGTGGGAGGATGACTTGAGCCAGGGAGGCAGTGGTTACAGTGAGCTGAGAATGTGCCACTGCACTCCAGCTTGGGTGACAGAGTGAGATAAGGTCTCAGAAAAAAAAAAATTTGTAGAGACAAGGTCTCAGTATTTTGCCCAGGATGTTCTCAAACTTCTGGGCTCAAGCCATCCTCGTGCCTCAGCCTCCCAAAGTATTGGAATTACAGGTGTGAGCCACTGTGTCTGGCCTATGTATAGACTCTTAATTCTGTTTTCTTGGTCTGTATGTCTATACTATGTCAGTGCCACACTGTCTTGATTACTGTAGCTTTGTGGTGAGTTTTGAAATTGGAAGTGTCAGTCCTCTAACTTTGTTGTATATATTCTTTTCTTTTTTGCTCAGATATTACCGGGTTGCAAATATTTTGCACACCTTTTTGTTTTTTTTTTGAGATGGAGTCTTGCTCTGTCACCCAGGCTGGAGTGCAGTGGCGCGATCTCGGCTCACTGCAAGCTCCGCCTCCCAGGTTCAAGCCATTCTCCTGCCTCAGCCTCCCTAGCAGCTGGGACTGCAGGCACACTCTGCCATGCTGGGACTACAGACACACTCCGCCACGCCCGGCTAATTGTTTTGTATTTTTAGTAGAGACGGGGTTTCACCATGTTAGCCAGGATGGTCTCGATCTCCTGACCAGATAATCTGCCCGCATCAGCCTTCCAAAGTGCTGGGCTTACAAGCGTGAGCCACCACGCCCAGCTGGACCTGGCTAATTAAAAAAAAAATTTTATAGGCTGGGCGGGGTGGCTCAGACCTGTAATCCCAGTACTTTGTGAGGTGGAGGCGGGGTAATCGCCTGAATCAGGAGTTTGAGACCAGCGTGGGCAACATGACGAAACCCTGTATCTACCAGAAATACACAAAAAAATTAGCCGAGCATGGTCGTGCATGTTTGTAGTCCCAGTTACTGAGGAGGCTGAGGTGGGAGGATGACTTGAGCCAGGGAGGCAGTGGTTACAGTGAGCTGAGAATGTGCCACTGCACTCCAGCTTGGGTGACAGAGTGAGATAAGGTCTCAGAAAAAAAAAAATTTGTAGAGACAAGGTCTCAGTATTTTGCCCAGGATGTTCTCAAACTTCTGGGCTCAAGCCATCCTCGTGCCTCAGCCTCCCAAAGTATTGGAATTACAGGTGTGAGCCACTGTGTCTGGCCTATGTATAGACTCTTAATTCTGTTTTCTTGGTCTGTATGTCTATACTATGTCAGTGCCACACTGTCTTGATTACTGTAGCTTTGTGGTGAGTTTTGAAATTGGAAGTGTCAGTCCTCTAACTTTGTTGTATATATTCTTTTCTTTTTTGCTCAGATATTACCGGGTTGCAAATATTTTGCACACCTTTTTGTTTTTTTTTTGAGATGGAGTCTTGCTCTGTCACCCAGGCTGGAGTGCGGTGGCGCGATCTCGGCGCACTGCAAGCTCCGCCTCCCAGGTTCACACCATTCTCCTGCCTCAGCCTCCCTAGCAGCTGGGACTGCAGGCACACTCTGCCATGCTGGGACTACAGACACACTCCGCCACGCCCGGCTAATTGTTTTGTATTTTTAGTAGAGATGGGGTTTCACCATGTTAGCCAGGATGGTCTCGATCTCCTGATCTTGTGATCCACCCGCCTCGGCCTCCCAAAGTG
>NW_012114932.1:2058703-2059282 GCF_000951035.1 Colobus angolensis palliatus | reverse complement strand
ACTACAGGCGCCCGCCACCTCGCCCGGCTCGTTTTTTGTATTTTTTGGTAGAGACGGGGTTTCACTGTGTTAGCCAGGATGGTCTCGATCTCCTCACCTCGTGATCCTCCCGTCTCGGCCTCCCAAAGTGCTGGGATTACAGGCTTGAGCCACCGCGCCCGGCTGTTTTTTTCTTTTTAGTGCATAAGGAGGCAACCTCATTTTCTTATGTGTGTATTCTAAAGATATATTTGCAGTTACCATGGGAATTACACTTAACATCTCAGTTATAATCTAATTTGAATTTATACTAACTTAAGTTCCATAGTATACAGATCTCTGCTCCTATCCAGCTCCTTTCTCTTCCCTTTTCTGTTAAGTCATGGATTACATCTTTGTAAATTGTATCTCAGTAACCTAGATTAATAATTTTTTATGCGTCTGTCTTTTAGATCACATTGAAAATGAAGGCCAGGCGCGGTGGCTCAAGCCTGTAATCCCAGCGCTTTGGGAGGCCGAGACGGGCGGATCATGAGGTCAGGAGATCAAGACCATCCTGGCTAACACGGTGAAACCCCGTCTCTACTAAAAAATACAAAA
>NW_012114932.1:2052130-2053613 GCF_000951035.1 Colobus angolensis palliatus | reverse complement strand
TTTTTAGACGGAGTCTTGCTCTGTTGCCCAGGCTGGAGTGCAGTGGCATGACCTCGGCTCACTGCAACCTCCGCCTCCAGGGTTCAAGTCATTCTCCTGCCTCAGCCTCCCAAGTAGCTGGGACTACAGGTGCTCGCCACTATGCCCGGCTAATTTTTTGTATTTTTAGTAGAGATGGGATGTCACCATGTTGACCAGGCTGGTCTCGAACTCCTGACCTCAAGTGATCCACCCGCCTCAGCCTCCCAAAGTGCAGGGATTACAGGCATGAGCCACTGCGCCCTGCCTAGGTCTTGTATGATCATACATTTTGCCTTGGCATTCATATGGCTTTCTGAATTTCCCCATATACATGTTGCTTTGGAATGTCCTAATTTGCCAAAGAATTTCACCTCAACTTCTGTGGGCATCTATCTGTAATCTCTTGCCCCAAGTGCCTGTTAGTCTGTAGTCTGCTTTGCAGCTTTCATTAGCAATACCTGCTGCTTTCTCTGCCTGAGTTTTGTGTTAGGTTGAAATAGAAGCATGCACCTTATGTCTGTCCTTCAAATACCCCCGACACAGGGTAGAACAGATATGTACGCTAATTTGCAAATAAAGTCTGCTTTGCTGTTTGAGGGAGGAGCTGGGAATTGGGCTTCTACTGCTTTAAGACAAAAACCACTGCCATGCTGGAAAGGGGATAGGGCAAGGGTGAGTAAAAACACTACAGAACTTTCCTTCTGTTTTGAAGATGGCTTTTTCTTGATTGGATATTTGCTTGTAAACCTTTGACTCTTTTCTAAAACTCTGTCAAAGTTGGTTCAGACAGTTACTGCTTGTTTTTCTGATGTTTCTATGGAGGAATGAGACCTTGAAACTTCCTAGTCTGCCATTTTGATGACTTATGGGCTGTCTTTTTACTGTCTTGATAGTGTCCTTTGATACACAGAAGTCTTTAATTTTGATGAAGTCCCTTTATCTACTTTTTCTTTTAAAGTTCCTTGTGCTTTAGGGGTCATATTTAATAAATCATTGCCAAATCCAAGGTCACGAAGATTTGCCTCTTTTTCAGTAGCTATAACAAAGGTCCTGGAAATAACTTCTCATCTTGACTTGAAGTATATGTCTGTCTTCAAAGCAATGACTGGGTGAGGGTGATAGATTATTCCGATTGGTTTTGCTGGATGGTGTCCGATCAGGTCTGAGACAGTGGGGTTGATACTACAATGCTGTTTCCAAAAAGGAAGGGCTAATGAGCGCTAAAAAAATCAGTAAATACTTACTTCATTTGGTAAATGTGAAGCATTCATAGCTCATTGAAAAGTTTATGGTGCCCAGAGTACCTTTTTTTTTTTTGAGACAGTCTCACTCTGTTTCCTGAGCTGGAATGCAGTGGTGTGATCTTGGCTCACTGCAGCCTCAACCTCTCAGGTTCAAGCGATCCTCCCACTTCAGCCTTCCAAGAAGCTGGGACTACACATAGTCACTATGCCTGGCTAAT
>NW_012114932.1:2044861-2045225 GCF_000951035.1 Colobus angolensis palliatus | reverse complement strand
GAAAAAAAAAGACCTTCAAAGTTACTGCTGTTGATGTGGTCCCTGATAAACCAAGCAGTGGGAAACTAGTTTAGCTTTTAGTTCACATTCTAAAGTACTAATTTTTGTGGTTTATTTTGTACAGGTACTGCTATAACCAGAATTTGGTAGAAAAAGGATCTACTCGTTGGGGCCCTCTTGATAAAAAGAGATGTGGGGGGATTCTCGACCTGCTAACAGAACTGGACCTTTTCGGTAAGTTCTCAAATTTTAATATTGAAATTGCCAGTGTTTTAATTATAAATATGTAACATTTTGGCCTACTATAAATGCAGATAATTTCTCTGTGGAGAAATAGTTTCTAATTTTTTAAAAACAGAAACTT
>NW_012114932.1:2043972-2044571 GCF_000951035.1 Colobus angolensis palliatus | reverse complement strand
GGTTGCCAGCGCCTGTAGTCCCAACTCAATTTTAGGGGTTACTGGGTACTAAGAAGAGTGGAGAAGGTGGTAGCATTTAGTTGTAAATGGATTGTATTTTAAATTTATAGGGAGTTAATTTTTTTATAGCTAGTGTAATACACACTATATTTTAACTAGTATTTAAACATTTTTTGTATTGTGTTTACAATTAATGAAATGCTATACGAATGTGACTCTTTGATTTTGCTTGGTACATAGCAAAGAAATCTGACCTTTAGATGTGTGCATTCATAAGTATTGATGCTCCAGTTGAAAATTCTGTTACTAGTACGTTTTCTTTTTTTCGAAATGGAGTCTCACTCTGTGACCCATGCTGGAGTGCAGGGGTACAATCTCAGCTCACTGCAGCCTCTGACTCCCGGGTTTGGGTGATTCTCCTGCCTTAGTCTCCCAAGTAGCTGGGACTACAGATGTATGCCACTACGCCTGGCTAATTTTTGTGGTTTTCTTTAGTAGACGTGGCATTTTACGATGTTGGCCAGGCTGATCTCAAACTCCTGACTCCAAGTGATCCACCTACCTCAACCTCCCAAAGTGCTGGGATTATAAGTGTGAGC
>NW_012114932.1:2038515-2043180 GCF_000951035.1 Colobus angolensis palliatus | reverse complement strand
AAAAAACCACAAAGGATTAGGTCAGTTGTCAGCAAACTACAGCTGATAACCTGTTTTTGCAAATAAAGTTTTATTGGAAAACAGCCACTCTTATTTGTTAGCAGATTGTGTATGGCTGCTTTCAAGCTATAATGGCAGAATTGAATAGTTGTAACAGAGATTGTATAACCCACAAAATCCAATATATTTACGAACTGGCTCTTCATGGAAAAAGTTTCCTGACCTCTCGTCTAGATCAATGGGGTTGTACATTAACATTTAAAAATATTTAGGTTGTAATCTATCCTCTTATTACTTACATTTATGGGTAACTATTTTGTAAGTAAGGATATTTCTTATAGAATTAACATGATTTAGGTAAGCATTCAGAAATGTTAGGTAAATTTAGCTCTGTTGTCTAACTTTTTTCAAATTTAGAACATTTGTCTTTGACTTGTTTAAACTTATTTAAAATTATATCTTCCCACCTTAATTTTAGTTTAAATGTAAGTCATTATATGCTGTTTTTTAAGATCTTTGACCAGGAGGGAAACATAGTTTTTGGGAACTAATTTGAACCAAAAAAGATACAGGAAAATGATTTTGTTACATTTCCTTTGAACTTTTCTTTTAAAATTTGTTTTTATTTGGTTAAAAATAGTTTTCATAACTACTGATTTTTTTTTTTTTTGAGACGGAGTCTCGCTCTGTCGCCCAGGCTGGAGTGCAGTGGCGCGATCTCGGCTCACTGCAAGCTCCGCCTCCCGGGTTTACGCCATTCTCCTGCTTCAGCCTCCCGAGTAGCTGGGACTACAGGCGCCCTCCATCTCGCCCGGCTAGTTTTTTGTATTTTTTAGTAGAGACGGGGTCTCACCGTGTAGACCAGGATGGTCTCGATCTCCTGACCTCGTGATCCGCCCGTCTCGGCCTCCCAAAGTGCTGGGATTACAGGCTTGAGCCACCGCGCCCGGCCCATAACCACTGATATTTTATATTAGTAGAACGTTTTCTTGATTAGTCTGTATAAAATACAGATCTAAGAACCCTGCTACAGTAAGTTACTCTAAGTCTATTTGATCTTAATTTAGAAGGGTGAGAGATAATCCTTAGGCCATGTTGGATGTGTTCTTGTCAGAAAACGTGAATTTCATACCTCAGTCCTTATCCCGTGTCTGATGAAGCTTAAATCTTCCTGCAAGAGAGTTGAATTGATTTTAAACATGGGAGACACTGTATTTAGTGGTAACATCTTAATTTTAGTGTTAAATTGTATTGCTTAAGAAGAACATCTAAACTTGCTCCTCTTTTTTTTTTTTTTGAGACGGAATCTCGCTCGTCACCTGGGCTGGAGTACAGTGACGCGATCTTGGCTCACTGCAAGCTCTGCCTCCTGGGTTCACGCCATTCTCCTGCCTCAACCTCCTGAGTAGCTGGGACTACAGGCATCCGCCACCATGCCTGGCCAATTTTTTTAATATTTTTAGTAGAGATGGGGTTTCACTGTTTTAGCCAGGATGGTCTCGATCTCCTGACCTTGTGATCCTCCCACCTCAGCCTCCCAAAGTGCTGGGATTATAGGCGTGAGCCACCGTGCCCGGCCAACTTGCTCCTCTTATCATGAACAACATAGACATAACTACTGTTAATGAGAGTCAGTGGAAGTCATCATGTTCTGAAAATCCATTAAATGTACATCATTCTAGCATTTAGGTTAATGTTATTAAATTCCTATTACTTTAAGAAAGGGTTGGCTGGGTATGGTGGCTCATGCCTGTAACCGTAACCTTTGGGGAGACTGAGATGGGTGGCTCACCTGAGGTCAGGAGTTCAAGACCAGCCTGGGCAACATGGTAAAACCCCATCTCTACTAAAAATATAAAAATTAGCTGGGCACGGTGGCATGTGCCTGTAATCCCAGCTACTCGGGAGGCTGAGGCACGAGAATTGCTTAAACCCAGGAGGCGGAAGTTGCAGTGAACCGACATCGCGCCATTGCACTCCAGCCTGGGCAACAGAGCAAGACTCCGTATCAAAAAGAAGAAAAGAAAAGAAAAAGAAAGGGTTTGGCATTGCAATTATTTCTCTTGAGCTGAGTGGCCCAGACTCAGTTGTCCTTTGAATTTTACTATGGTAGTGCAGTCTGAGCTCAGAAGGGCCTTATGATAGACCCTGTATGTTCTGGGAGGCAAGAATTGAGCTGGTATTAATATCTTAATGCTTTTGTTTTACTGCTGAATAACAGATGACCCTTCAGGTCTTTTCATGTTTTCCTTTTTCATGTCTCCCTACCTATGATCCCAGGTGCCTAATTGCCTACTTAAACTAGTTTAGGGAATCTTGGACTGAAGCCAAAACATGTAAAATGTCCTGGAATTTAGGCAAAGGAAAAAAATTGGGTAGGATGAAAGATTAGGTCATATCTTGTTTATTTCTTGAGTTCTGTAAATTGAGAATGTAAATTTAATACTTATGTCTATTTTTAAAATGCATTTTATTGCCATGAAAAAGTAGCATGAGACATTGAAATATGGAATATCAGCTTCTTCATTTGGGTCATGGGGATCATGCTTCAAGGCCTAATGCTCTCTCTAGGTCCCTCTCAGCATTAAGCCCCTGGATGCTGTTGTGTGGCTTAAATGACTTGCATATGCTTTGTGGCATGATTCATACTACCTTCTATGATACCCTTGGGTAGTTACAATAGGACCCAGGTTAGACTGTTTCTTGGTGGAGCCACTGCAGAACTGGGATTTAGATGCAGCCAGGGCTAATGCTCAGCCAGTGAACACTGGTATGCTTGTTCCTACTGGTGATTTACAACCAGTGTTCCTTTTGGGCCTGCATCCATTTTGATTGGGTGGTGTCCATGCTGTATCTGTAATAAAATATTTTGGAATGTTACCACTGGATGCAGCAGTGAGAAAGATACCTCCTGAAACTTACTGTAAGAAATTTACAGTGCATTGATTTTTCTGATACATAGGAATCGTCATGTTGACCTTGGAATTCTTAAGTTCCCTGGCTGTAGGAAATGGAAATTTTTGTAGCATGTCACCATTGTTAGCTTATTTAGTATTGCGGATTTTCCCTGTTGCAGGACTGGGTGAAAGCTTTTTCTGCAGCAGTCATGTTGAAAACCTTGTGTTGACTTTCCTCGTGTTCTGAAATGGGAGCATAAAAGTTTACTCCGCCACTTCGTCTTAAAATAGCAAAACTTTGCTGTTTTCTGCAGATCTAGGACCTTGTTACAGAACTCTGCCAAAAAAAAAAAAATGTTTACAGAAGAATGTGCTGTGATTAGAGAAGAATATGCTGGTGTGTAGATTTCAAACTCTCTGGACAATATGAATAACACTGTCTTTGTTTCTACAGTGGGAGCCAAGAAGAAAGGTTTGCTCCCGGGTGGAACAGGGATTATCCTCCTCCTCCCCTTAAGAGTCATGCTCAAGAGAGACACTCTGGCAACTTTCCTGGCAGAGATTCACTTCCCTTTGATTTCCAGGGGCATTCGGGGCCTCCTTTTGCAAATGTAGAGGAGCATTCTTTCAGCTATGGAGCTAGAGACGGACCTCATGGTGACTATCGAGGAGGGGAGGGACCTGGACATGATTTCAGGGGGGGAGATTTTTCGTCTTCTGATTTCCAGAGCAGAGATTCATCACAGTTGGACTTCAGGGGTAGGGACATACATTCTGGGGATTTTCGGGATAGAGAAGGACCACCTATGGACTATAGGGGTGGAGATGGTACTTCTATGGATTATAGAGGTAGGGAGGCACCTCATATGAACTACAGAGACAGGGATGCTCACGCTGTTGACTTCAGAGGTAGGGATGCTCCTTCATCTGACTTCAGAGGCCGGGGTACTTATGATTTAGATTTTAGAGGCCGAGATGGATCCCATGCAGATTTTAGGGGAAGGGATTTATCAGATTTGGATTTTAGGGCCAGGGAACAGTCCCGTTCTGATTTTAGGAATAGAGATGTATCTGATTTGGACTTCAGAGACAAAGACGGAACACAAGTAGACTTTAGAGGCCGAGGTTCAGGTACTACTGATCTAGACTTTAGGGACAGGGATACGCCACATTCAGATTTCAGAGGTAGACACCGGTCTAGGACTGATCAGGATTTTAGGGGCAGAGAGATGGGAACTTGTATGGAATTTAAAGATAGGGAGATGCCCCCTGTGGATCCAAATATTTTGGATTACATTCAGCCCTCTACACAAGATAGAGAACATTCTGGTATGAATGTGAACAGGAGAGAAGAATCCACACATGACCATACGATAGAAAGGCCTGCTTTCGGCATTCAGAAGGGAGAATTTGAGCATTCAGAAACAAGAGAAGGAGAAACACAAGGAGAACATGAGTCTTCAGCAGACTTTCGGAACAGCCAGAGTCCAGTTCAAGACCAAGATAAGTCACAGCTTTCTGGAGGTGAACAGCAGAGTTCAGATGCTGGTCTGTTTAAAGAAGAAGGCGGTCTGGACTTTCTTGGGCGGCAAGACACTGATTACAGAAGCATGGAGTACCGTGATGTGGATCATAGGCTGCCAGGAAGCCAGATGTTTGGCTATGGCCAGAGCAAGTCTTTTCCAGAGGGCAAAACTGCCCGAGATGCCCAACGGGACCTTCAGGTATGTTGATTGGGTGGACCGCTTTTTTTTTTTTTTTTTTTTAA
>NW_012114932.1:2036995-2037330 GCF_000951035.1 Colobus angolensis palliatus | reverse complement strand
GCAAAATTTGTATTCAGGAGTGGAATGTAGGAATGTAAATCTCTAGAGAAAAGGCCTTTAGCTTAGATCATATATATGTATTTTCTTTATTCTTTCTGCTTCACTTTCCATTTATATATATGTATGTGTGTATATATGAAGGAACTATATATATATATATATTTGACAGGGTCTCGCTTTGTCACTCAGGCTGAAGTGCGGTGGTGTAATCATGGCTCCTTGCAGCCTTGACCTCTCAGGCTCAAGCAATCCTCCCACCTCAGCCTCCTGAGTAGCTGGAACTACAGGTGTGCGCCAGCCTCCATGCCTGGCTAGTTTATTTTTTTTCCTTGGAG
>NW_012114932.1:2012593-2036575 GCF_000951035.1 Colobus angolensis palliatus | reverse complement strand
CGCCCGTCTCGGCCTCCCAAAGTGCTGGGATTACAGGCTTGAGCCACCGCGCCCGGCCTTTTGTATTTTTTTGTAGAGATGAGGTTTAGGTATGTTACCTAGACTGGGCTGGAACACCTGATCTCAAATGATCCACCCTTCTCAGCCTCCCAGAGAGCTGGGATTACAGGCATGCACCACCATGCCTGGCCAGCAATTTTGTATTTTTTTGTAGACACAAGATTGCAACGTATTATCCAGGCTGGTTTCAAATTCCTGGGTTCAAGCAGTCCCCCCACCTTAGCTTCCCAAAGTGCTGGGATTACAGCAGTGAGCCACTGCCCCTACCCTTTTGATGTGTGTTTATTCATTATTTTGTTTTATGGTGCTGATTTACATGCTTTGGGATAATTTAGTTTGAAAGTATATGTCTTTGGGAGTTGACTCTTGCAACTCTTGCTTAGTTAGACCTGTGATCGTTTAGGGATCATTTTCTTATTTAAATTCATTGAGACAATACTTAGGAGTCTCCCTAGTCCTGAGGAGCTAATATTAATGTGAGGAGCTGTTATTAATGTTGCAACTACCCTCTTGCAGCTAACGTAATTAACTTAAATGTTAAAACTTCTTGATACATGATTTAAGCAAGGAGGGTTATATTTGTAATTTTACAATGAAGGTATTCTCTTTTAAAGTAGATTTGGCCCGGTACAGTGGCCTATGCTTGTAATTTCAGCACTTTAGGAGGCTTAGGTAGGAGAATCACTTGAGGCCAGGAGCTTTGAGACCAGTGTGGTGCAACTTCAGGAGAGAATGTGACCGGGGAAAAGAAAAATAAGGCCAGGCAGAGAGTGGCTCATGCCTGGTTATTAAAGTCTTATTCAGCCTGTAATCCCAACACTTTGGGAGGCAAAGGTGGGCAGATCATTTGAGATCAGGATTTCAAGAATAGCCTGGTCAACATGGTGAAACCCCATCTCTACTAAAAATAGCAAAATTAGGCCAGGCCCAGTGGCTCATGCCTGTAATCCCAACACTTTGGGAAGCCAGGGCAGGCAGATCGTTTGAGGTTGTGAGTTTGAGACCAGCCTGACCAACGTGGAGAAGCCCTGTCCCTACTAAAAATACAAAATTAGCTGGGTGTGGTGGCGCATGCCTGTAATCCCAGCTACTCTGGAGACTGAGGCAGGAGAATCCCTTGAACCTGGGAGGCAGTGTTTGTGAGGAGGCGGAGGTGGCACTATTACACTCCAGCCTGAGCAGCAAGAGCGAAACTCCATCTGAAAAAAAACCAAAAACCAAAATTAGCCAGGCGTAGAGGCAGGCATCTGTAATCCCAACTACTTGGGAGGCCGAGGCAGGAGAATTGCTTGAACTTGGGAGTGGAGGCTGCACTGAGCTGAGATTGTGCCACTACACTCCAACCTGGGTGACAGAGCGAGACTCTGTCTCAAAAGAAAAAAAAAAAAATTATCTAGTCATCTTCTCTCACCAGAGGTATGAAGTACTGCTAGTTTACACCCCATTCTCCAGCTCTCAGACCAGGGAAAATTTTCTTGGTTTTTTTTTTTTTTTTTTGAGATGGGGGTCTCGCTCTGTCACCCAGGCTGGAGTGCAGTGGCATGATCTTAGGTCACTGAAACTCCTGCCTCCCAGGTTCAAGCGATTCTTCTGCCTCAGCCTCCTGAGTAGCTGGGATCACAGGCGCACACAGCACAGTTGGCTAATTTTTGTATTTTTAGTAGAGACAGGGTTTCACCATGTTGCCCAGGCTGAGAAAATTACAGTTGTGAGAATATGTTAGTTTGTCTTTCTGATTATTAAAGTCTTATTCAGTCTTGTCTCTCGTAATTTTTTGCTTTACTTTCAAGACTCTTTCAGTGAGCCTTGGTCTTAGCACATTTACATTCTTTTGATTTGAAGTCACATTCTGGCACTCAGAACAATAGAGAAAATTGTAATTTTTTATATCTTCACATGATATGTCATTATCGTTTTTGATCCTGAGTAGCTAAATTTCATGTTGATTTGTATTTTGTACAGTGAAGTATATTTATTTGTGAAATAATTTTTCATTTTCAATTTAAGGATCAAGATTATAGGACTGGCCCAAGTGAGGAGAAACCCAGCAGACTTATTCGATTAAGTGGGGTGCCTGAAAACGCCACAAAAGAAGAGGTAAGGCATGTCTTCTCTCCTGTTTCTCTGTGTCAATTAAAAATTAAAAAACCTTTTAATTTGAAAAATTATAGATTCACAAGAAGGTGCAAAGAAATGCACAGAGCAGTCTTGTGTATTTTTCTCCCATCCTCCCTAAGTGTTAATATTTTGCACAACTGTGATGTAGTATCTAAACCAGGACATTGACCCTGGTATAATTCATAAAGTTTATTCAGATTAGTTTATTCAGATTTCACCATTTATACATGCACTCACCGAGGTGAGGTTAAAAAAGATTATGACAAATGATTGCTCTCTTTAGACCTGATCACATCCTTTAGAGCATATTATTTCTGGAGTATGTACATAAGGATGCAGTTTATTTATAATAGTAAAAACTAGAAACTGCCTAACTGCCCGATATCAAAAGATTGGCTGACTAAATTAAGTCTGAACTATGCTGAACTATGGCAGTGCTCACTCTGTGCCAGGCATTGTGTGATACTTAAAAGCATTAGTTCATTTAATTACCACATATTTAATATATTCACTCTAAATAATAAACATTATAGTATACCAGACATTGTTCTAGATACTGAGTGACACAGCAGTGTATATTATAAAGTCACTGCCTCCATGGATAATGAAAAAGCAAGCAAAAGGATTATACACTTTTAATCAGAGAATAAATACTCTGAAGAAAACTAAAGTGCAGGCCAGGCATGGTAGCTCAGCCTGTAGCTCAGACAGAGTCTTGCTCTGTCACCCAGGCTGGAGTGCGTGATGCGAACTTGGCGCACTGCAACCTCCCCCTCCCCAGTTCAAGCCATTCTCCTGCCGCAGCCTCCTGAGTAGATGGGACTACAGGCATACACCACCACGCCCAGCTAATTTTTGTACTTTTAGTAGAGACGGGAGTTTCACCATATTGGTCAGGCTGTTCTCGAACTCCTGACCTCAGATTATTTCCCTGTCTCTGCCTCCCAAAGTGCTGGGATTACAGGTATGAGCCACCGCGCCCTGCCCATTTTTAATTTTTTTGAGGCAGCGTCTCACTTTGTTGCCCATGCTGTAGTGCATTGGCACAATCACTACAGCCTCAAACTTGACCCAATCAAGGCTCACTACAGCCTCAAACTCCTGGGCTCAAACTGTCCTCCCGAGTAGCTGGGATTATAGGTATGAGCCACTACTCCTGGCTAATTTTTTTTTTTATTTTTACTTTTATATTTTATTTATTTATTTATTTAGAGACGGCGTCTCGCTCTGTCGCCCAGGCTGGAGTGCAATGGCGCGATCTCGGCTCACTGCAAGCTCCGCCTCCTGGGTTCACGCCATTCTCCTGCTTCAGCCTCCCAAGTAGCTGGGACTACAGGCGCCCGCCACCATGCCCAGCTAATTTTTTGTATTTTTTAGTAGAGACGGGGTTTCACCAGGTTAGCCAGGATGGTCTCGATCTCCTGACCTCGTGATCTGCCCGCCTCAGCCTCCCAAAGTGCTAGGATTACAGGCATGAACCACTGCGCCTGGCCACTTTTTTTTTTTTTTAAAATAGAGTCTCGCTCTGTTTCCCAGGCTGGAGTGCAGTGTCATGATCCCGGCTCACTGCAGCCTCAGCCTTCCAGGTTCAAGTGATTCTCCTGCCTCAGCTTTCCAAGTAGCTGGGATTACAGGCGTGTGCCACCACACCCGGCTAATTTTTGTGTTTTTAGTAGAAATGGGGTTTCACCATGTTAGCTAGGCTGGTCTCGAACTCCTGACCTCAGGTTATCCACCCGCCTTAGATTCCCAAAGTGCTGGGATTACATGTGTGAGCCACCATGTGGCTACCATGTAAGCCACCATGTAGTCTCCTGGCTAATTAAGAAATTTTTGTTTTGTAGAGATAGAGTATCACTATTTTGCCCAGGCGTGTCTCAAACATGTAGCTTTAAGCGATCCTCCCACCTTGGCCTCTCAAAGTGCTGAGATTATAGGCTTGAGCCACTGTATCCCGCCAATTTTAGAATAGTTATGTTCTACTCATTCAATATGTGAATGTCTTGAGTGTTCATAATTTAACTTTGCTTTTACAAAGTATCATGGCTTTAAATTATGTATGATAAAAACCGTTAGGGAAAATCTAATATTCAGTGTTTGATTATGATTTGTGTCATTAGTGTAAATGTCATATTTTTGCAGATTCTTAATGCTTTTCGGACTCCTGATGGCATGCCTGTAAAGAACTTGCAGTTGAAGGAGTATAACACAGGTGAGTTTCTTGACTTGCATGTGGCCTTGGGTTAGCAGGAGTCGAGTCTCGGTCAGATCTCTGCATCATGTGCTACTTAAAATTTGTTTTAAGAAACCACAATTAAAATTTCCAGAAGCCTCCCGTTGGTGCCTCCAAATAACAACCAGCTTTAATCTTAGCTGTGGTTCTTTGTGGATGTTTGTCCACACATGGGTGATGAGGATGCATGTTCCAGTTCTTCTGAATGCCTGTGATATATAAAGAGAGTGTCGCAGCAATTGCCCTGAATATATTTTATATAATTATTTAACTTGCTATGGATGTTCTTCATGGTGGTGGAATGTTTATGTTTGAGCCTAGTAGGATTTAATAAGCTTGCTGTATGTAAAACTTTACATTCATTGCTTCAGAGTAAAATTTATGACTTCCCAGAGAAATTGTACAAATTAGTGGTTTCTTTAATTTTCCGTTTTGCTTTGAGAATGGAGTCCTGTTACAGTTATTTTGTTGAAATCCATGAATAGATCCAGAAGAGCTTTCCCTTTGACATCTGTTCTGTGGTCTGAATGGTAGATTAAACTTTTCAGAATATCCTCCTAGTCGTATTTCACAGCACCAATTTCAGTCATTTCCTTTAAATCTTACTACAGTGAAAGTAGGCAAAGGTGAAATGCCAAGAACTCAAGGTTTTTGACCAATATTTTTAGAACTATGTATAATAATAAGTGGTTTAAAAATAAAGGTAATCTTTAGGTGACCTATTTTGCAGAATTTTAAATGGAAGAGAATACAGCATGAGTCTTCACAGAACTTAGAATTTCAGTAATTTAGTTAAAGACATCTTCAAGTAAGAACATGTCATATTTTGAGGATATAATTTACTATTAGCAGTTTATCATGGGATAAAAATTTTACATTAACTAGATAACTTCTTCAGAATGCTTCTGCAGAGGAAAATTATCCACAAAATAAATTTTGGTGCTTGAAAGAATACGGTATTAAGTCCAGAAATAATTTGTTCTGTAATTTGAGAACAAGCTCAGCAAGTGTTATTTCTCAGAGAGCCAATTATTTTTTTTGTTTTAAAAACATCAACCCTGAATTTGTGGAAACATGACTAAGAGTAGATATATTGTTCTTCTTGGTATCTCACTTTTGTTGGTTATATTTATTTTTTGCATATGCCTCATACATGCTTTCTTTGGGAACTCAAGGTAGAATTTACAGGCTGGAGATGCTTTTTAACTCTCAGGATGATAACCTCAGTCTTGTTTCATGAACTGTGCTTTCATTAAGTATGATATGTTTGGAAAGAAGATGTCTTAATATTTAAATAGCCGTTCAAACTCCAGTTTCTTTAGTATTCGTTGACTTTCTAATTGTCAAATTTGTCAGCACAGTAAAAATTATATTAACATATAGGGTCTAGAGAGGAAGTTCTTAAATTTGCTGATCGTGGTAGCTATTAGAATTGGCAGACTGAAGACATTGATACACATGGGAAATCATTCAAGATAGTGCTTGAAAATAAAATGAGAAACACCTTTCAGCAAATGCAGTCTTTTCTTGGCATTCTATTAAGTTGTGTTTTTTGTTTGTTTTCGTTTTTTAGTGAAATGATTGGATTACCAGTTTCATGTTACCTATATTACATCTCTATGTGACAAATAGGATGAACTTTTGACAATATGAGCCAGATCATGTTACTCCCATGTCTAAAACCCTCTTAGGGCGTTCATCTTCACTTGGAAGAAATTCCCAACTTCTTGTTTTGTCTTACAAACCCATACATGAGCTGACCCTTGGCTGTCTGATCTCATTCAGTACTGCTCTCCACCTACTCTATTTTACTGTAGCCACACTGAGCTTTTCTCTTGTCTTTGACCAATACAAACTTCTTTCTGTGTCAGAGTCTTTGCACTGCTCTTCCCTCTGATCTTTACTTGTCTTCTGGGGTCTAGTTCTTGGCTTCAGTTTCATCTCTCTGAGGCCTTGTGTCACCCTCAAATCTGAAATCATCTGGTAGTTGTTTTCCATCATATCCTTGTTTGAATCTATCACTGATATTTTTCTCAGTGGATCTATTACTCATTGGATATTTCTATCACTGGTATATTTCAGTTGGGTCTGTCACTGATCTATCACTGGTCACTGATTGAATTGAATCTGTCAGTGGTATTGGATCTGTCACGGATACTTTTCTCAGTGGTTTTGTGTATCTTATTTCTCTCACTAGAGAGGAATGTCAGCAGGAGCCTTATTCCTTCTTGTTTCCACCAGTGACTGACATTTAGTAGGTTCTCTATATGCATGGAATAGATTATTATTTATGATGTATGTGAAGAGCAGCTGTGATTTCCCCTCAGGTGAGGAGCATTAAAGGGTAGTGTAGGTTTCACAGCAGTGCAGCTTAGGTCTTACATATCTGCTAAAGAATATGTCTTGGAACAATCAGATGTTCTGAGAACTATAGTGTTTACTGTTAAAAGATCATATGTGGTAGTCAGGCATGGTGTTGCACACCTGTAGTCCTAACTACTTGGGAGTCTGAGATGGGAGAATTGCTTGAGCCTAGGAGTTTGAGGTCAGCCTGGGCAACATAGCAAGACCTTGTCTCTTAAAAAGAAAAAGAGAAAAAAATGTGAATCTTAGTAGTAACAGTGACTTAAAATTTTTTTTATAAGAGAAAGAGTCTTACTCTGTTGCCCAGGTTGGAGTGCATTGGTACGATCATAGCTTACTGTAACCTCAAACCCCTGGGCTCAAGTGATCCTTCTGTCCCAACCTCCAGAGTAGTTAGGACTACAGGTGTGCATCATGCCAGGCTAATTTTTAAACTTTTTGTAGAGGCGCAGTCTCACTATGTTGCCCAGGCTGGTCTCGAACTCCTGGGTTCAAGTGATTCTCCTGCCTCATCTTCCCAAAGTGCTGGGATTACAGATATGAACCAGTATGTCCACCCAAAAAGGTGACTTTCATAGGTGAAAACTGGCAGTCAATATTTTAGGCTGAGTGATGACCTGCAGAGACCATGCAGGATGGATATTGCTCATAAGAGGGGAATTGTGGAGTACAGTCTGTCCTTTTAGTTGATGTAATGGAGGGCTGATCTATAACACAGGAGAAAAGATTAATGCCTCTTCAATGACTCTAGTAATGTATTAGTGTGATTTTTGTCTCCTCTAGAGCTGTATAAATACGGGGTCACAATTTTATCTAGAAACTGTGAGGTTAAATGAGCTTATGAATTTTTCAAGTTATAGAAATGTAGTTTACATAGATCATATAGGAATTATATCTTCCAGGGGAATGTGTACTGAGACATAATATGCTGCAAAACTATTAATATTGTTACTAAGAGGAGTAAATAAAGACTAAAGCGACTCATTATGGTGTAGGCCAGGACTTGCCTCAAAATGACTTTGTTGAAGTTTACCAAAAAACTTGACATTTATGGGATTTTGGAATTGTAGATAAGAGATTTTGGACCTATATATGTTCTGTATATTTGAATTTTTCTTTTGCCATTTACAAATACATTATAGCCCCATGAACTGTAAATTATCTTGAGTTACATGATTATTTCTGGAAAAAGTACCAGGAGTAAAATGTCTTTTGGTGACTAGACGAACTCTAGTATATATATAAAATGGAATACTACTCAGCAATAAAGAAGAAACTACTGATGCACCCAACAACATGGATGAATCTCAATGGCAATATGCTGAGTGAAAGAAACTAGACTCATAAGGATATATACACTGCCATAAGGAGGAATGAAATACTGATGTATGCTGCAACTTGGATGAACCTTGAAAACATTATGAAAGAAGCTAGACACAAAAGACCAAATATTGTACAATTCAGTTTATATGAAATATCTAGAGTAGGCACACCCATAGGGATAGAAAGCAGATTGGTGGTTGCCAGGGGCTGGGGGAATGGGGAATGACTCCCTAATGGTTATGGTACTTCTTTTGGGCTGATAAAAGTGTTCTGGAACTAGGTAGTAGTGATGGTTGCACAACATTGTGAATGTACTTAATGCTCCTGAATTGTACACTTTAAGATGGTGCATTTTATTTGATGTGTATTTGCTTACAATTTTTTTTTTTTTTTTTTGAGATGGAATCTTGCTCCCATCACGCAGGCTGGAGTGCAGTGGCACAACCTCGGCTCACTGCAACCTCCACCTCCCGGGTTCAAGCAATTCTCCTTCCTCAGCCTCCCAAGTAGCTGGGATTACAGGTGTGTGCCACCACACCTGGCTAATTTTTTGTATTTTTAGTAGAGATGGGGTTTCGTCTTGTTGGCCAAGCTGGTCTTAAACTCCCGACCTCAGATGATCCACTTGCCTGGGCCTCCCAAAGAGCTAGCATTACAGGTGTGAGCCACTGCGCCCAGCTAGCTTGCAATTTTTTAAAAAGGCCACATACTGTATGTGTATGTGTGATTTCACATATGTGACGTTCTGAAAAAGGCAAAATTTTAGGGATTGGAAATAGTGGTGGCCAGGGTATTGGGGGAGGAGTTAACTATGAAGTGGAAGCATGAGGGAATTTTTGGGCATAATGGAATTGTTTTATATGTTGATTGTGGTAATAATGTATCAATATTAAATTCACTGAGTTGATAACTACTGTGGTTATGTTAAAGAGCATCTTTTTTTTTTTTTCTTTTTTTCTTTTTTTTTAAACGGAGTCTAGTTTTGTCACTCAGTCTGGAGTGTAATGGTGTGATCTCGGCTTCCTGCAACCTCTCCCTCCTGGGTTCAAGCAATTCTCCCTGCTTTAACCTCCAGAGTAGCTGCGATTACAGGCACCTGCCCCCACTCCTAGCTAATTTTTCTAGTTTTTAGTAGGGACGGGGTTGCACCATGTTTAACAGGCTGGTCTTGAACTCCTGACCTCAAGTGATCTGCCCGCCTCAATTAAAGACGTGAGCCACCATGCCCAGCTGAGAGCATCTTCATTCTTAGAAAATACATACTGAAGTTTTTAGAAATAAAGTACTGAAATGTATGCAACTTTCTCTTATGGTTTTGAAAAAAATACTTGCTATAAATGGAGAAGGGAGGAAGAGAGTAATGATAAAGTAGATGGATCACAATGTTATTAATAGTTGAATCTGGGGCCAGATGTGATGGGTCACGCCTGTAATCCCAACATTTTGGGAGGCCAAGGTAGGTAGATCACCTGAGATCAGGAGTTTGAGACCAGCCTGGACAGCTTGGTGAACGAAACCTGTCTACTAAAAATACAAGAATTAGCCGGGCGCATTGGCGGGTTCCTGTAATCCCAGCTACTCAGGAGGCTAAGGCAGGAGAATCACCTGAACTCGGGAGGCGGAGGTTGCAGTGAGCCAGGATCATGCCATTGCACTCCAGCCTGGGCGACAGAGCAAGAATCCATCTAAAAAAAAAAAAAGAGATTGAACCTGGGTAAAGCATATATGAATCTTTTTCCTGTACTATTATTATTATTATTATTATTTTTTGAGACGGAGTCTCGCTCTGTTGCCCAGGCTGGAGTGCAGTGGCGTGATCTCAGCTCACTGCAAGCTCCGCCTCCCGGGTTTACGCCATTCTCCTGCCTCAGCCTCCTGAGTAGCTGGGACTACAGGCGCCTACCACCTCGCCTGGCTAGTTTTTTATATTTTTTAGTAGAGACAGGGTTTCACCGTGTTAGCCAGGAGGGACTCGATCTCCTGACCTCGTGATCCGCCCGTCTGGGCCTCCCAAAATGCTGGGATTACAGGCTTGAGCCACCGCGCCCAGCCTCTTGTACTATTATTATTGCAATTTTTTTTGTAAATTGGAAATTATTTCCAATAAAAAAGTTGAAAAACTGACAAAGCTGATTTATTTTATTTTTTATTTTTTTTGAGACGAAGTCTTGCACTGTCACCTGGGCTGGGGTACAGTGGAGCGATCTTGGTTCATTGCAACCTCTGCCTCCCGGATTTAAGCAATTCTTCTGCCTCAGCCAACCCAGTAGCTGGGATTATAGGCGCCCGCCACCATGCCCAGCTAATTTTTTGTATTTTTTATTAGAGACGAGATTTCACCATGTTGGCCAGCGTGGTCTCAAACTGACCTCATGATTAGCCTGCCTCAGCCTCCCACAGTGCTGGGATTACAGGCATGAGCCATGCATCTGGCCTATATTTTATTTTTAAATGATCAGCAGAAACCTTGTAAGCTGAAGACTGCAATGAACAGCTTCTGTCAACAAGTAAGCTATACAGCAGTTGTTCTCAGAGTGGATCCTGGACCATCATCATCTCTTTACCACCTGGGAACTTGTTGGAAATCCAAGTTCTTAAACCCCATCCTAAACCTACTGAATCAGAAACTCTGGGGTAGTGCCCAGTAGTCTGTGCTTTTAAGCAGTCCTCCAGATAATTTTAATGTACCCTGAGGACCACCGGCAGTAGATAAACTGTTTAGATTCTTTATTCTAGAACTTTTGCATAGTTTAAAAGTGACTTAATAAGCAAGTGAGCCTTCTGTAAGTAGACAGAGTTAATGCTTATGTGCTTTAGGAGCCAATGCTGATCACATGCCTTGCCTACCTAATATCAGTTCTCCTGCTCTGCATAGCAGGAGAAGGAGCTATAGTAGTGTTGGTACTATCTTATGACTTCAGTTATATGTAACTAAGGACATATAACTTAGTTGTTTTTTCTGTTTATATATAGTACACTTCCTCCAGAAATCTTGGAATGGTTGTGGGTCTTCTCATTCACACAGTGTTTCTGTGACATATTAATGCAGGCAGAATTGCTTTTGATTTTTAGGTTTATTTGCATACTACGTGGTATATAAGCTTGCTGTGATATTTTTCCAAAAGGGATTTATATCATTTAAGCAAAAATGATATAGCTTCTGGATTATGTTTCCTAATAAGGCTCAAACATAGAAAGAAATTATAGTAACTGAAGTGCTACAGAATTACTTTAGTACTGGTTTATTAACTAATGTTGCAGAGTTACAGGATTACCAAGGTGGTGTTAGTAGGAAGAAGCAGTATCTTGCTTTAGTCTATCAGTGTTCTTGTGGTGAGTGGGCAGTTTCTGCATTCTTGAAAAGGAAAATTCTTCTTGGAAAGTGGGTGTTTGCTGCCTGGCATTTTGGGTCTACTGAAAGTGACATTGTAGCAAAGGCCCTGTACCTTCTGCATTTCTTTCTTTTCTTTTTTTTTTTTTTTTTAGGTAGAGACAAGGTCTTGCTTTGTTGCCCAGGCTGCCCTTGACCTCCTGTCAAGCAGTCCTCTCACCTTAGCTTCCTGAGTAGCTGGGACTACAGGCGTGTGCCACCATGAGTGGTTAATGTAAATTTTTTGTTTGTTTTTTGAGACAGTTTCACTCTTGTTGCCCAGGTTGGAGTGCAGTGGCATGATCTCGGCT
This sequence comes from Colobus angolensis palliatus, assembly GCF_000951035.1. Lineage (NCBI taxonomy): Eukaryota > Metazoa > Chordata > Mammalia > Primates > Cercopithecidae > Colobus > Colobus angolensis. The sequence continues at coordinate 2,024,796 of NW_012114932.1, read as the reverse complement.
CACTACAGCCTCTGCCTCCTGGGTTCAAGCGATTCTCCTGCCTCAGCCTCCCAAGTAGCTGGGATTACAGGCTCCTGCCACCATGCCCAGCTAATTTTTTGTATTTTTTTAGTAGAGAGGGGGTTTCATCATGTTGGCCAGGCTGGTCTCGAACTCCTGAGCTCAGGTGATCCACCCGCCTTGGCCTCCCAAAGTGCTGGGATTACAGATGTGAGCCACCGTGTCTGGCCTATTTTTTAATTTTTTTTGAGACAGAGTTTCCCTCAGTCACCCAGGCTGGAGTGCAGTGGTGCAATCTCAGTTCACTGCAACCACCGACTCCTGAGTTCAATTCTGCCTCAGCCTCCCTGGTAGCCGGGACTACAGGCGCCCGCCACCACGCCTGGCTAATTTTTTGTATTTTTAGTAGAGACGGGGTTTCACCATGTTAGCCAGGATGGTCTCAATCTCCTGACCTCGTGATCCGTCCATCTCGGCCTCCCAAAGTGCTGGGATTACAGGTGTGAGCCACCGCACCCGGCCCCAGCTAAAAAAGGAAAAAAAAAAGTGCATAGTTTATTGGTATCCCAAGTGGAGGAGCTAAAGACAGAATAACTTAACATCATTTAGAAAAAAAATGAAAATAATTGAAAAGTGCAATAATTTTGCAGTGTTTTTGGCATTTACAAAATAGGTAAACACTTTTAGTTTCTTAGGGAAAAGGTGACCATCGGCTGATTGGAAAATATCATTTTTACTTGTCACATCTCTAAAACAGCAGAAGTTCTTGTTTTTAATCAGAAGTCCTATCAGGTTTGATACAACATTCGGGGAGGATGTGGCAGTTGAAACTTAAGGAAACTTAGTTTCCTTAAAGTGGCTGAGCTTAAAAAATCAGAATGATTAGGAAGCCAAGAGACAGTTTTAGGGGTAGGTTAGTCTTGTGGAGGCAGTGGATGGACTCTTTGGCTGGCCTAGGGAAGAATCTGTGATTCAGTGCTGCAGGGATCAGGTGACCCTGGTGAGAGAGGTCCTGGAACAAGGGTTAATTTGATCATTTTTGGAATGACCTGGAATTTGGCTTATTTATTTTATTTTTAAAATTTCCCGCTGGGCACAGTGGCTCATACCTGTAATCCCAGCACTTTGGAAGGCCAAGGCCAGTGGATCGCTTGAGCTCAGGAGTTCGAGACCACCCTGGGCAACATGGTGAAACTCCATCTCTCCAAAAAAATACAAAAAAAAATTAGCTGGACATGGTGGTGCATACCTGTAGTCCCAGCTACTGAGGAGGCTAAAGCAGGAAGATCAGTTGAGCTAGGGAGGTGAGGGTGGAGGTTGCAGTGAGCCAAGATCATGCCACTGCACTCCAGCATGGGCAACAGAGAGAGACCCTGTCTCAAAAAAATGAAATGGTGAATGTAAAATAAAATGGTAGCTCACGCCTATAATCCCAATACTTTGGGAGGCCGAGGTGGGTGGATAACTTGAGGCCAGGAGTTACAGACCAGCCTGGTCAACATGGCAAAACCCCATCTCTACTAAAAATACAAAAACTAGCCGGGCTGGTGGTATATGCCTATAATCCCAGCTACTTGGGAGGCTGAGGCAGAGGTCTCAGTGAGCTGAGATCACACCACTGCACTCCAGACTGGATGACAGAGTGAGACCCTGTCTGAACATCATAACATAACATAACATAACAACATAACATAATATAATATCGTAACATAACATAACATAACATAACATATAAATTTTCAAGGCAGAAATCTTGTAGTCAGCCTTACTCTTTGTTGACAAGGACATGGTCCTGAGCACAGAAATCTCGGCAGTTAATAAAACCAAGAAGACGGATACTAATTAAAGAAGTTTCCAGATTTTGCATCTTCTGGCATCTCAGCTAAATGGCTCTGAGGAAGAGGATGCCGCTTACCAGTTTTGAGACACAGACAGGTTATATTCTCTTCCTCAAAACCATTTAGCTGAGATGGAATTTGCCTCTCTGAGGTTGGGGAAGGTGTTTGAATTCTGTTTACAGCCCTCTGTCAGTTCCGCTGCCTTGCCGAGTTCTCTCACCCTTCTTTAGATAGAATTGCTGTTGGCTTCTCTAGTCCTCACTTACCTCTTTTGCCAAATGCTCAGGTAGCTTTGGCTGAGTCTTCCAGTTTTGATAAGGCTGTATGGGGCTTCCTGTGCCTTTTGGTAGCTAGAAGTCACTGAAGAGGTTCTTCTGCTAGAGTGACAAGAAGAAAAGGGTCATTACTCAGCTTGTATAGTGCAAGGGCTGCTTGACTCCCAGCTTCAGTCTAGGCAGGGGAATTTATTTATATAGTTACCTTAAATGAGCACCAGATAGAGGCCATCTATAAAAACTGTTTACAGGATTTAAAAATACATTGACATTGGCTTTTGCCTTTAACCTTCTGCTTGTAACAGAACATCTGATGAGACCTATACTGCTCACCGTTTCTAGGTTACATTCTCTACCCTTGCAGTGTAAATTAATTTTTGCGTGGTTCCATGTTTCTTGCTTAGGTTATCTCTTAGGTCTTCTGTCTGATTTAAATGTAAGCCTTCTTAGGACTAGATAGTGGTGATGGTTGCACTACTTTGTCAATATATCACTGAATTGTATGTATTCACTCTTTTAAGAATGAGTTTTTGGTATCTGAATTATGTCAATTTTATTTACTTATTTATTTATTGAGATGAAGTCTCACTCTTGCCCGGGCTGAAGCGCAGTGGTGCAATCTCAGCTCACTGTAACCTCTGCCTCCTGGGTTCAAGCGATTCTCCTGCCTCAACTTCCTGAGTACCTGGGATTACAGGTGCATACCACTATGCCTGGCTAATTTTTGTGTTCTGTTTTTTTTTTTTTTTTTTTTTGAGACGGAGTCTCACTCCATTGCCCAGGCTGGAGTGTAGTGGCATGATCTTGGCTGACTACAACCTCTGCCTCCCGGGTTTAAGCGATTCTCCTGCCTCGGCCTCCTGAGTAGCTGGGACACCATACGTGGTATGGTGGTATGTGCATGCCACCATACCACGCCTAGCTAATTTTTTGTATTTTTTTTTTTTTTTTTGAGACGGAGTCTCGCTCTGTCGCCCAGGCTGGAGTGCAGTGGCCGGATCTCAGCTCACTGCAAGCTCCGTCTCCCGGGTTCACGCCATTCTCCTGCCTCAGCCTCCCGAGTAGCTGGGACTACAGGCGCCCGCCATCTCACCCGGCTAGTTTTTTGCATTTTAGTAGAGACGGGGTTTCACTGTGTTAGCCAGGATGGTCTCGATCTCCTGACCTTGTGATCCGCCCGTCTCGGCCTCCCAAAGTGCTGGGATTACAGGCATGAACCACCGTACCTGGCCAATTTTTGTATTTTTAGTAGACAGGGTTTCACCGTGTTGACCAGGATGGTCTCAATCTCCTGACCTCAAGTGATCCACCTAGCTCAGCCTCCCAAAGTGCTGGAATTATATAGTGAGCCACCATGCGTGGTAAATTATGTCAATTTTAAAAAATCTTTTTGAAAATTGGTTAAGTCATGTAAATATTGATTTCTTAAAGGTGTTTTCATAAGTACAGAGAATATTCAAAGTTTCAGCAAAAACGTTAACAGCCCACTGATTGGTACTTATACCTTGCAGGTATAATTCATAATTGATTGTTCTTAGTCTCAGTTCAGTACATTGTGCTATGTATAGAAAATGTTGTATTTTCATTTTTAAAAATTATTATTATTTTGAGATGGAGTCTCACTCTGTCGCCCAGGCTGGACTGCAGTGGCATGGTCTTGGTTCACTGGCAACCTCCACCTCCCAGATAGATACAAGTGATTCTTCTGCGTCAGCCTCCTGAGTAGCAGGGATTACAGGCACCCGCCACCATGCCTGGGTAATTTTTGTATTTTTTTTTTTTTGGTAGAGACAGGGTTTCACCATGTTAGCTAGGCTGATCTTGAACTCCTGACCTCAAGTGATCCATTCGCCTCAGACTCCCAAAGTGCTGGAATTACAGATGTGAGCCATTTTAAAAAATTAAACCGGCCAGGCGCGGTGGCTCGTGAGTCTGTAATCCCAGCACTTTGGGAGGCAGAGGCGGGCAGATCACGAGGTCAGGAGATCGAGACCATCCTGGCCAACATGGCGAAACTCTGTGTCTACTAAAAATACAAAAATTAGCCGGGTGTGGTAGTCCCAGCTACTCAGGAGGCTGAGGCAGGAGAATTGCTTGAGCCCGAGAGGCAGAGGTTGCAGTGAGCCAAGATTGTGTGCCATTGCACTCCAACCTGGACGACAGAGCAAGACTCCGTCTCAAAAAAAAAAAGTATAAGGAGTATTCACATTTCTATGAGATCTGTAAATTTAGGTTAGAAAATTTAGTTAGCTATATTTTGTAATAGTTATATAAATAAGCACAAAGACCCTCCATCCTTCTTTCTAGCACGTGACAGTGGAAGAAAAGGGTAATAAAGTAGATTTTTTGTTACTCTCATTGGTAAAAATAAATCTGTCAATGAGAAGGTTAACACCGAGTTTACCATCTTGATGATTCCATATGGTTCCTAGCAATTCTGATCTCAAGGTTGGTTGGCAGAATGTTTAGGTCTCTGGGTAGAATATCTTCTGTGTCTTTTCTGTGAATTGTAAAATTACATTTGGGAAATAAAGAAAAAAAATCCCTGATTATCCCACTATAGCAATACAACCACTGTAATCATTTTGGTATGTAGTTGTGTTGCATTATGTGAATTTTCTGATTTTTGTGTGTCTACCTGTGCTCATTTGAACTGTATCCCCTCCCCACTTCCCACACCCTGTTTTCTCACTCCTGGAGTGAGCCTGGGCAGTGGGGATGAGACTCACCTGTGGCTTCAGTTTGTTTCCTTTTCTAAGTTTCTCTGAGTGGGCATTCACTGTGCTGGCTGTGATTCTGTTATTTAAAGCAGTATATTTTCATACCTTATGGCCCTTAAATGCAAGCCAACCTCTTCATCTGGTGTCAACCAAAGGAAAAGTGATTTGTTGCAGCGCTGGAGGAAAAACTGGCAATGTTGGACTTACCTAAATTGAAAGATGGTATGTTGTTCTTCACCTTGGGGTCTTCAAGTATGATTTTGACAGTGCATGGTTTTTATCTCACATGCTGACTTTTGTCTCTAACCCCTGAGTTAGATGCAATTTAATTCCAGTCCTTTTTCCTATATACATTTTACATAATTATCCATAAGAGTATATTCATTTTTAAGGCTCTTAAAATATACTATATCAAGTATCTTTCCATATTGCTATACAATTTTTGTAGCCGTCATTTACAACAAGACATTTTAGTTTTCATCTTTTCAGAAGAATTTTGGGAGCTAGTATAATCAGCTCCTGAGAATACTTTCTAATTTGCATACTCAGGTCTACTCACAATAGTTCTGCCATAGATATTTTAAAATAGAAGCAATTGTTATGCTGCTAAGTTGAATATTTTTTAACTAGGCTTATTAACGGGCATAGATGTATGTTTTCAGGCATATGAGACTCTTTCTGTAACTGAGCTTGTAGAGTTTAGAATTAAGATTATTTAAGTTAGTCTGTGATCTTGTTGAAGAGTGAGAGGCTAGAGTGTAGTGGTTAAAAACATCACCTTGAATCTGGACTGCTTGCATTTAAAACTCAGTATTGGTACTTACTTGGTTACTTTGATCAATTTACCTATCCTTTCTTTGCCTTCTTCTCCATGGCTAAAATCAGGCTAATAATATTTACCTCATAAGATAGTATTGTGAATATTAAATCAGTATATACAAAGTATTTAGAATAAAATCTTGAACCAACAAGTTCTGTGTAAATATTACTTACTTTCATTGTCTATTTTTCTAATTGCTGAAAATCCTTATGGCACAATGGCACAACCATGAGTCTTGAACACACAAAATACCTTTTTTTTTTTTTTGTAAACGTTTTAGGCAGTATAGTTAAACCTTAAATTTCTGTTCTTGTTTGATAGCTAAAGTTTCAGTCAGAATAAATTTAGTGTTGGGCTTGTGAATATCATATTAAATCTGAAGTATGTTGTCAACATACAGTATTGCAGGGTTGATGTCTAGAAATGCTATATTAGATTCTCATAATGTTGTTTTTTTTTGTTTGTTTTTTTTTTTTGAGACGGAGTGTTGCTCTGTCGCCCAGGCTGGAGTGCAGTGGCCGGATCTCAGCTCACTGCAAGCTCCGCCTCCCGGGTTTACGCCATTCTCCTGCCTCAGCCTCCCGAGTAGCTGGGACTACAGGCGCCCGCCACCTCGCCCGGCTAGTTTTTTCATATTTTTTAGTAGAGACGGGGTTTCACCGTGTTAGCCAGGATGGTCTCGATCTCCTGACCTCGTAATCCACCCATCTCGGCCTCCCAAAGTGCTGGGATTACAGGCTTCAGCCACTGCGCCCGGCCCTCATAATGTTTTCTGTATCTTTTTCTTCCCAGTGTCTACTTGTCCTTTAGCAAAGTATGAACGTTGTCATGAATCTTTTGTCTCTCTGTCCACAGATTCTGTGTGCTTCTCTGGGCCACAGTAGTTACTTCTTTAAGCACAGAAAGGAAACTTAGGGCTTTGCCAGTTTTGGTGTTTGTTCCTTATGTTTTTCATCCGGGCAGTTATGGGGAGGATTGCTTTCCACACATCTGGGTACTCCATTGATAAGTTCTGTAGAGGTAATCAACACACTCTGGAGTACACCTGCTTGTTCCGTGGCTAACCCTTTCTGATTGTGGACATGCATTTGAGTGTTTGCAGTGGGTATTTGGTGCTAACAGGTGTCTTAGTTCCTTCTGTTATTCTGTAATGTTTCCCAAGAATATTCAGAGTTGCTTATAAAATGCAGAGTGATTTATGTATTAGGAGTTCACTGAGTTTGACCGAAAAGATTCACTTGAAAGGAATTAACAAAACAGTTTCCATTGTTAATAGGATATGCAAGCTGTTTCTCTAAAGTACTTTTATTTCTTCAGAGTTATTAAGCAGAGGAGACTGATTTTGTGGTAAGTTTGGAGGGGTTAGTTTTAATCCATGTTGGTCAAAGTCGTGAAAGTAGATTAGAAAATCTGTTTCTCATCCTACAGTAATGCTGAGGTTTCTAGTAGATTGTTTTTCTTCTTCCTAGTCATTTTCTGAAACTGGAAGCAAGGATCAAGCCATACCATTGTAATGTTTCATAGTGAACTTGGAGTAGTTAACAAGTCTAAAATCAAAGTTTATTATTAGTAGTAAAACATTTTAAAGCCATTCATTTCATGTGACAAGGAATCTTAACTCATTTCACCAAATGTGGTATGTTTTTAAACTTATACTTTCTATTGCTCTAGGTTTGTTGATCTTTGACACATTGATTCAGTGATATCAGTTTCCTATTGTTATATATACTTTGTGGTCAAAATTATCATAGGGTTTTGTGTTTTTCTTTGCCTGAGTTTTGTTTCTCATCTGAACATCACATCTTTTTCTTGCTGTTCCATTTACACAGTGTCATTCTTAGAGATGAGCTTCTTTATCCTCTGAGGCAGTGGAGGAAGCATGGAAGCCACATGGGGAGCATTGCATTGACAAGTGTATTTTTGTAGTCACATGGTGGCAGTATCAGGGAAATTACAGGAACTGGTTAGATTTGAGTTCAGCAACCTATGAATCCCAGGACTTCCCAGTCTAGTGGATCACAGGACCTCAGGTGATCCGCCTGCCTTGGCCTCCCAAAGTGCTGCAGGTGACACTTGCTTAGGAGTAAGGTGAAGGGTATTTTATAGCTCTAATGGTTTGTACAATTCTTAAACATGTATTGATTGCTAACAACTGCTGTCTTTCTCCCAGCTTGCCCCACCACCAGTCTTTGTGCATAAGCACAATTTTGGACACAGTTATTTGTACTTATTTATGCTTTTACACCTTCTTCCTTTTATAAAGATTTTAGCTGGTTTATGACTTGAGTTGAAACAAGGAAAAAAAGAGGAGACCTGAAATGGTCTGTCCCCTGCCAACCAGAAGCCTCCTGTGGTATCCAAACAGAATAGTTGCCTCAGTCTGTCAGCACTTCTGTCTTTGAAGGTGGTTTCTGCTTGAAAAGTGGTGACTATTAGCATAGCCTGGGGATAATTGCTTTTTTTCTTTCGGGATACTTTTTTTTTTTTCTAGATACTTTCTTGCTCTTGTCGACTTTGTTTTTCTGAAAGATTTAGCCTGTGGTTAAAATGTTTCGGGTCCCCACGTGAACTCTCTGTGGGATTACCCAGTTCTGGGGTACCTTCACCAGATCACCAATGCTAAAGAGGGCAAAGGATCTTCTTGGTTAATAGAAAAGACTATTTTTGAATGAATCTCAAAGTCCAGAAACATCGAGACTTTCCTTCAGTACTTTTTTCTATTTGGGGTAGCAACTTTACTTAGTGTAGGGGAGGGACGGGTTAGTTGGGAGGGCTTGTGTTTAAGGGGTTCAGAAACCGGGGATTTAAGTGTGTCTTTTGTGTTTGCAAGGCACTAACACCACTCCCGTCTGTATTTAAATGCTGTCCCCAGGTTACGACTATGGCTATGTCTGCGTGGAGTTTTCACTCTTGGAAGATGCCATCGGATGCATGGAGGCCAACCAGGTTGCTTTATACTTCGGTCAAATGATGCTGGAAGGATTTATTTTTTATATATATGGGGAGGGAGGGTTTCAAATGATTTCACTTTGGAAAGGTACAAGAAGTCTATCTTTGGAGCATACTGCATTCCAACCATCGGTTGTGAGGAAAATCTTTAAAAAGGCTGGAAAGCTTTCTCTAGAAAACTTAATGGGCACAGAGTGCATTTTAAAAGCTAGAGCCCAGTTGCTTTTGGACTAGATTCCAAAGACAATAGTTAGAGGGAAAAAAAAATGACACATCTGGAGTGTTTCCTCTTGGAGTGTGACTGAGATGGTAATCCTGATGCAAAGAATGATCCTTGATTGTCTGTGACCCTAAGGATCTGCCTAGCACAGAAATTCTAGGTCAATAGTTACACCCAGACCTAGGGTGAAGACCTCAGACGGTGACTCCTATGGCATCAGGTCCTGCCTGCAGGGACTACTTCCAAAAGAGAGCTATCAGGGAAGAGAGAGGAGTGGATTGTTGATGTCTATTGCATTCATCATTGTTCTTTGCCAATTGGAGTTGCATACTCAAGTCCTTGGCTGCGTATAGTCAGAGCTGGTGAATCAGAATCTGTACTCACCTTACGTTTGAACTATCTGGAGTGATTCAGCTTGCCACCTAGATTTTTCATCTATGTCTTTAATTGAACCCTGTCTGGTAGTTTTGGGAGGAATTTATAAATGGGTAGAATCCTTCCTGTTACGGTGTTTCCTTGGGGAAAGTTGTTTTCTTTGAGTTGTTTCAGTTCCTCTGTCTGTAAAGTAGGAAAAGAAACTTAGTTTGATTTTTTTTTTTTAAATGTATCCACTGCCTATACTTAACAGTGTGAATACAGTGGGCCCAGAATCTTTTTTTTTTTTTTGCTCTTGTTGCCAAGGCTGGATTGCAATGGTGCGATCTCGGCTCACCGCAACCTCTGCCTCCCTGGTTCAAGCGATTCTCCTATCTCAACCTACCGAGTAGCTGGGATTACAGGCATGTGCCACCATGCCCGGCTAATTTTGTATTTTTAGTAGAGATGGGGTTTCTCCGCATTGGTCAGGCTGGTCTCAAACTCCCGACCTCAGGTGATCCGCCTGCCTTGGCCTCTCAGAGTGCTGGGATTACAGGCATGAGCCACCGTGCCCAGCCAGGCCCAGAATCTTAAAAGAAGGCTCTGCCAGGGAAGAGTAGTTATTCCATGAGCACTCTTCTTCCTGATGCTTTGTTCAGCTTTGTTTAACTCAGTGTGGCTCATTATATGTACTTTTCTCTTCTTGGCCAAGTTCTCTTATGGGTATGGAGATGACATGCTCTAAATGCTTTGGGAGCAAGCACTCATTAGAGAAGACTTTTGATGTATCCTTACCTTGTTAGTAGTTTAAGCTTATCAGATCCTTAGAGAATGACGGGCTTAGGACCATATACCCTAGACTTAAGAGGGTTCTCATTGACCATTTGTTCAGTGTCCATCACTGAATCACTTACCAAATACAGTTAACACTCTGTCCACAGGTTCCACACCCATAGATTCAACCAAATGCTGATTGAACATATTCAGGAAAAAGATACATTAACAATACAACAATAAAAAATAATACAGGGCCGGGCGCGGTGGCTCAAGCCTGTAATCCCAGCACTTTGGGAGGCTGAGGTGGGCGGATCACGAGGTCAGGAGATCGAGACCATCCTGGCTAACACGGTGAAACCCCGTCTCTACTAAAAAATACAAAAAACTAGCCGGGTGACGTGGCGGGCACCTGTAGTCCCAGCTACTCGGGAGGCTGAGGCAGGAGAACGGCCTAAACCCAGGAGGCAGAGCTTGCAGTGAGCTGAGATCCGGCCACTGCACTCCAGTCTGGGCGGCAGAGCGAGACTCCGTCTCAAAAAAAAATAATAATAATAATACAGGCCAGGAGTGGTAGCTTACCTCTGTAATCCCAACATTTTGGGAGGCCCAGGTGGGAGGATTGCTTGAGGCTAGGAGTTTGAGACCAGCCTGGGCAACACAGGGAGACTCCATCTCTACAAAAAATAAAAGTGAAAAATGTAGCCAAGTGCGTTGGCGTGAACCTGTAGTCCTATCAACTTGGGAGGCTAAAATGAGAGGATTGCTTGAGCCCAGATTGAGACTGCAGTGAGCTGTGATCACTCTGCTGCACTCTAGCCTGGGGTGACAGAGTGAGACCCCATCTCAAAAAACAAACAAAAAAGTACAGTTAACTATTTATGTAGTCTTTATTAGGTATTAGATATTATAAGTAATTTAGAGATGGTTTCAAGTGTATTGGAGGATGTGTGTAGGTTGTATGCAAATACCATATGATTATATATAAGGGACTTGAGCATCCTGAGATTTTTGTGTCCTTGTGGGTCCTGGAACCAATCCCCCATGGACACCAAGGGACAACTGTACTAATCATGTGTCAGAAACTGCTACATGCCAATTTTGGAGAGAAGAAAAAAGCTTCCAATCTGTGTGCTTACGATGGATCCTATTCTGACAATCTGTCCAATTTTGAGAACACTCATTAATTCATAAGCAACTTGTTCTTATCAGTGAATAGTGATTAAGTCCTTTGCCTCTGTACTAAGTACTCAATGTAATAACCGATAGCTGAATGCTATAAAGAAAACAAAGCAGGGTGTTAGGAGAATGCATCATGGTGGCAATTTTAGAGGGGTGGTTAGGGAAACTTCTTGAGGAGTGACATACATTTGAGTTGTGACTCATGGTGAATAATGTATCCAGAACATTTACTATAGTACCCTGCACTAGGTAGCATTTGAATTAATTTGAAATTCACTGTCCTTCTTTCTTTCTCTTACCCTCTTCCACATGTCAAGTAATCTCCAATTATAAATTGTGTGTGTGTGTGAGATGGAGTCCAGCCAGGCTGGAGTGCAGTGGTGTAATCTCGGCTCACTGCAATCTTAACTGCCCGGGTTCCAGAGATCCTGCTGTCTCAGCCTCCCCAGTAGCTGGGACTACAGGTGTACGCCACCACGCTTGGATAAATTTTTTTTTCTCTTTTTTTGAAATGGAGTCTCACTCTGTTGCCCAGGCTGGAGTGCAATGGCACGATCTCAGCTCGTTGCAACCTCTACCTCCTGGGTTCAAGTGATTCTCCTGCCTCAGCCTCTTGAGTAGCTGGGATTACAGGTGTCTGCCACCACATCTGGCTAATTTTTGTATTTTTAGTAGAGACGGGGTTTCACCATGTTGGCCAGACTGGTCTCAAACTCCTGACCTCAGGTGATCCACCTGCCTTGGCCTCCCAAAGTGCTGGGATTACAGGCGGTGAGCTACCATGTCCTGCCAATTTTTGTATTATTAGTAGAGATGGGGTTTCACCATGTTGGCCAGGCTGGTCTTGAACTCCAGACCTTAGGTGATCTGCCCGCCTTGGGCTCCCAAAGTGCTGGGATGACAGGCATGAACCCCCATGCCTGGCCTCCAATTATAATTCTAAGAAAATAAATTTATTTTTGTATCTGAAGTTTATTAAAACTAATTCTTTAAGGAAATGGATGTGGATTAAGCTCCTTATGACATAGTAAACAATCTTATGAGAGACATAAGAATGTGAGGCTGGCC
>NW_012114932.1:2006773-2011863 GCF_000951035.1 Colobus angolensis palliatus | reverse complement strand
CACTCCAGCCTGCTGACACAGCAAGACTCCGTCTCAAAAAAAACCAATAAAATAAAATAAATAAATAAATAAATAAAGCAAATATCTGTACATAAAATGTGTTTTTAGGCCGGGCACTGACTCAAACTTGTAATCCCACCACTTTGGGAGATTGAGGCAGGAGGACCACTTGAGCTCAAGAGTTTGAAATGAGCATGGGGCAAATAGTAAGACCCTGTCTAAATTTAAAAAAAAAAAAGTCTCTGTCTATCCTTTCCCCCAGTTTTACTTACAGACCAAATTGGTACGGATTCTGAGTCACCACGGTCTGCTTGGCAACTCTTAGAGCCTGAGTGTGTGTGTGCCCCTGAGAAGGTTACTCCAAAGTACTTTGAGTTGAGTTTTTTGTAACTCTTTGCTATCCTGACACTTGATGTGAAATGTCTTTTATTTCATTGGCGGGTACTTGTAGGCCTAGGGGATGGAAATAAAGGAACTTTCTGCTAGCTTGCTTTGTCAAATATTGTTGGGTATGTGTGCCTTCGTGAAGTTGCTCAAGGTGATAACCAAGGTCCCTCTAGCCTTTTCCCAGTGCCTATATCAAGCTGTCAGATAGTAGAATGCTCTGCAGCAGTACTGAGCTTTGTGGCTGTGGTGACCCACCAGGGTATCACTTAGGCAGCAGCTGTCTGTCTGGGGAAATAATTTCCAACAGGTATGAATGTATGAATCTGTTAGCCTATACCATCACCATTTCCATCTAGGAGAAGGGGGCAGCCAGCAAACACTGTCAGGCAGAGCCTTTCATTCCACCCTTCCTGCAAAGTGTATTTCTAGCCCTGTCATATGCCCTTGGCTTTCTTTGTTGTCAAGTCTCTGGGAGATTGAGGGTACGTATTATCTCCTGCTTTGTGTGCCATTGCACTGGGACTTGGGGATGGGAATAAGAAGTATTGTGTTAAAATGTTAATCCCTTTCAGTGGTTGCCCAGTTGTGAGTACTAGCCCTCTCAGACTGTCGGCATTTGATGTGCAGGAATTAGCATTTTATTTTCTCAAATATGCTGGTGTGATGCTTGTTGTCTGTTCTTATTTGGCCAAATTAGTCACTAAAGTGCCCTTATAGAAGATAACTCTGGGAGAGGTATTTATTTCTCTGAATTTTTTTTTTTTTTTTTTTTTTTTCTCCCTTTATCGCCCAGGCCGGAGTGCAGTGGCACGATCTTGGCTCACTGCAAGCTCCACCTCCCGGGTTCACGCCATTCTCCTGCCTCAGCCTCCCGAGTAGCTGGGACTACAGGTGCCCACTGCCACGCCCGGCTAAAGTTTTTGTATTTTTAGTAGAGACGGGGTTTCACTGTATTAGCCAGGATGGTCTCGATCTCCTGACCTCGTGATCCACCTGCCTCGGCCTCCCAAAGTGCTGGGATTACAGGCTTGAGCCACCACGCCCGGCCTTATTTCTCTGAAATTTTTATTCTCCTTTCCTTTTCCCTTTCCCTTTTCTTTTCCCTTTCCTTTCCTTTCCTTCCTTTCCTTTTTCTTTTTTTCTCTCCTTTTTCTCTTCTCCTTTCATTTCCTGTCCTGTCCTGTCCTTTTTTCTTTTCTTATCTTATTGGAGACAAGGTCTCCCTCTGTCACCCAGGCTGGAGTGTAGTGGTGCGATCATGGCTCACTGCAGCTTCAATCTACTGTGCTGAAGTGATCCTCCCAACTCAGTTCTCTTTAGTAGCTGGAACTACCACCACCACACCTGGCTAATTTTGTTGTTGTTGTTGTTGTTGTTTTTTTTGTAGAGACAGGGTTTTGCCACATTCCCGAGGCTGGTCTTGAACTCCTGGACTCAAGCAATTTACCCATCTTGGCCTCCCAAAGCACTGGGATTCCAGGTGTGAGCCACTATGCCTGGCCTATTTTTAAATTTTTATTTTTTGGTGACTTAGGGTTCTATTTTGTTCCTCAGGCTGGAGTGCAGTGGTGCGATGAGAGCTTGTTGCAGCTTTGAACTCCTGGGCTTAAGCAGTCCTCTCACCTCAGCCTTCTGAGTAGCTGGACTACAGGCGCCTGCCACCATGTTCGAGTAATTAAAGAAAAAAATCTGTTCTTAAAGATGGGGTCTTTCTGTGTTGCCCAGGCTGCTTTTGAACTCTTTGCCTCAAGTGATCCTCCCACCTGGACCTCCCAAAGTGCTGGGATTATAAGCATGAGCCAGTGCACCCAGCCTTACTCACCTTTTTGTATGACACTATTGGTCTTTCTAAAGTGCAAAGAAAAAGGGTTCTGTTATCATCTGATGTGAAAATTCCTTTAAGCATTGACTTTTTCTGGTGTGAGGAATGAAGGCTATGGAATACATGAAGTTTTATGAAATAGTGTTTGTGTGTGTGTGTGTCAACAAAATTAAGAGATTTTGGGTTATTGAAAATACAAGAGTATTTTTGAAGGTATGTGTAGGAAGCCAAATCTCAAATGTGGTTTGTCCTTGTGATTAAAATTAGAGCAATGGGGAAGCCAGGTGTGATGGCTCACACCTGTATTCCCAGCACTTTTGGAGGCTATGGCAGGAGGATCACTTGAGCCCAGGAGTTGAGTCCAGGCCTGGGTAACATAGCGAGACCTGTACAAAACATTGTTAAAAATTAGCTGGGTGTGGTGGCACATGCCTATTGTCCCAGCTATTTGGAAGGCTGAAGTGGGAGGATCGCTTGAGCCTGGGAGGTCAAATCTGCAGTGAGCCGTGATTGTGCCACTGCACTCCAACCTGGATGACAGAATGAGAGATACTGCCTCAAAAAAAAAAAAGCAACAGAGAAAGCTTGTGTTTTTAGTGATGAGAATGTTATTTGTGAGGCCATTATGGAAAAAATTGGTGAGGAACATGGTTCGTTGGAAACTTAAGTTGGTAGTAAAGACATAATACTATCTGAAACACTTTAGTACTTAAATTGTGTGCGTTCCAAGCAACAAAACCAATCTGTAGGTTGAGGGTTGTAGTGTTACCTAAACAACTGTCACCCCAAAAACACTTCATTGAGGAGTATCCGGCTTCCTAGCCAGAGCTTCCTTATGGCTTGAATCATGCCATTCTTCCTGGAAACTTCAATTTCAGTACTTTTTCCTGATCACCCTCAGTAAAGTAGTAGTGGAAACACGGGGAACTGCATTCTAAAATGAGTGTATAGGTTCATATCCTAACTAGAAAAAAAATTAAAACAATGTGTACAAACCAAGGATTATTGAAGAGTCTTGCTCTCAAGAGAGTTGGGGTATTCAAGAAAATTAAAAGTGAATTTAGGCCGGGCATGGTGGCTCACATCTGTAATCCTAGCACTTTGGGAGGCCGAGGTGGGCGGATCACGAGGTCAGGAGATTGAGACCATCCTAGCTAACACAGTGAAACCCCATCTCTACTAAAAATACAAAAAATTAACCGGGCATGGTGGTGGGCGCCTGTAGTCCCAGCTACTTGGGAGGCTGAGGTAGGAGAATGGTGTGAACCCCGGGAGGCGAAGCTTACAGTGAGCCAAGATCACACCACTGTACTCCACCCTGGGGAACAAAGCGAGACTCCATCTCAAAAAAAAAAGTGAATTTAAGGATTGATGACTTGATTATACATTTTGGCTATTTATCCACTGATTGATACCTTTTTTTTTTTTTTGAGATGGAGTCTCGCTGTGTCGCCCAGGCTATAGCGCAGAGGTGCTCGCTGCAACCTCTGCCTCCTGGGTTCAAGCGATTCTCCCTGCCTTAGCCTCCCAAGTAGCTGGGATTACAGGCATGTGTCACCATGCCCGGCTAATTTTTGTATTTTCAGTAGAAACGGAGTTTCACCATGTTCAGGCTGGTCTTGAAATCCTGACCTCAGGTGATCCACCCGTCTTGGCCTCCCAGAGTGCTGGGATTACACATGTGAGAGCCATGTGCCCAGCCCAGTGATTGAGACTCAATGACTGGAAGCAGTATAATGTAGCAGTATAACATAATATTCTGGAAGCAGACTACTGGGGGTTGCATTTCCACTCCATCACTTTCTAAGGTGTACTTGAACAAGTGGCTTAACCTCTGTGTTTGAATGTACTCTCACATACGTCTAGGGATTAAATAAGTTAATGCATGTAAGGTGATTAGAACTGGGGCTGGCACAGAGTGAACATTGAGTGTGTCTTTGTTGTTCTCACAACAACTTCTCATCTGAAACAAAGTCTTAAGTTATGGCAGCTCTGGTCTTGGCTTAATGGAGTATATGGCAAAAAGGATTTGGTGGCAGTGCCTAGGAGGATTTTTTTTTCTTTTCCCCATCAACAGTACTTCTCATTTAGCCTGTTGATTGATACTGATTATCAGGGGACTCCTTCCAGGCTCCCCTAGTTGGAGGTTTTTTTTTTTTTTTTCTTTTTCTTTTTTTGAGACAGAGTCTCATTCTGTCTCCTAGGCTGGAGTACAGTGGTGCGATTTCGGCTCACTGCATCCTCCGTTTCTGGGGCTCAAGCAGCTCTCATGCCTCAGCCTCCCGAGTGGCTGTGGCTATAGATGCATGCCTGGCTAATTTTTGTATTTTTGTAGCACAGGGTTTTGCCATTTGGAAGGCTGAAGTGGGAGGATCGCTTGAGCCTGGGAGGTCAAATCTACAGTGAGCCGTGACTGTGCCATTGCACTCCAACCTGGATGACAGAATGAGAGAGAGTGCCTCAAAAAAAAAAAAAGAGCAACAGAGAAAACTTATGTTTTTAGTGATGAGAATGCTATTTGTGAGGCCATGATGGAAAAACTTGGTGAAGAACCTAGTTTGTTGGAAACTTAAGTTGATAGTAAAGACGTAATACTATCTGAAACACTTTAGTACTTAAATTGTGTGCATTCCAAGCAACAAAACCAATAATCTGTAGGTTGAAGGTAGGCTGGTCTTGAACTCCTGAGGTCAAAATGATCCACCTACCTCAGCCTCTCAAAGTGCTGGGATTACAGGAGTGAGCTACCATGTCCGGCCCTTAGTAAGAGTTTCTGCTGCCTTAGCCTTCAAGACAGAATCTTAATTTTTTTTTTTCTTTTGAGATGGAGTCTGGCTCTGTTGCCCAGGCTGGAGTGCAGTGGTGCGATCTCGGCTCACTG
>NW_012114932.1:2000841-2005973 GCF_000951035.1 Colobus angolensis palliatus | reverse complement strand
TTTTTAGTAGAGACGGGGTTTCACCGTGTTAGCCAGGATGGTCTCGATCTGACCTCGTGATCCGCCCGTCTCGGCCTCCCAAAGTGCTGGGATTGCAGGCTTGAGCCACCGATCATTTGGCAGTTTTAAGGGAACCTTCTAATATGTGTCCTATAATGGGTTTATAATTATTTTTGTCACAAATCATGGTTTATTTCTATGGATTAAAGTAGTTAAGTTCTTAATTTGTTCTAAATTAGAAATATACCTGTATATTTTAACCTCGTGCTTCTGTGTTACCACATCTCATTGGCTCAGGGATCGTACAAAGGCGTAGTTCAGTTTGTGATCTTGATTATAACTTTGGTTTATGACCTTTTGTACTTTCAGATGGTATAGGGTTTATAGCACAGAAAGATTTAGAATTTCAGCCTCATTACCTCCTGACTCTTTTGTAACTGTTTTTTGTTTTGTTTTGTTTTTCTTTTTTGAGGCGGATCTTGCTCTGTTGCCCAGGCTGGAGTGCAGTGGTATGATCTGGGCTTACTGCAACCTCCACCTCCTGGGTTCAAGCAATTCTCCTGCTTCAGCCTCCCAAGTAGCTGGGATTACGGGCATGCCCCACCACAGCCAGCTAATTTTTGTATTTTAGTAGAGATGGGATTTCACCATGTTGGCCAGGCTGGACTTGAACTCCTGACCTCAGGTGATCTGCCCACCTTGGCCTTTCAAAGTTTTGGGATTACAGGTGTGAGCCACTGTGCCTGGCCTCTCTTTTGTAACTTCTGAACCTCAGTTTTCTCATCTGTAAAATGAGAGGATAATTATAATACCACCCATAGTGCAGTTGTGAGGTTAGAGTATGTATTATTTGTAAAATGATCAGTATGATAACTGGCATGTGGTAAGTGCTCTGTAGTAAAGGGTGATTCTTAACACTGGACTCTGCTTGGTTGTACCAACTCCTCTTTTTCCTTGGCTCCTTATCCACCTCTTGGGATTCAGAGTTGGCTGAAAGTGGCAGGCATTGCTGCTTTGGGTGGCAGCTTGATTTTAGACAGCCAGTTCACATAGTGCTTTTGTTGGCAGCTTGATTTTAGACAGCCAGTTCACATAGTGCTTTTGTTCAGGACGTCTCGGGATTTCTAGATAGACAGCAAGAGAGTTGGGGTAGCACCTGTCGTAAAGTGTCTAAGGAATGAGTACGCAAGCATTCAGCCATTTGAGGGCAGAAGACCATGACCATACCTGCCTTCCTACAGTAAACAGCCTGTTGTTTTTGCAGGTAGCATTGCAGGTAGTTCTTTTATCAGAAAATTCTTGTAGGCTGCAGGTGACATTGAGTGTTATTAGGCATCTTCTTCATTCAAGTTGAATTTGGAGGTTACAGTATATCTTTATGTCACCTTTTCCACAGGTGTTTAAGTGTTGTCATTCATCCTCTAGTGCATAGATTTTGTATGCATATTTCTTGTTAAGTGTATTGATGAACTGATAATTAGTTTTTCTAGAATAATATTTATTTTATATTTTATTTTATTGAGACAGGGTCTTGCTCTGTCACCCAAGCTGGAGTGCAGTGGCATAATCATGGCTCACTGCAGCCTCAACCTCCTAGGCTCAAGCCATCCTCCCCACCTCAGCCTTCTGAATAGCTGGGACTACAGGTGCGCGCCGCCACACCTGGCTAATTTTGAGGGGGTAGAAGGGTGGTAGAGATGAGATCTTACTCTGTTGTCCAGGCTAGCCTTTTGATCCTGGACTCAAGCAGTACTGCCTCATACTCACAAAGTGCTGGAATTACAGGTGTGAGCCACTGTACCCAGGCTAGAATAATTATTTTTTATTTTTATTTATTTATTTATTGAGACAGTTTTGCTCTTGTTACCCAGGCTGGAGTGCAGTGGTGCAGTCTTGGCTCACTGCAACCTCCGCCTCCTGGGTTTAAGTGATTCTCTTGCCTCCGCCTCCCAAGTAGCTGGAATTACAGGCATGCCACCACACCTGGCTAATTTTTGTATTTTTAGTAGTGACAAGGGTTTCACCATGTTGGCCAGGCTGCTCTTGAACTCCTGACCTCAGGTGATCCACCTGCCTCAGTCTCCCAAATTGCTGAGATTACAGGCATGAGCGATGGTGCCCAGCCAGAATAATTAGTTTTAATCTCACATGGTGAGATTTGTGATGCCAATTTTGTGTACTAATGATGTATATATTACCAAAATCTGTGGTCAAGTGAAATTTGTGATTAATCTTTGTAAATGCTATTTCCAAAGGAAAACGTAGGAGAAAACGTGATGTATCACAGAATGTAGAGTAGTGGTTACTGGGCACAAGGGTGGCAGGGGAGTTAGGGGGGTGGCAGGAGAGGATAGAGAATGATAACTGATTGATACAGGGACTCTTTTTTGGGATGAGAAAAATATTCTAGAATTAAATAGTGATGGTTGTTGATCAAGCTTGTGCATGTACTAAAAGACATTAAATTGTATATACAACAGTGGATTTTACAGTATGTGAATTTTATCTCAATTTTTTAAAAAGCCTTTAAATCTAGTATGAAACTTTTTTTTAAGGCCAGGCGGGGTGGCTCACACCTATAATCCCAGCACTTTGGGAGGCTGAGGCAGGCAGATCACCTGAGGTTAGGAGTTCTAGACCAGCCTGGCCAACATGGCGAACCCTGTGTCTACCAAAAATACGAAAATTAGCCCGGTGTGGTGGTGTGTTCCTGTAGTCCCAGTTACTCGGGAGGCCGAGGCAGGAGAATTGCTTGAACCCAGGAGGTAGAGGTTGCAGTGAGCTGAGATTGCACCACTGCACTCCAGCCTGGGCAACAGAGCAAGACTGTCTAAAAGAAAAAAAATAAATAAAAGTTTTTTTGTAGGGTTCCAGCAAAATGGAAATGAGTCCAGATCTAAAATAATGTACAGATTCATTTACCACCCTCCATCCTACCCCAGCCCCCCAAAAAGATTGTCTATCAGTTTGTCAGAAAGTTAGAGTAAAATGGTCTTAAAATGCATCAGGAGGGCTGGTCATAGTGACTGATGCCTGTAGTTTCAGCTACTTAGGAGGCTGAGGTGGGAGGATCACTTGATCCCAGGTCTCCTGACCTCGTGATCCACCCACCTTGGCTTCCCAAAGTGCTGGGATTACAGGCGTGAGCCACCACACCCGGCCCATTCTAATTTTTTACAAAAGTGATTTCAGACTTATGAAAAAGCTGCAAAAATTACTGTGTTCTTTGCACCTAGATTATTCTTCTTCTTTTTTTTTTTTTTTTTTTGAGACAGGGTTTTGCTCTCGTTGCTCAGGCTGCAGTGCAATGGAGCAATCTCAGCTCACCGCAGCCTCCCCCTCCCGGGTTCAAAGTGATTCTCTTGCTTCAGCCTCCCAAGTAGCTGGGATTACAGCCATGCACCACCACGCCCAGCTACCTTTATATTTTTTAGTAGAGACTGGGTTTCTCCATGTTGGTCAGGCTGCTCTTGAACTCCCGGCATCAGATGATCTACCCACCTCGGCCTCTTAAAGTGCTGATATTACAGGTGTGAGCTACTATGCCAGGCCCACCCAGATTCTTTTTAGCACATTTTAATGCAGATTTTTGAATAGTTACGATCTCTTCTCATTGAAAAAGGAACATCATTTGACTTGACCTCCCACCAGACACTTCCTTTGAGGTTGGATGAAGGCGCTTAAAGGTTTCTGTGGACGGTGCGTGAATTTCCACTGGGTTGAGTGGATGATGTATTTGGAAGGCGATTGGGATTTACTTTGTCAGTGTCAGTGTCTCCACTGGGCTTTTTCAGGTGCTGGGGTTGAAGGTCAAGAAATAGGGCAACGTCTAAAGCTTCCACTACTGGGCACTGTGAGGTTTTCATAGGTCTTTAAAAAAAAACAGTGAATAGGCTGAACACGGTGGCTCACGCCTGTAATTCCAGCACTTTCGGAGGCCGAGGCAGGTGGATCACGCGGTCAAGAGATCAAGACCACCCTGGCCTTGTGGTGAAACCCCATCTCTACTAAAAATACAAAAATTAGCTGAGCATGGTGGCATGCGTCTGTAGTCCTAGCTACTTGAGAGGCTGGGGCAGGATAATCACTTGAACCCTGGAGATGGAGGTTGCAGTGAGCCGAGATCTCGCCACTGCACTCCAGCCTGGTGACAGAGCGAGACGCCGTCTCAAAAATATGTTCTTCGTGAGACAGGAGGCATTTGGATGCCTGATAGAAAAAGAGGAGGGACTGTGTGCTAGTCAGCTTTAGACTGAGAAGCAACAGCAACCATGGCAAAGGGGAAGCAGACTTACCCTGACTGGCCTTGATAATATTATTTGTCAGACAGTGGCTCTTAAACAGGGGTTGCAAGCAGTGATTTTTGACACGCTCTTCTCCTCCCCAACCACCGGACATTTGGCAATGTCTGGTGACATTTTTGGTTGTCACAACTCGGGGAGGGTGCTACTGGTATCTAGTGAATAGAGGCCAGGGATGCTGCTAAACATCCTACAATGCAAAGGACAGCTCTCCACACAAAGAATCATCTGGCCCAAAAATCTCTGTTGCTGAAGTTGAAAAACACTGGTGTAAGGGGACAAGAGTTGTGGTTAGTCAGAAAGGATGACCTGGCTTGCCATGGATTGTCTTATAATTAGTTATCTCTTTCATTGCCTTATTCCTGATCCCAACAGAGTGAGGATTGGTAAGGGGGTTTGGGAATATAGTGGGAGTGCTGCATAGTGAGAGTGCCGGCACGGCACTCCAGACTACCAGTCACGAGCTTAGCCTGTGTCTTTGGGGTAGGAGCTGTAGAATAAGACCTATTTGATATGTGGACCAGAATAAGTTCTTTAAATGATAATCAAAGGTAATAAACATTCTTAAAATATACTATCACTAAGGTAGTCTGTCATCAGCGGAATGAGGGAGTAGTGAGATTACACATATTTGGCAGCAATTACTAGAAAAACCAAATGAGTTGAGATTTCTCAAAATAGATTTTTTTTTTTTTTTTGAGGCGGAGTCTCGCTCCGTCGCCCAGACCGGAGTGCAGTGGCCGGATCTCAGCTCACTGCAAGCTCCGTCTCCCTGGTTTGTGCCATTCTCCTGCCTCAGCCTCCCGAGTAGCTGGGACTACAGGCGCCCGC
>NW_012114932.1:1998426-1999943 GCF_000951035.1 Colobus angolensis palliatus | reverse complement strand
TTATTTTTAAATTTTTTATTTTATTTCTTTTTTCCTTTTTTTTCTTTTGAGACAGAGTCTCGCTCTGTCGCCCAGCCTGGAGTGCAGTGGCATGATCTTGGCTGACTGCAACCCCTGCCTCCCAAGTTCAAGCAGTTCTCCTGCTTCAGCCTCCCAAGTAGCTGGGACCATAGGCACCCACCACCACACCTGGCTGATTTTTGTATTTTTAGTAGAGACGGGGTTCCACCATATTGACCAGGCTGGTCTCAAACTCCTGACTTTACGATCTACCCGCCTCAGCCTCCCAAAGTGCTGGGATTACAGGCATGAGCCACTGCACCTGGCAAAATTTTTATTTTATTTTTAATTGATAATTGTATATGTTTATGGAGTACCCATGTTATGACACGTGTACATTGTAGAATGATTGAATCAGGCCAGTTAACATATCCATCACCTCATATTATTTCTTTGTAGTAAGAACATTTAAAATCTCTTTTAGCAATTTTGAAATAGATGCAATACTTTGTTATTAACTATAGTCACCATGCTGTGCAATAGATCACTAAAACTTCTTCCTCCTGTCTGACTGAAACTTTGTACTCTTTGACTCACATTCTCCCTTTTTCCTCCACCCCCTTCTCCACCTACAGCCTCTGGTAAACCACCATTCTGCTCTCTACTTCTGTCTTAGTGTTTGATTTTTTTAGATTGCACATGTGAGATCATGAAGTATTTGTCTTTCTGTACCTAGCTTATTTCACTTAGCTGAGTGTCCTTCATGTTTTTCCACATGTTGCAAATGGCAGAATTTCCTTCTTTTTTAAGGCCAAATAGTATTTCATTGTGCTTACATATCACATTTTCATTATCCATTCATTCATTGATGGGCAGTGGATGAATGGATATCATGGCTGTTGTGAATAGTACTGCAGTGAACATGGGAGTGTAGGTATCTCTCAGACATGATGATTTCAGTTTCATTGGATATTTACTGTACACAAAAGTGGGACTGCTAGATCATATGGTGATTCTAGTTTTAGTTTTTTTTTTTTTAAGAACCTCTGTACAGTTTCCAAAATATCTTTACTAGTTTATGTTCTCACAGTGTAAAGGGTTCTCTTTTCTCCACATCCTCACCAACACTTGTTACCATTCATCTTTTTTATAGTAGCCATGCTAACAGGTATGAAGTGACATCTCATTATGGTTTTGCTTGTTTGTTTGTTTGAGACAGTGCCTTGCTGCATCACCCAGGCTGGAGTGCAGTGGCGTGATCCCAGCTCATTTGCAGCCTTAACTTCCTACACTCAAGTCTCTCACCTCAGCCTCCCAAGTAGCTGGTGTGTCACCATGCCTAGCTTTTTAAAATTATTTTTATTTTTATTTTTTAATATTTATTTATTTATTTATTTTTTGAGACAAAGTCTCTCTCTGTTGCCCAGGCTGGAGTGCAGTGGCGTGATCCCAGCTCATTTGCAGCCTTAACTTCCTACACTCAAGTCTCTCACCTCAGCCTCCCAAGTAGCTGGTGT
>NW_012114932.1:1994039-1997725 GCF_000951035.1 Colobus angolensis palliatus | reverse complement strand
TATTTCAGATCGTTTTCCAGGGAAAATTGAAAATGCAAGTGCAGATTCTCACATCCTTCTTTATACTGATTGAAACATTTGAATCTATTGGATCATCTTTTCATTAGGCTTTATTTCACAGGACCATCTACTGGGTCCTGCATCCTTGTCTTGTTCCAGATGCTAGTGGGGAGGAAAGCATCTAGTTTCTCACCATGTGATGTTAGCTATAGGTTTATCAAGTTGAGGAGGTTCCCCTCTATTCCTAATTTGCTGAGAGGTTTTTTTTTAAATCATGAAAGGGGATTGGATTTGGATATCTTAGCCTGTCTAGTCTTGAGGTAAATATATGTGGGATATAAGGGATTTTGGAGGCTGGGCACAGTGACTCACACCTGTAATCCCAGCACGTTGGGAGGCTGAGGTGGGCTGATCACTTGAGCCCAGGAGTTCGAGACCAGCCTGGGCAATGTAGCAAAACCCCATCTCTACAAAAAGTACAAAAACTAGCCAGGTACAGTGGCACATACCTGTATTCACGGCTACTAGGGAGGCTGAGATGGGAGGATAGCTTGAACCCAAGAGGTTGAGGCTACGGTGAGCCATAAGCATGCCACTACATTCCAGCCTGGGTGACAGAGCAAGACCCTGTCTCAAAAAAAAAGATTTTTTTGAAAAGTTGAAAATAAGTATATTTGCTGAATATGAGATGAGTTTTCCCAAGAATTTATCCCTCAGAATCTTTCTCCTCCTTCCTCCTCCTTCTCCTTCTCCTCCTCCTCCTTTCTTCTTTTTCTGTTTCTTCTTCTTGCTTTTATAAAGTTTTTGCTGCTCTGGAGTTTTCTCTCATTTACTTCTTACTTATTTATTTGAGACAGAGTTTTGCTCTTGTTGCCCAGGCTGGAGTACAATGGTGTGATCTCGGCTGACTGCAACCTCCGCCTCCTGGGTTCAAGCTATTCTCCTGTTTCAGCATCCCAAGTAGCTGGGATTACAGGTGCCCGCCACCACACCTGGCTAATTTCTGTTACTTCTTTTGAGCCACAAAGTATTTGAAAAAGATGCAGTAAGTAGCGACCTCAGTCCATGCTAGTATTGGGTGCTTACAGAGGTCTAGTAGAATATTGTGTTTTAAAAGGAGGTAAATTTAATAATTGCTGTGATTACTCTGGCATTATATGCTCACAAATAAAATGTTTGGTGATTTTTTTTTTTTGGAGACAGATTCTCGCTCTGTCACCCAGGCTGTGCAATGGTGCGATCTCAGCTTACTGCAGCCTCTGAGTTCAAGCAATTCTCATGCCTCAGCCTCTTGAGTAGCTGGAATTATAGGCACCTACCATCATGCCTGGCTAATTTTTGTATTTTTGTAGAGATGGGGTTTCCCCATGTGGGCCAGGCTGGTCTTGAACTCCTGACTTCAGGTGATCTGCCCATCTCAGCCTCCCAAAGTACTGGGATTACAGGCATGAGCCACTGCGCCCAGCCAGGTGTGATATTTTTAATAAAACAAGTATTCAAATTTACTTACAGGACCAATGAAAGAATCGTTTGTCATAATTTTATGCCAAAGGGTACTTGTGGCTTAAGATAAACTTCCCCATAATGACATTATCCACAGATTCAAAAAGTAGTATATCTTACCTCTGTGACATTTTAAAATGATGTGGTTTAGAAAATTGCTGGGTTATCTAAAATGGCTCTATTGATGATGTAAATGTAGCACATGAAGAGCTTGAATAAAATAAACTTTTGAAGTGTACAAATGGAAAGAACAGTCCTTCTAAATAATTATTTCCCCTCCCTTTTATTGAAGTATACATACAGAAAAAATATCATGTCGTAAGTGTGTTTATTGCTTAGTGAATTACTCCAAAGTTGGATATACCTGGTTAACCACCATTCAAATGAAAAAACAGAACACTGCTTCATATGCAGAAGCCCCTCATGCCCCTCCTCGTCATTATGCTTTTCATCCCTCCCACAGGTAGTCACTGAGTTCTAATACCACAGAGTCTTTTGACTTTCTTTTGAGCCTTATGTAATTAGAATCACAAAGGGTGTATTCTTTTGCCTGATTTTTATACTTAGTATTGTTTTTGAAATTCATCTTGTGTGTAACTGCGATGTGTTCATTTTCATTGCTTAGTGAATTACTCCAAAGTTGGATATACCTGGTTAACCACCACTCGAATGAAAAAAACAGTTTTTGACCGGGCGCAGTGGTTCACACCTGTAATCCCAGCACTTTGGGAGGCCGAGGTGGGCGGATCACGAGGTCAGCAGATCGAGACCATCCTGGCTAACACGGTGAAACTCCGTCTCTACTAAAAATACAAAAAATTAGCCAGGCCTGGTGGCGGGCGCCTGTAGTCTCAGCTACTCAGGAGGCTGAGGCAGGATAATGGCGTGAACCTGGGAGACAGAACTTGCAGTGACCCTAGATCATACCACTGCACTCCAGCCTGGGCGACAGAGCAAGACTCCATCTCAGAAAAAAAAGAAAAGAAACAAACAGTTTTCCAGTCTAAGAATGTATTACAGTTTATTCAGATTCCACTCTAGATGAACATGTGAGTTTTCTTTTTTTTTCCCCCTATTTGGAGCTATTTCAAATGATATTTTTTCAAAGTTGTTATTTCTCAGCCAGGCGCAGTGGCCCATGCCTGTAATCCCAGTACTTTGGGAGGCAGAGGCGGGCAGATCACCTGAGGTCAGGAGTTCAAGACCAGCCTGGCTGACATGATGAAACCCTGTCTCTACTAAAAGTATAAAAATTAGCCAGGTATGGTGATGGCATCTGTAATCCCAGCTACACAGGAGGCTGAGGCAGGATAATCACTTGAACCCGGGAGGTAGAGGTTGCAGTGAGCTGAGATTACACCGCTGCACTCCAGCCTGGGCAACAGAATGAGACTCCATCTCAAAAAAGAAAACAAAACACCATAGGGTTGTTATTTCTCTTGGCGAATAGGTAGATGCGCTTATTCCTGTTAATATATACCTACCTGTTAATGTGCTTCTTGGATTTTCTGTGTATCTTCTGTCTGCCACCTAGAAGTTTAACCTTTTATATATGTATATACAAGTTTAATTTTTTTTTTTTTTTTTTTGGTAGAGACAGAGTCTCACTATGTTGCCCAGGCTGGTTGGGAACTCCTGGCCTTAAGCTGTCCTGCTGCTTCCGTCTCCCAGAGTGATGGGAATATAGACGTGAACCACTGTGCCCCACTGTTTTAAGTTTTCATTGGTTGCCTCCTACATACAGTCATTCAACAGCTATTGATTCCCCCTGCTCTGTATATATGTCTCCTAGAGTAGGTATCAGGGGTACTGCAGTAATTAAGATCACATTATTTTATTTTATCATTTAAATATATAAGAGTAATTGATTAATTAAGTATAGAACTTTGGCCAACATGGTGAAACCCCATCTCTACTAGAAATACAAAAATTAACTGGGTGTGGTGGCGGGCGCCTATAATCCCAGCTAATCAGGAGGCTGAGGCAGAACTGCTTGGAGATGGAGGTTGCGGTGAACCGAAGTCAGACCACTACACTCCAGCTTGGATGACGGGGAGAATTTGTCTCTTTTTCTTTTTCTTTTCTTTTTTTGAGATGGAATCTCGCCGTCTTCCAGGCTGGAGTGCAGTGGCATGATCTCGGCTCACTGCAGCCTCCGCCTCCTGGGTTCAAGTGATTCTCCT
>NW_012114932.1:1990574-1993579 GCF_000951035.1 Colobus angolensis palliatus | reverse complement strand
ACCTGAGGTCGGGAGTTTGAGACCAGCCTGACCAACATGGTGAATCCCCATATCTACCAAAAAATACAAAAATTAGCTGGGCGTGGTGGCGTGCATCTGTAGTCCCAGCTATTGGGGAAGCTGAGGTGGGAGATTGTACCTGGGAGGCAGTGAGCAGAGCACTCCAGCCTGGTTGACAGAGCGAGACCTTGTCTCACCAAAAAAAAAAAAAAAAAAAAGGCATGGGTAGGCATTTGATGATTTGATTATTTCATTCACATCCCTAAAAGTTTATTCATTCCTGGGTGGTCAGTTTGCTTTTTGACCATCTTCTTGTTGGGAAAATTGATGTTCCCTTCTGGAGCCCTCCAACTTTCCATTATAATATGGTAAGTGGGAGCTAGAGCTTTGGGTAAGAATTAGGATGTGAGAAGGAGGATGAGTCTTGCAGTGGTTTGCATGGTTAGAGGAGAAAAAGCTGGAGGCAGAGTGTTCACTCAAGAGGCTTGGGGTAGGAGGGGTAGGTTTAAGTGGTGCTCATCCGGGTCAGAGTAGGGCAAAAAGGGAGGAATGAAATAACCAGATGTCTTTGCTTTGTCAGTAGTCTTGCAGCCCTACTTTTTTTTGTTGTGTTATATTTGTTGTAATTGAGGTATAATCCACATAACATAAAACCTACCTCTTTCAAATGTACAATTCAGTAGTTTTTAGTATATTCACAAAATTGTGCAGCTGTCACCACTAATTCCAGAACATTTCTGGGAACAAAAAGAAACTATATATACATTAAGAGTCACTCTCCATTTTCTCCTACTTCCTTCTCTACCCCCAGGCATCTGCTAGTCTGCTTTCTGTCTCTATAGATTTGCCTGCTCTGGATATTTCATATAAATGGAATAATATACCGTGTGGTCTTTTGTGATTGACTTCTTTTACTTAGCCTAATGTTTTCAAGGTTCATCCATGTTATATGAATCAGTACTTAAATCATTTATAGGGTTAAATAATATTCCATCGTATGGATATACCACATTGTCTTTGTTCATTAATTAGTGGACATTTAGGTTGTTTCCACTTTTGTTTATTATGAATAATGCTATTCACATTCATGTACATAGGTTTTGTGTGGACACATTTTCAGTTCTCTTGGATATATACCAAAGAGCCACAATGCTAAAACTTCCAGCTTTTTACCAGCTATCCCCAGATGGATATAGCCTAGTAAGCCCCGTATTGGAGTGGTATAGTGTTGAAAACATGGCATACTCATACATTAGATAACCAGGTTTCGATTCTGGTTTGGAAGCCTTTGGATATTTGCATTGCCCATTTGAATTCTCTCTTGGGCTGTGTTTGGTTTGGGGTTTTGTACTTGTTTTTTGTTTTTGTTTTTTGACCAGATGTTTTGAGGCACTTGGTACGGTGGACATGTGTCAGTCTTAAATATTTGGGTTTTGAGCATATCAAGGGCTTGGTTTGCAGTCGACAGTTGAATAGCGGTCTTCTTCCTTCCATTCCTTACAGATTCTCCTGTTCAGAGTCAACCATTAAATAGCATATTTATTGTTTCTGCCTATGTGTCTGTTAGTGCTCATATGGTCTAGTGCCTGATGTATTACAGTTAAAAAGTATAGGGTAGTGGTCATTTTTTTTCTTTGACTTGATTCCTGTGTACTGTGAATGCAGAGCAATGCAGCATATGTTGGGTTTTCCACAGAGAGAGCATCAGCCCAGAGACATGTTTGCATTTGTTTCTGTCAGGTTTCCTGGCTCAACTGGCACCCTTTAATGCCAGAGAACTTTAGCTTAGGCACTTTTCCTAGTAAAATGCTTCTTGTGGCTCTTCCTGTGTACTTGGAATAAAGGAAGCATTCCATTGTTAAACATGCTTGGGTAGTTCAGGGTAATATTAGAGTCATGAGAGATAAATGATATAAAGGAATAAATAGCTAAACCAGAAAAAATGCCTGGGTAATGACTAGCAAATAGGTAGTCAACAGATGTCCTCATTAGATTGAAAGGTCCATGAAAGCAAGTACTATTTCTTTTCTTAAAAGGGTTAAAACGACCTGGCAACATATGATGAGCTAAATAAATAAATATTTGTGAATTGGATTACTACATATTGCATAAAGTGGTTTTGGCTCTGTTTTTTTCTTCATAAGCCCTAGTGATCTTTTTAATTTCTGTAAAATGTAGTCTTGACCCCCCAACCTGAGTGACCTCTTTATTTGCTAGACTCTGGTATTTCTGTTAGGTTTCTACTGTATTTTCTGAGATAGCAATTAGTAGATACTGTTTCTCCTTTGATGGAGCTAGCCATATATTCTTGTTTGTTCATTTTAGCTTTCAAATTTCTGTCTGATTCTTGTTCTTTTACTCTGGAATGTAGTGAATGGAATGACTTGGAAGGTACAAGGTAGGTCAGTATAGGTTGTCTAAGGCCTTGCATTTAAGACTTTAATTTGATGATATGGTGGATTACAAGAATGTAACAATATCAAAATGATACCATCTTCTTGTGGTGGTATGTAGACTTAAAATGAGAAACTGCAGAGAAAAGGGTCCCTTAGGATGTAGAGCAGCAGTTGAAATGTGAGAAGTTGATGCCTTGCATTAGGGATTAGTAGATGTGGAAGGAAGACATCAGGTTTGAAAGAGTTTGAATGAAGAATCTCTAGGATTTGATAACACTGGATATCAGAGGGGAAAGTACAAGATAGAGGGCAGAATCAAAGGCCACTCAGTGGTTAAAGGAATAATTCTGGACACAGTGGCTCACGCCTGTAATCCCAGCACTTTGGGAGGCCGAGGTGGGCGGATCACGAGGTCAGGAGTTTGAAACCAGCCTAGCCAATATGGTAAAACGCCGTCTCTACTAAAAATACAAAAATTAGCTGGACGTGGTGGCGTGCGCCTGTAGTCCCAGCTGCTCTGGAGGCTGAGGCAGAAGAATCACTTGAACCCAGGAGGCAGAGGTTAGGTTGCAATGGAGCCGAGATCATGCCACTGTGCTCTAGCCAGGG
>NW_012114932.1:1989108-1990144 GCF_000951035.1 Colobus angolensis palliatus | reverse complement strand
GGTGCAGCACACCAACATGGCACATGTATACATATGTAACAAACCTGCACGTTGTGCACATGTACCCTAGAACTTAAAGTATTAAAAAAAAAAAGACCTACTATTTGATAGCACAATAGGGTGAGTATAGTCAAAAATGACTTAATTGTACATTTTTAAATAGCATAAAGGAAAAGAAAAACTAATGCAGAGTGTAATTTGATTGGTTGTAACTCAAAAGATAAATGCATGAGGGGATGGATACTCTGTTCCCCACGATGTGCTTATTTCACATTGCATGTCTGTATCAAAACATCTCCTGTACTCCATAAATACATACACCTACTATATACCCACAAAATTTTTTTAAAAAAAGGATCCTTCTGAACGTTTCAAGCATTACTTCTAGTTATGTTCAGTTGATCAGAATTTAGTCATAGCCACACTTCAGCTTCAAGGAGGGCTGCAGAACGTCTTTATTTTAGGCAGCTATGTGCTCAGTTAAAAAGCAGGGATTTTCTGCCGGGCGCGGTGACTCAAGCCTGTAATCCCAGCACTTTGGGAGGCCGAGACGGGTGGATTGCTCGAAGTCAGGAGTTTGAAACCAGCCTGGGTAACATAGTAAAACCTCGTCACTATAAAAATTTTTAAAAAATAAATTTATCCAGGCATGGTGGTGTGTCCTTGTAGTCCCCATTACTAGAGAGGTTGAGGTGGAAGGATCTCTTGAACCCAAGAGGTCGAGAGTACAGTGAGCCATGATGCACCACTGTACTCCAGCATGGGCAACGAGTGAGACTTTGGGAGTCCGCGGCAGGAGGATTGCTTGAGCCCAGGAGTTCGAGACCAGCTGGGGCAACGTAATGAGACCTTGTCTCTATAAAAAATTTTACAAATAAAAAGCTGGACATGGGGGCACGTGCCTGTAGTCCCAGCTACGGGGGGGTGAGGGGAGGGTGAGGTGGGAGAATCACTTGGGCCCAGGAAGTCGAGATTGCAGTAAGCCATGATCATGCCACTGTACTCTAACCTGGGTGACAGAGTGAGACCCTTTTTG
>NW_012114932.1:1983471-1988958 GCF_000951035.1 Colobus angolensis palliatus | reverse complement strand
TGGGGGCTTGAACTCTGCATCACCCCTGAGCAGCTGTGTCCTGCAGGGCGTGTCTGAAGTCCTTGTCAAGGCTGCCTCACCCTCCCCATCCTACCAAGAGGCCATCATCCCCAAAACACTGCAAAAGCCACCCAACAGTGCACTCACAGTCACCCAAGAATGCCAGGCACTCAGAATAGGATTATCTCTAGCGCCCATTGACTAAGCACCTCCTATAGGCCAGGAATTCTATATTCGGATTTAATACTGTGACTTAGGTGGTGTCGCCCCCATTTCATAACTGAGTAAACAGAGGCTGAGAGTGGCCCCTTATCTAGATTTCCATAGCCAGTAAGGGGAAGAGCCGGGGTCAAACACACCCCTGCAGCCCAGCCATAGAAGCTGAGATGCCTTCTCCACTCTTCCGTCCGGATTTATCGCTTCAGAGACTCAGCAGCATCATGCTGCCGTCATCCTGACCTGCACTGGGGAGGCTGGAGAGTGAGGGAGGCCTGCCTTCTCCATCTTGGATTGGCCCCCGCATATCATGGGCAGCTGTCCAGATGCCAACCCCTCCCTGGCTGAGTGTCCCTTGTCTGTGCGTTCTCCAGGGTGTCCTTAAAGAACAGAGCTTGAGGCTGAGGCAGGAGAATGGCGTAAACCCGGGAGGCGGAGCTTGCAGTGAGCTGAGATCCGGCCACAGCTCTCCAGCCTGGGTGAGACTCCAACTCAAAAAAAAAAAGAGAGAGAGAGAGAGAGACAGAGAGGCCGGGCGTGGTGGCTCACGCCTATAATCCCAGCACTTTGGGAGGCCGAGGCGGGTGGGTCACCTAAGGTCAGAGTTCGAGACCAGCCTGGCCAACGTGGTGAAACCCTGTCTCTACTAAAAATACAAAATTAGCTAGGTATGGTGGTGAGAGTTTAAAGGCATCCAAGGGTTAAGTCTGTGATAGATTGATTACCAGGACATACAGGTCTGATCAGGAGAGTTTCTTGATGACTAGCTATGGGCTATACCTTTGTAGCACATGATCCCAACTCCAGCAGGGATATAGTTAGTGACCTGTTGGCCTTGTCTTCTCCCAGACTCCTGGGAGATTACCACAGATTTCTTCCTTGTGCAGGAATCATTCCCTCACTCTATGCATATCTGCTGGAAAAAAAAAAAAAAGATATTATAGCCATTATATTGTAGCAGCTATGGTATTATAGCTCAGTAAATGCTGCTTTCTAAATATTGGCTAATTTAACCATAGCATGTCTTCAGTGTTAGGAGCCAGCCCTCATTTTTATCAGGGGCTGAAGTTTGATATTTCTTTGTGTTATTTGCTTGTGAAAATAAGTAGAACAAAAAGGATTAGAGACCTAACCTTGTATCCCAGTGAACCTTTTCTGACTCAAAGCTTCCATTCTTTTTTTTTTCTGGAGACAGGAGTCTCGTTCTGTCGCCAGGCTAGAGTGCAGTGGCGTGATCTTGGCTAACTGCAACCTCTGCCTCCTGGGTTCAGGTGATTCTCCTGTCTCAGCCTCCCGAGTAGTTGGGACTACAGGCGTGTGCCACCATGCCAAGCTAATTTTTTTTTTTTTTTTTTAATTTTTAGTAGAGACAGGATTTCACCATGTTGGCCAGTATGGTCTTGATCTCTTGACCTCGTGATCTGTCCACCTCAGCCTCCCAAAAAGCTTCCATTGTTAGTCTTGGTGCTTCTGAGTGGCATCGGGTTGATAGCTTCCTGCCTAAGAAAATAATTGGCTGGGCATGGTGGCTCACACCTGTAATCCCAGCCCTTTGGGAGGCTGTGGCAGGAGGATCATTTGAGCCCAGGAGTTCAAGACCAGCCTGGGCATCATAGGAAGACCCCATGTCTGCATGAAATAAAAATAAATAAATAAATAAAATAAAACAAAATAAAGCCAGACTTATTGACATGCACTTGTCATCCCAGCTTGTCAGGAGGCTGAGGTGGGTTGACTGTTTGAGCTCAGGAGATCAAAACTGCAATGAGCTATGATCATACAACACCAGTGCACTCTAGCCTCTAGCCTGAGCAACTGAGCAAGGCTGTGTCTCAAAAAAAGCAGGGGAGTGTAGTCACCTCCCTAAAATGTTAGTTAAACATTATGTATTCAGAAGTCCAGAGGCTCTGTATTTTATCAATATTTTCATGGCTTTATTTCTGCAGAAATCAAGTCAGCAAGACTCTTTGAAAGTCTAAACAATGACGTTATAGGCAGAGGGGCTAAAGACAACATTCGAGGAAGCTAAAGTACTTGGGTGGGAGGTGATAGATAAAGGGCCAGTAGAAATAATGTCTTTTTTTATTTTTTTCCATTAAAACATTTTATTTTAATAGCAATAGAGATGGGGGGGTCTCACTGTGTTCCCTGAGCTAGTCTGGTCTTCAGCTCCTGGATTCAAGCAGTTCTCCCACCTTGACCTTTGAAAGTGCAGGGATTATAGACATGAGCCACCATGCATGGCAAATATATATATATATATATTTTTTTTTCCCTAAGATGGAGTTTTGCTCTTGTTGCCTAGGCTGGAGTGCAGTGGCATGATCTCGGCTGATTGCACCCTCTGCCTCCCGGGTTCAAGTGATTCTCTTGCCTCAACCTCCCAAGTAGCGGTGATTATAGGCACCCGACACCATGCCCGGGTAATTTTTGTATTTTTAGTAGAAATGGGGTTTTGCCATGTTGGCCAGTCTGGTCTTGAACTCCTGACCTCAGGTGATACACCTGCCTCAGCCTCCCCAAGGGCTGGGATTACAGGTGTGAACTACTGCTGCCGGCTGCAATGTCTCTTTTGGGTGGTGGATCCTGAAGAATAGCTGCTGGTTCTTTGGCGATGCCTGGGGAATACTGTGCAGTCTTTGTGATGGGCTCAGCAATGAGGCCTGTACAGTATCTTAGGTCTTGTGGGCCGCAGTCTGCTCTCTTGACTGTTCACCACCACCTCCTACCATTAAGTTTTTAAGGAAAAGAAATGATTTTATTATATTCTTTGGTAAACAAAGCAAATTAAGAAGCTTTATATTTTCCACATTTATTTAACAAACTCCCTATTTGTTTTTCTCTATAGTGATTCAGTTTAGAGACCTATTCAATGAAGCATGCCTTGATGTTGAATTTAGAGTCTACTTTTTCCAGAAGAAAAGAGCCAGGAAGCTCCAACAATAGGCATCTCAGAATATAAAAGTGTTATAGAAATGATGTAAATCAGGCCAGGTGCAGTGGCTCATGCCTGTAATCCCAGCATTTCGGGAGGCCGAGGCGGGCAGATCATGAGGTCCAGAGATCGAGACCATCCTGGCTAACATGATGAAACCCCGTCTTTACTAAAAATACAAAAAAAAAGCAGCCGGGCGTGATGGTGGGCGCCTGTAGTCCCAGCTACTCAGGAGGCTGAGACAGGAGAATGGCATGAACCTGGGAGGTGGAGCTTGCAGTGAGCCAAGATCGCACCACTGCACTCCAGCCTGGACAACAGAGCAAGACTCCATCCCCCACATCCCCCCCAAAAAAAAAGAAGAAAAAGAAGAAAAGAAATGATGTAAATCAGCTGCCCTTCACTCTATGTTCAGGTGGGAGATGTCTCTAATTGCAATAGGAGAGAGCCTCTCTTTTATCTGGGACTAGAAACCCTTGCCCTACATACCTCATAATTATTTTAGGGGTAACTGATTTAATTGTCAGGAAAGAATAAGCTGTATCTTGTTTCTGTATATAATCTACTTTGTGAATATTTTTATTTCATTGCTATGTGATTGGAATCAACTGAGGAAAGAGGAAAAAAATAAGATAGAGGTTATAGAATTCTGAATTCTGAGGGGAATTCTGAGAATTATCAGTAAAATATGTTAAAATGTGATATTTTATTTCCACCAAGAATTAGGTCATATCTTTGTGTGAAAATAAATTATTATTATTATTTATTTTATTATTATTATTTTTTTGAGATGGAGTCTCACTCTTTTCACCCAGGCTGGAGTGCAATCACGCAGTCTCGGCTCGCTGTAACCCCCACCTCCCAGGTTCAAGCGATGCTCCTGCCTCAGCCTCCCGAGTAGCTAGGATTAGAGGCACCCATCACCATGCCCAGCTAATTTTGTACTCGTAGTAGAGACAGGGTTTCACCATGTTGGCCAGGCTGGTCTCGAACTCCTGACCTCAGGTGATCCATCCCCCTCGGTCTCCCAAAGTGCTGGGATTACAGGCATGAGCCACTCCGCCCAGCCTGCAGAAATAAATTATTAACCAGAGAAATTTTGACTATGGTTTTTGTAAATGTTAGGTGAAACATTGCTCTAAAAGATACAAAATTATAACAAGCTGAAAAGTTTTTTAAAATTTGCATTTTAGGCCTGGCGTGGTAGCTCATGCCTGTAATCCCAGCACTTTGGGAGGCCGAAGTGGGCAGATCACAAGGTCTGGAGATTAAGACCATCCTGGCTAACACGGTGAAACCCCATCTCTACTAAAAATACAAAAATTAGCCGGGCATGGTGGTGGGTGCCTGTAGTCCCAGCTACTCAGGAGGCTGAGGCAGGAGAATGGCATGAACCTGGGAGGCGGAGCTTGCAGTGAGCCAAGATTGTGCCACTGCACTCCAGCCTGGGCAACAGAGCAAGACTCCATCTCAAAAAAAAAAAA
The DNA here is from genome assembly GCF_000951035.1 of Colobus angolensis palliatus. Lineage (NCBI taxonomy): Eukaryota > Metazoa > Chordata > Mammalia > Primates > Cercopithecidae > Colobus > Colobus angolensis. The sequence goes on along the minus strand of NW_012114932.1, from coordinate 1,984,323 downwards.
AGAATTGCATTTTAGTGGTTTGGTTTTTCAGTTGTTCTGAGTGCTAATAGTTGGACTTGATAAATTGTAAGAAGCAATCTATGGAGATTCTGTGATGAAGGAATTTGTTGAGTGCCCTGTCTGCCTCACAGTCTCAGTCTTTTTTTTTTTTTTTGAGACGGAGTCTTGCTCTGTCGCCTGGGCTGGAGTGCAGTGGCCGGATCTCAGCTCAGTGCAAGCTCCACCTCCCGGGTTTACGCCATTCTCCTGCCTCAGCCTCCGGAGTAGCTGGGACTACAGGCACCCGCCACCTCGCCCGGCTAGTTTTTTGTATTTTTAGTAGAGACGGGGTTTCACCATGTTAGCCAGGATGGTCTCCATCTCCTGACCTCGTGATCCGCCCGTCTCGGCCTCCCACCGCGCCCGGCCGTCTCAGTCTTTATGATAGAGTCTTCTCACAAAGAGAGAAAAGATTTGAGGCTTTTTTGATTACTTATTTGCTTATTTATATATTTTGCCTCTTTGTTTTTGCCACAAATCCAAATGTAATGGAACCTTAGAATAGGAGAGACTTGTGGATCCCCTGGTAGGCACTGTTCTTTCTATGTTCCTGGAGCTAAGTTCATAGAATTACCTCCAAGACTATGGATCCCTGATTTTCTTTCATCATGATAAGAGGCATTTTCTAGAATCTGAATCTTACTTTAAAATGCATTTAAGACCTACAAGGAGTGGCAGTGAAGTGGGTGGAATATATTTTTAGCACCAGACACCTTTAAAATAATTAAGTTCTTGGCCATGTGCCGTGGCTCACACCTGTAATCCCAGCACTTTGGGAGGCTGAGGTGGGCATATTACGAGGTCAGGAGACTG
>NW_012114932.1:1981866-1983361 GCF_000951035.1 Colobus angolensis palliatus | reverse complement strand
TTTTTTTTTTTTTTTTTTTTGAGATTGGGTCTCACTTTGTCACCCAGGGTGGAATGTAGTGGTGCGAGCTTGGCTCACTGCAGCCTTGACTTCACAGGTTCAAGCAACCCTCCCACCTCAGCCCCCAGAGTAGCTGGGATAACAGGTGCACACCACCATGCCCAGCTAATTTTTGTATTTTTTGTAGACGGTTTTATCATATTGCCCAGGCTGGTCTCGAACTCCTGAGCTCAGGCAATCCACCTGCCTTGGCCTCCCCGAGTGCTGGGGTTACAGGTGTGAGCCATTGTGCCCAGCTGCAGAGATCATCTTGAGACCGTGACTTCTGCCAGCTGTGATCCTAGTGGGTGGGGCTCTAGGACTCAATGAAATAGTCAGCCGTTTTGCTTCAGAGAACACAAATAAGATTTTGGCTTGATGCTGGTTGTTGCTGGTGTCATATAGTCTAAAATGTTTGTTGTCAAGAACATTTTAGTAAAAGATTTTGTTGTGCTTTCATCTAGTCAAGAAAAGATGAGAAGTGGCAGCTGACAGGGCAGTGTCTTCATGCCCCGCTACCTTACATTAGACACTGTAGTGGAATTGTGTTTTCATTGGAAGTCCCAGTGGAGCCTTATCTTCTGGATGCTCAAAGTGCAACTCAGATCCTGTTGGATAAAAAGGCTAGTCAAAATGGAGGACATGGAGAAGGCCAACAGGCAGAGCTATAGAGTTGACATAGGGCATTCTTTGTACTTCCCTTAGCCACCGTACTTTCTTTCTTCCTCCATCTCCTCCTTCCCTCTTCTGTCTCATTTTGGTTTGGTCTTTGGGAATAGTGGGTTTTAAAAAATATTTGAACTATAACATATCCTTGTACCATAAAGAATGAGCCTGATTTACAAAGGATTTCTATAAAAAGTAATCTTTTGCTGGGCGCGGTGGCTCAAGCCTGTAATCCCAGCACTTTGGGAGGCCGAGACGGGCAGATCACGAGGTCAGGAGATCGAGACCATCGTGGTTAACCCGGTGAAACCCTATCTCTACTAAAAAATAAAAAAAAAAATTAGCCGGGCGAGGTGGCGGGCGCCTGGAGTCCCAGATACTTGGGAGGCTGAGGCAGGAGAATGGCGTAAACCCGGGAGGCGGAGCTTGCAGTGAGCTGAGATCTGGCCACTGCACTACAGCCTGGGCGGCAGAGCGAGACTCCGCCTCAAAAAGAAAAAAAAACGGAGATTTGCTCCCAAGGTAAGAGAGCAAATAGGCATTGGGAGACTACTAGTAATCTCTTAGTTTCCCAGAATGAGAACCAGACTCTTTCCGGTTACAGAACTCATTTCTCCAAACATTCATTGTTCTTATAATAATTTTTAAAAATACCAAATATGTAATTTTCACCAACCAAATGCTTCTTTTAAGAAATAGCGACAGGCTGGGCGCGGTGGCTCAAGCCTGTAATCCCAGCACTTTGGGAGGCCGAGATCGGCGGATCACGAGGTCAGGAGATCGAGACCAT
>NW_012114932.1:1979377-1981567 GCF_000951035.1 Colobus angolensis palliatus | reverse complement strand
AATTGTAGGTGTTTTAAGAACACAAAGCCCATCTTAAGCAGACCAGTCTGGGGGATTAGCAGTGCTATCAAGAAACAAGGGCTTTGTGGCAGTCTCTCTAAAAACTCCCTATGAGTCCATTTCCTGCAAACTTCTTTAGACTCTACTGTGTGTATCTTTTCATCAGAAGCTACCTCTTTGATGTGGGAAGTGTGATAAATTGACTGACTCTCTCGAATTTAAAAACCAAGACAATATGGTGTAAAGAAAAACTGACTTTTAGTACTGTATGTGTTGCTAATTAGCTCTGTATTCTTGGGCAGACTACTCCATGTATCCCAGCCATCCATATGCCCTGCTTGTAAGAATCTAATGAGATGATATTGTGAAGAATGCCTTTGTAAACTGTAAATTGCTTTGTGAATAAAGATACTATCTCTGATAGACAGTACCAGTTCTCAGCCACCAATAACCTGATACTCTCATACTGTGTTTAGAAGAAACACAAAACAATGAAGAGTGATTGTGACTTTTCAATGTGAGTTGTATTCACAGAGCTCATATACTTTTTCCCTGCCTTTTGATACTGTTTGTCTCTTTCTATGCTTTAATGGGAAGATCACACAGCAGTCGTTTTCTCGGTACAAAGGATAGCTACAACTGAGCTTGCGTTGAAGATCTTTGACAAAGATGTAAAGCTGCTGTCCAGAAATGTTCTTTTCTTTCCATTTTTCTCTTGTACCTCCCACTATCTTAAGAATCTTTGAGACTGGGCACAATGACTCACGCCTATAATCTCAACACTTTGGGAGGCTGAGACAGGAGGATCACTTGAGTCCAGGAGTTCGAGGCCAGCCTAGGCAACATAATGAGACCCCCCCCCACCACCATCTCTACAAAAAAACTTAAAAATTAGCTGGGCATGGTGGTGTGCATCTGTGGTCTCAGCTACTTAGGGAGGCTGAGGTAGGAGGATTGCTTGAGCCTGGGAAGTCAAGGCTGCAGTGAGTCGTGATTGCACTACTGTGCTCTATCTAGCCTCCAACCTGGGCAACAGAAGCTAAACCCTGTCTTTAAAAAAATAATAAAAAAAGAATATCCTTCAGGATTGATTTTGAGCCAATGGAATGGGAGCATGTGGTAGAGTCTCAACACTCTGACCCTAGTCCTTCTGACAGGCAGTCACAAAAGGAGATCATGAAGTCTCTAAGAGCAGCTGATGAAAATGGAAATGGGAATGTAGATGTTCAATCAGCAGCCCTCCAGACCCAGAGTTTGCTCCTCTGTGGTATCTCTAGGTGGAGAGTAAGGACTTGATTTGCCATTCTGGAGTGCAAATATCTAGCTTTTTGCAGCTTCACATTAAGACTTCTTGAAATGTACTTAGTAATATGTATGCGTGACTTTGCCAAGTGATGGCTTTGGGCTGGAAAGGATTTTAGCAGGTTTTAGTCTAATTTAAGCCTAATCTAACACTGCCGAGAAAGGAGGAGATGTCTTTGGTTTTACTTTCAAATATATGGTACCTCTTAGCCGGGTGCAGTGGCTCATGCCTGTAATTCCAGCACTTAGGGAGGCTGAGGCAGGTGATCACTTTAGGCCAGGAGTTCGAGACCAGCCTGGCCAACATGGTGAAACCCCGTCTCTACTAAAAATACAAAAATTATCTGGGTGTGTTGGTGCACACCTGTAATCCCAGCTACTTGGGAGGCAGAAGCAGGAGAATCACTTGAACCCGGGAGGCAGAGGTTGCAGTGAGCCGAGATCATGCCACTCCAGCCTGGGCAACAGAGCAAGACCCTGTCTCAAAAAAAAAAAAGAGGTATCTATCTATCTTCTTTTTCTATACATACACATACATGCATGCATACATATATATGTACATATATATATGTACACACACATATATATGGCACCTCTTTTTTTTTGAGACAAATCTCGCTCTGTTGCCAGGCTAGAGTGCAGTGGCATGATCTCGGCTCACTGCAACCTCCGACTCCCTGGTTCAAATGATTCTCCTGCTTCAGCCTCCCAAGTAGCTGGGATTACAAGCACATGCCACCACACCCAGCTAATTTTTGTATTTTTAGTAGAGATGGGATTTCACCATGTTGGCCAGGATGGTCTTGATCTCCTGACCTCGTGATCCTCCCACCTCAGCCTCCCAAAGTGCTGAGATTACAGGCATGAGCCACGGTGCCCGGCATTTTT
>NW_012114932.1:1965086-1978764 GCF_000951035.1 Colobus angolensis palliatus | reverse complement strand
GAGGCAGGAGAATGGCGTAAACCTGGGAGGCGGAGCTTGTAGTGAGCTGAGATCTGGCCACTGCACTCCAGCCTGGGCCACAGAGCGAGACTCCGTCTCAAAAAAAAAAAGATAAATAAATATTCTATGTGTGAGGATACTCTAATAGATAATAGGCAATTAAGAATGGACATTCACGGCCGGGCACTGGGGCTCATGCCTGTAATCCCAGCACTTTGGGAGGCTGAGGCGGGTGGATCACAAGGTCAGAAGGTGGAGACCATCCTGGCCAACGTGGTGAAACCCCATCTCTGCTAAAATACAAAAAAATTAGCTGGGCGTGGTGGTGGGTGCCTGTATTCTAAGCTACTCGAGAGCCTGAGGCAGGAGAATCACTTGAACTTGGGAGACGAGGTTGCAGTGAACCAAGATTGCGCCACTGCACTCCAGCCTGGTGACAGAGCGAGAATCTGTCTCAAAAAAAAGAATGGACATCTACTAAAGGTGATGCATCATCCTACCCATTCATTAATCTAACTCCCTACAGGTTACTTCCCTAGGAGACACTGACAGGTCTCTGTTTTCTGAAATCCAGAGAAAGGCAGCAATGGGGAGGGGTGCAGTGTATGTGTGTCATACCTGTGCTTGGTATATCTGGGTTGCCTGCGTATAATAGCAGCTGGGGAATCAAATCATAGATAAATTGTTCTCGTACAGGTTTGTCCTATGACTACTTATTCTTATTAAGCAATTGGCTATATTGACCCTTTTTGGTTTTGGAAAAATAATAATAATTTTTTTAAGAGAGAAAAAGAAACAACTGGCCGTGCTTCAACAGTGATGTTAAAACCATTTAACATTCTTTAGCAGTGGTCACTGTCCGCTTACGTCTAACTATGTGCAGGTTGAGAAAAAGTACTGCCTGAGTTATAGATGATCCTGTGAGAATAAGAAATCATTGCTTTTGTAACACATGAGGTAAAAGTAATCTCAAAGTTCACGTGCTGATGGAGACTCCTGGCAAGAGGAGTTCCCTACCCTCAACAAAATGTCATCCACAGCTACTGGAAGATTTTTGTTGTCTGAGAAGTATAAAGTGCCTTAGAAATACCTGAATCCATTAATGCCTCCAACTGTTGAAATCAAAATTTGCAGGTGACTGAAATTGACAGTAGTGGCTTGTTTTGGTTCACTGTTCAAATGACAACCCACATGTTTTATGGATTGGGTATATAGATGTATGCTCCAACAACAAAATCTCCCTCCAGAGCCACTGTGTACTAAGCACCAGGTCCTCCAGCGATAGTTGGCTCTATTCTTTCATTCATTCAGCAAGAGCTTACTAAGCTCCTTTTTGGTACCAGATACTGTTTGGTGCTGAAAATAAATAAAAGCCAGCAAGATTAAGTAGACTGTAAGATCTGGACCAGTAATTTGACAACACAAAGTACTGTTGCAAAGATACAGTTTCTGATGTGTAGTGACCATTCTCTATGAAAGCTTAGTCTTTCAGGAGATTAAAATGGGTGGTGAAATTGTCATACCTAGCAAGCAAGCAAGGTGAAATGAGTGGCTATTTGACTCCCACCTGCTGATGCTGGTCTTTTTTGGTTCCTAGGGCTTATAATGATCAACATTTCTTGAGCCCTCACTATATTGTATGCTAAGCTCTTTACATGTATGAATTTACTTAATCTTCACAACCACCCTAAGAAGTAGGTATTGTTGTCCCTACTTTACAGATGAGGAAATGGAAGCACAAAGAAGTTAAGGACCTTGCCGAAGATCATTGAGTAGAGGCAGGATTCAAATTTAGGGAACCCAACCCACAGTCCATGCTCTTAAAGATGTTATATACTGTCTCTGGGCTTAAAAGGGTTCATTTTAGGTCGGACACGGTGGCTCACGTCTGTAATCCCAGCACTTTGGGAGGCCGAAGCGGGCAGATCATGAGGTCAGGAGTTCGAGACCAGCCTGACCAACATAGTGAAACCCTATCTCTACTAAAAATACGAAAATTAGCTGGGCATGGTGGCATGCACCTGTAGTCCCAGCTACTCGGGAGGCTGAGGCAGGAGAATTGCTTGAACCCAGGAGGCAGAGGTTGTGGTGAGCCGAGATTGCACCACTGTATTCCAGCCTGAGCCACAGAGTGAGACTCTGTCTCAAAAAAAAAAAAAAAAAAAGACGGCTGAGCACAGTGGCTCACGCCTGTAATCCCAGCACTTTGGGAGCCCGAGGTGGGCGGATCACCTAAGGTTGGGAATTCGAGACCAGCCTGACCAACATAGAGAAACCCCATCTCTACTAAAAATACAAAATTAGCCAGGCGTGGTGGTGCATGTCTGTAATCCCAGCTATTCTGGAGGCTGAGGCAAGAGAATTGCTTGAACCTGGGAGGCGGAGGTTGCATTGAGCCAAGATCACGCCATTGCACTCCAACCTGGGCAACAAGAGCGAAACTCTGTCTCAAAAAAAAAAAAACAAAAACAAAAAAACGAGGGGGTGCTTCATCTTGACGAACTTCCTGCATTGGTAGAGCTTGGTAGAGTGGTCCTTCCCAGATCCTTCCCTGCATACAGAGCCTGTCTCTTTTCTGATTGGTCCCTAAGGCCAGATTACCTGTCCCTATTACTGAGCAGAAGCTGGTGAATGAAACAGGAGATCCCTCAGTCAAAAAAAAAAAAAAAAAGGAAAAAGAAAAATGAAGCAGGAGATCCCTTCTCTACAGCCCAGATGTAAGTCCAGCTCTGCCCTTCACCACCTGGGTGACCCCACCTCTATGAACGTAGGTCCTAATCTGTAAAGTGGAGATAATGTTATTTCATCAGATCATTTAGGGAATTAAATAAGATAATGTACTTAGCAGTTTCTGGCTCTGAGTAAGTGCTTAATAAATGTTAGCAATTTTTATTATCATTGTCCTTAGCCTTGAGAACAAGCCAGGGAATAGTTTCTCAGACCAGATGCTAAGACCTAGGTTAGATGGGCAATTTTCCTTGGTTTTGACAAGAAAATAATTTTATCCTGTGTATTTCTCTTGACTTTTTTGATGTGAAAAGCAGAGAGGTAAAGCATTATTTGACAGATGTATGGATTCAAGCAAGAAACTGAGGTCCAATTGCAAAGAAATGGCTTGTATAACTCAGAGCCCTGTCTGAGGAAACACAGAGGACCCTAGAGGGCGGAGAATGAACACAGCGCAGGGGCTAGTTCCAGAGTCGCATTCTCGGTTAGTTCACTTTCAAGTGTGGGTGAGGGTCCCTTGTTAGTAGGCAGAAATTTTTTTTCCCCTTCTCCAACACATATCTGCTGGCTAGTGTTTATTAAACAAAACTTTATTTTAATGTGAAATAGAATTCATGACTTGTCCAAAATGGAGAGGCAAGGGAGCTCTTTAACAGGCTTGTTGAGCCCCTTTTCCCACCTGTTCCTGTGCCAGACTTTCCCAGAGGCTTACTTGCCAATGGTTGCTCCTCAGATCTCAGGGCTAGCTCACTCTATAGGCTCCAAGCCAGAGTGATACCGCCGCCGCTGCTGTTGCTCCCACCAACCATTCAGTTTCCTGCTGTAAGGATATAACTTGCTGTGAAGCTTTCACCTTCCTCCTTTCTTCCTGTCTTCAATGTTGTATGTCTTTGTCCTGGTGCTTTTGCCATACAGCCAGTGTTTCAAAGAAAATTTTCAGGCACTAAAGTTATAGCCCTTACTCCCTTTCCAAGGAGATGTGAGATAGCTGTGGAAATGAAGAGGGCTCCTCTGCCTCTGTGCAGAAGGAAGAGTTTGCTTCTTAATAGTGTGCTAGCTCCTGAGCTAGGTGGGGGCCTTTACTCAAGAGAGCGCATTACCTGACCTCTGGACAGGTAGACTGGGCATAGCCCACCCAAGGACAGCACCCTAACCTACAGGAACCAAGGCCGAAGACTGATTTTACCTTCTCACACTCCCGTTTCCTAAGCTAAAGCTTGCTCTGCAACACTGCCCCAGGTCTGTGGCTTAAAACAGCGATTTCCTTTTGCCAGTGAATTAAGCTCGCTCTTTATAAAATGTTTCAGCTTGGGGATTGGAAAGGCTCTCTGTGCCTTTCTGTCTCTGTCTATTTCTCCAAGGGTTGATGTTGATGGCTTCTGTCTTTGTCTTTACAGGGAACTCTAATGATCCAGGACAAAGAAGTTACCCTCGAGTATGTACCAAGCCTGGATTTTTGGTACTGCAAACGAGTAAGTACCAAGAATCTCTTTCTTTAGAAGTAAGCATCTGGAATAACAGCTCCTCCATATCTCTAGGAAGGCTGCCTGCTAACATGCATTCCCAAGGACGAAGCTCTTCTTCCTCAGGTCACTTCAGTTGAACAGGAGGAGGTCAAGACAAGGTCATTCATAATTTCTCCTTCCTGGCTGCTACATGTGGCCGTAGAGGGTTCTGGACCTGCAGTTGGAGACACTTTCCCAAGGACATGTGCCATTATTTCTATCAGTTATAAACATAACAGTTCCTTGACATATAATATCTTCTCACCTCTCCTAGAGGTGGTCATAAAGGAATTCTTGTTTGGAAAAGTAGGTTTGGAGAGACTAGTTCTTTAGGAGTTGTACATTTTTTGGATATTCTTGGGTTTCCAAGGGTGTAGAACTTCAGACACCATGGCATTTTACCTCTATTAAACTCCATATTCTCTTAGAGTGGGATATTTAAAATTTTAGGCTATACTCTTTTTTTTTTTTGAAACAGAAATCGCTGGGTTTCAGCGATTCTCCTGCCTCAGCCTCCCAAGTAGCTGGGATTTCAGACATGTGCCACCTCACCTGGCTAATTTTTGTATTTTTAGTAGAGATGGGGTTTCACCATGTTGGCCAGGTTGGTCTTGAACTTCTGACCTCAAGTGATCCATCTGCCTTGGCCTCCCAAACTGCTGGGATTATAGGCATGAGCCACCGCACCTGGCCTATTTATTTATTTATTTATTTTGAGACAGAGTCTCGCTCTGTCGCCCAGGGTGGAGTGCAATGGCGCGATCTCAGCTCACTGCAACCTCTGCTGCCTGGATTCAAACGATTCTCCTGCCTCAGCCTCCTGACTAACTAGGATTACAGGTGCCTGCCACCACGCCAGCTAATTTTTTTGTAGTTTTTAGTAGAGATGGGGTTTCACCATCTTGGCCTCCCAAAGTGTTGAGATTACAGACGTGAGCCACTGCACCCAGCCGGCTATACTCTTTAAAGGTCCAGTTTGATTGCAGTGAGCATGAAAATATAATTTGTTTTCATTGCTACTACTTAGTGTCAAAAATAATTATGAAAAATTTGTAAAGTTTCTGAGCCCTGACACACTAAAAATGTTACAGTACTTGAAAAAATTTAGTAAAGACTTTAGCTTGACATTTGTATTAGTAGAATATAACTTGAATAGCTATGATTGTCATTAGCCAAAGTACTCATATTTCATGGATATATTCCCTTAGGGTATCATTTTAGGAAGATATTTCCTTTCCTTTTATTGAGATAAAATACATGTAACATTATATTTGCCATTGTAACCATTTTGAAGCATTAATTCAGTGACATTAAGTATCTTCACAATGTTGTGCAGCTATCAACACTATCTACTTGCTAGAACTTTTTTTTTTTTTTTGAGACAGAGTCTTGCTCTGTCACCCAGGCTGGAGTGCAGTGGCCGGATCTCAGCTCACTGCAAGCTCCGCCTCCCGGGTTTACGCCATTCTCCTGCCTCAGCCTTCTGAGTAGCTGGGACTACAGGCGCCCGCCACCTCGCCCGGCTAGTTTTTTGTATTTTTTTAGTAGAGACGGGGTTTCACCGTGTTAGCCAGGATGGTCTCGATCTCCTGACCTTGTGATCTGCCCGTCTCGGCCTCCCAAAGTGCTGGGATTACAGGCTTGAGCCACCGCGCCCGGCCTTTTTTTTTTTTTTTTTTTTTTAAATAAGAGACGGGATCTCACTATGTTGCCCAGGCTGGTCTCGTAGTCGCTGGCTCAAGTCATCTTCCCACCTCAACCTCCCAAATAGCTGGGACTACAGGTGCCATCATGTTCAGCTTAATTCCAGAATTTTTTTTTTTCTTTTTTCCTTTTTTTTTTTGAGACAGGATCTTACTCTGTTTCTCAAGGTGGAGTACGGTGATGTGATCATGGCTCACTGCAGCCTTGACCTCCTGTGCTCAAACGATCCTCTCGCCTTGGCCTGTCGAAGTTCTGGGATTATGGGTGTAAGCCACCATATCTAGCCTCAGACCTTTTTTAAACCCCCAAAAGGAAACCTCATATCGTTAATCAGTCACTTGCCACTTCGTCTTCCCCCAGTCCCCAGGAACCATTAATCTTTTTTCTATCTCCATGGATTTGCCTATTCTGGGTATTTCATATAAGTGGAATCAAAATATGTAAACTTTTGTGTTGGCCTTTCACCTAGCATGTTTTCAGAGTTCATGTATGTTGCAGTATTTATCAGTACCTCATTTCTTTTTGTGGTTAAATAATATGAATATATCACATTTTTTTCATCCATTCTTCAGTTGATGGACATTTGGGTTGTTTCTGCCCTGACTTTGGTGAATAATAGAACTGTTGTGTGCTAGTTTTTGTTTGAACAGATGTTTTCAGTTATTTAGGGGTATGTATCCAGGAGTGGAATTGCTGGGATCATATGGTACTTTTATATTTAACTCTTTGAGGAACCACCAAACTGTGTTTATTTTATTATTATTAGCAAACTTTTTCATAGACCACAGCTATACCATTTTATATTCCTATCAGCAATATATAAGGGCTTCATTTCTCCACCTGCTTGCTAACAGTTGTTCATTTCCCTTTTTTTTGATAATAGCATCCTAATGGGTATGAAACAATATCTCATTGTGGTTTTGATTTGCATTTCACTAATGACTTTGAGGGTCTTTTTTCATGTGTTTGTTGGCCATTTGTATATCTCCTTTGGAGAAATGTTCAACCAAGTCCTTTGCCCTTTGGAATTGATTTGCATGTCTTTTTGTTGTTGAGTTGTAAGAGTACTTTATATTTGCTGGATATTAATCCCTTGTCAGATATATAATTCGTAAATATTTTCTGTGTGTTATGTTTCACTTTCTTGAGAGTATCCTTTCTTAAAAAAAAGAGAGAGAGAGAGATAAGGTCAGCCAGGTGTGGCTCCTGGCTGTAATCCCAACACTTTGGAAGGCTGATGTGGGCAGATCACTTGAGCCCAGGAGTTCGAGACCAGCCTAGGCAACATGGCAAAACCCCATCTCTACAAAAAATACAAAAATTAACTGGGTGTGGTGGTGCATGCCTGTAGTGCCAGCTACTAAGCAGGCTGAGGTGGGAGGATCACCTGAGACCAGGAGGTTGAGGCAGCAGTGAGCCATGATAGTGCCACTGTACTTTAGTACTGCAGCCTGGGTGACACAGCAAGACCTTGTCTCAAAAAAAATTTTTTTAAGCGGGCGTGGTGGCTCATGCCTGTAATCTCATCACTTTGGGAGACCGAGGCAGGTGGATCATCTGAGGTCGGGAGTTGGAGATCAGCCTGACTAACATGGAGAAACCCTATCTCCATTAAAAATACCAAATTAGCTGGGCGTGGTGGCACATGCCTGTAATCCCAGCTACTCGGGAGGCTAAGGCAGGAGAATCGCTTGAACCTGGGAGGCAGAGGTTGCAGTGAGCCGAAATTGCACCATTGCACTCCAGCCTGGGCAACAAGAGTGAAACTTCATCTCAAAAAAAAAAAGAAAATGTTTAAGTTTATTATGTACCTATTTAAATTTTTTTGTAATTAAAACAAATGTTAATGGCAGTATTATTCATAATAGCCAAAAAATGGAAATAACCAAAATGTCCATTGGCTGATGGATGAACAAAGTTGGCATATCCATTCAATGAAATGCTATTTGACAATGAAAAGGAATAAAGTACTGATGCATGTTACAACCTAGATGAACCTTGAAAACACTATGCCAGACACAGTACACCATACATTGCACAATTCCGTGTCCCTAGGGGTAAGAATGGGGGTAGGTAACTCCACTAGATTTCTTTTGGGGGTGATGAAAATGTTTCAGAATTAGATTGTGGGGATTGTTCACTATACATTTACTAAAAATCATTGAATTGTACACATAAAATAGGTAAGTTTTATGGGGTTTGTTTTTGTTTTTAAGACAGAGTCTTTGTTTGTCACCTAGGCTGGATTGCAGTGCTACAGTCTTGGCTCACTACAACCTCCACCTCCCAGGTTCAAGCAATTCTCGTGCCTCAGCCTCCCAAGTAGCTGGGATTACAGGCGTATGCCACCATACCTGGCTAATTTTGGTATTTTTAATAGAGTTGGGGTTTCTCCATGTTGGCCAGGCTGGTCTTGAACTCCTGGCCTCAAATGATCCAACTGCCTCAGCCTCCCAAGGTACTGGGATTACCGGCATGAGCCATCATGCCAGGCCTGTTTTATGGCATTTAATGAAGAGACTATTCTTTCCCCATTGGCACTTTCCCCATTGTTAGAAATCAGTTGACCATAATCTATAGGTTTATTCCTAGATTCTCGGTTTTATTCTGTTGATCTATATGTTTACGAATAGCACCAGTTACTACAGCAGCTCTCCTGTAGTAACAGCTCTCAAGTCCCAGTGACTTAAAACAACAAGCATATTCTTCATTCACATTACATGTCAGGGACTATGGGTTGTTTGCTACAGTTCTGTTCCACGTGGCTTCTCAACCCAGGACCCAGACAGAAGAAACAGTCTCAATATGGGGCAGTGTCCTTCTGGCTAAGGGAGAGAGAGGTTCATTCACACAAGCAGTGGCTGCTAAGCCTTCTCTTAGACCTAGTGTAGGTCATGTTCACTCATGTTTTATTGGTGAAAGCAAGGAAGGCACATGACCAAGGGTGACAATGGAGAGAGGATATATACTCCCCCTGTGGGGAGGCATGACAGCCACTTGGCAGTGAACAGGGGTGTGTGTGTGTGCGTGCATGTGTATAATCTGTTTATAGGGAAGGGAACAATGAAATAACTGACTATAGTGATCTTAAGTGAGTTACCCTCTCTAGGACTCAGTTTCCTCATCTACAAAATGAGGAGATAGGAGTACCCATTTCATGGAGTTTATTGGGGTTGTCAGGATCAATAAGTGATGACATATACGTAGGCCAGATACACGGTATGTACTATTTAAGAATTAGCCAGCTGGGCCGGGCGCGGTGGCTCAAGCCTGTAATCCCAGCACTTTGGGAGGCCGAGACGGGCGGATCACGAGGTCAGGAGATCGAGACCATCCTGGCTAACACTGTGAAACCCCGTCTCTACTAAAAAATACAAAAAACTAGTCGGGCGAGGTGGCAGGCGCCTGTAGTCCCAGCTACTGGGGAGGCTGAGGCAGGAGAATGGCGTGAACCCGGGAGGCGGAGCTTGCAGTGAGCTGAGATCCGGCCACTGCACTCCAGCCCGGGCGACAGAGCAAGACTCCGTCTCAAAAAAAAAAAAAAAAAAAAGAATTAGCCAGCTGGGCGCAGTGGCTCACACCTATAATCCCAGCAATTTGGGAGGCCGAGGCGGGCGGATCGCTTGAGGTCGGGAGTTCAAGACCAGGCTGACCAACATGGAGAAACCTGGTCTGTACTGAAAAATATAAAATTAGCCAGGTGTGGTGGCACACGCCTGTAATCCTGGCTACTCAGGAGGCTGAGGCAGGAGAATCTCTTGAACCCAGGAGGTGGAGGTTGTGGTGGGCCGATATCATGCTGTTGCACTCCAGCCTGGGCAACAAGAGCAAAACTCCATCTCAAAAGAAAAAAGAAAAGAATTAGCCACTGCTGCTATTGTTATTGTTTTCTCAACTCCATCTGGCAGACCTTTACTCGCCCTATAAGGCCCTCCTCAAATACTATCCTCTTTATAGTTCTTATTCTTTGATTTCCTGCAAACCAAGTTTCTGCCCCCATGGCGTTTGGAAGCTCAGTAGCAAAAGTTGAGGGATTTCAGGGTTGGGCCGTGTGTTTGACTTTTTGTTCACAAGTTCAGACAAGAATAATTATATTCACATTAAAAATGTCTCTTCCCTGCAGTCCAGCTTGGGCAACAGAGCGAGACTCCGTCTCAAAAAAAAAAAAGTCTCTTCCCTTATTCTGGGCTAGTGAATGTTGCCTTTCAATGTCTTTTAGATAGCTGCCAGAGACACTATCTGTATCTCTTCCTCTTACCTTGTACCTCATTATCAGTGTTTGAGAAAGGAGTTGATAATTGAATTCTTCTCAGTTCTAGCAAAATGTGATTGGGGATCTCACAGTCAGTTCAGGCCCAAGTTTTGGGTATGGACTATAAATGGCTTCGAGACAGTAGTATTCTATAAACCATTTAACAGTAGTTTTCTAAGCATATTTCCTATAGGAATCTTTATCCAGGGCAAAGGCATTTGCACTGCACCAAAGTCCCAGATGCCTTGTTAGAAGGTAGCTCTCAAAAAGTATCTCTTTAGATCCTATCTGCCAGCTCTGATCAGTGGGGAATATCAGATTCTTTTTTTAAGCTTTGAGGGGATCTGGGATATGGCTTGTTTGTTTAATTTTTGAAAGGTTTCACTGTTAGATATACATAAGATTTTAAAAAATATTTTCAGTCAAATTGAATTATTTCTTTCTTCCTTACAGTGTAAGGCAAGTATTGGTGGGCACCGATCTTCCTGTTCATTCTGCAAGAACCCAAGGGAAGGTGAGTGGCGAAAGTAGCAGCAGTTTTTATCTTGTTCATTGAGCAAAACAAATTTCATGTTTTCCTTGGCTTTGAAGAATTATCATCCTTAAATCCAAGTTGATCTACAAACCTTTCTTTTTTTTTTTTTTTTTGATATGGAGTCTCGCTCTGTTGCCCAGGCTGGAGTGCAGTGGTGCAATCTTGGCTCACTGCATCGTCCGCCTCCTGGGTTCAAGCGATTCCCCTGCCTCAGCCTTCTGAGTAGCTGGGATTACAGGCACGTGCCACCACGCCCTGTAGCCCAGCTAAGTTTTTTGTATTTTTAGTAGAGACGGGGTTTCACCGTGTTGGTCAGGCTGGCCTCGAACTCCTGACCTTGTGACCCAACCACCTTGGCCTCCCAAAGGTGCTGGGAATACAGGTGTGAGTCACGGTGCACACGGCCTGCAAACCTTTTTTTTTTTTTTTTTTTTTGGAGACAGTCTCACTGTGGCCCAGGCTGGAGTGCAGTGACGCCATCTCGGTTCACTGCAAGCTTCGCCTCCCAGGTTCAAGTGATTCTCGTGCCCCAGCCTCCCAAGTGGCTGGGATTCCAAGCATGTGTCATCACACCTGTGGCTAATTTTTGTAATTTTAGTAGAGACGAGGTTTCGGCATGTTGGTCAGGCTGGTCCTGAGCTCCTGACTTCAGGTGATCCACCTGCCTTGGCCTCCCAAAGTGCTGGGATTACAGGCATGAGCCACCGTGCCCAGCCTTTTAAAAGTTTTGGGCCGGACGCGGTGGCTCACACCTGTAATCCCAGCACTTTGGGAGGCTGAGGCAAACATGCCGAAACCCCGTCTCTACTAAAATTACAAAAATTAGCCACAGGTGTGGTGGCACATGCTTGGAATCCCAGCCACTTGGGAGACTGAGGCACGAGAATCACTTGAACCCAGGAGTCAGAGGTTGCAGTGAGCTGAGATCTCGCCACTGCACTCCAGCCTAGGCAACAGAGTGAGAAAAAAAAAAATTTGCAGTTTGATGCCTAACTTAACGTGACCTGTTAGTAAATGATTTCCGATCTTATTTTCACTAGAGGAAAGAGGTAAGGTCATGGGCTCCTAGTCTAAAGTGGCTAAGTGGTCAGCTGAGCAGAGGTCAGTATATTGTTATTTGGATTTAAGGTTTAAGGATTAAATTTAAGGATTAAGAATTTAAATTTAAGGATTAAGGATGTTAGGTTGAAAAAGAGTATGACGTCAGTCTATGTGGCAAACCTTTTCCCACTCTCACTTCTTTGAGGTTACTGGGAATCATTTGCTCTATTGTTTTCTCTTTTGTACTCTGTAAGCATTTCAGGATTTTCAAGAGAAAAACATTTGTTAAAATAACAGTAAAAATATAAATAAGGAAATAATCAGGATGTGGGGAACATTTTATTATTTTGAGGAATAAAACTACCAGCTTCTCAAGCACTTATCTTTAATATAAATTTCTTTAGAGAAATTTTAGGTAGGCAACTTCGAAGAATCAGACACATGGATCTGTAACAACAGTCCTGTAGTCATCCCTTAAGGAAAGCCACAGCATGACCATAAAATATAGTTCAGTGTAGGGATTCAGGTAGCCTTCTGTTTGTTCCAAGGTTAGAATTTAATGTGCCTACAAGGAGTTTCTTCCGTGGGCTTTTGGCCTCTTGTGGAGATTTTACTCTGATGAAGACTGAAAGACAGGTGTTCTGAAAATCTTTAGGGGAATGCTCTGTATGTTCTAGAGACCAAACCAAAATGTGGGAAGGGGGATGAACAACTGAGATTTTTGCTTGTTGGGTCACTTCAGGTTAGGCAAAGTTGTGTTTTTTTACCCCCCACAAGAAAGATTTTTTTTCATAGCTATTCTAACAAATGAATAGATAGTTTATGAAAACCTTTGGGCACCATACCACTAAGATGAGACAGCTTTAATCTGGAAACCTGTCACTGCTATTATGTAATCTCTATATTGCTCTCATGTAATACCTCGTTTTGAGCCGCATGACTTCTAGTGAACCATCCAAGAATGAATGAATTACAAAAATGTGCCCCTAATTATAAAACAAACTATAAAGACAAATTATCCTGCTGTAGTAGGACATTTGAAATAAGTCATTTATATTTTGAAGTGCATCTGCCCATTATGCTTATGTGCATGTAAATAAGCTAAGTGCAGATAAGGTCTGTTCCTAGCTTCACTGGAGAAGGGCCTGTGGTCTTACAGGATTTGTGTAGTTGTTTGAGCACTGTAACACTGGAAGAAGCAAGGCTTCTACAAGTGTGTTTGGGATATGTGTTTCTACTAAACCTTAAGTAAAGGCCATATCTTCGGTAATTTTTTCCCCTGATCTGTTGTTATCATTGATTATAATAGTCAGGTTCAAGGTGTCATGAAGGATTTGTTATATTTAAATGTTGAGTAAGTGATACAGAGATTTCATAAGATTACATTTTTTAAATGCTTGGATAGTTTCTTCTGTGAACTATTTCATGTCCTGTCTTAGCTTCACTTAAAATATTTTGTCAGGAACTGTCAGAGGACTTTTTATTAGATATTTCTGAGACAATATTAAAAGCATTCCAGGCCAGGCATGTTGGCTCACACCTGTAATCCCAGCACTCTGGGAGGCTGAGGCAAGTGGATCACCTGAAGCCAGGAGTTCGAGACCAGCCTGGTCAACATGTGAAACTTCGTCTCTACTAAAAATACAAAAAAGTACCCAGGCATGGTGGTGGGCACCTATAATTCCAGCTACTTGGGAGGCTGAGGCAAGAGAATCGCTTGAACCCAGGAAGCAGAGGTTGCAGTGACCAAGATCATGCCATTGCACTTCAGCCTAGGCAACAAGAGCAAAACTCCGTATCAAAAAGAAGGCATTCCAGTATGAGTATTTGCTGGCAGATAAGGAGAAATTACAGTAGTGGTGTTTTTCTTTTTTTTCTTTTTTTTTTTTTTTTTGATAAAGCCTTCTACAGATT
>NW_012114932.1:1962448-1965012 GCF_000951035.1 Colobus angolensis palliatus | reverse complement strand
GTTTTTTTCTTTTTTTTTTTTTTTTTTTTTTTTTTGATAAAGCCTTCTACAGATTCTTTCTTTCTGTTCCGCTAGTGACAGAGGCCAAGCAAGAATTAATAACCTACCCGCAGCCTCAGAAAACATCCATACCAGCACCATTGGAAAAACAGCCCAACCAGCCCCTAAGAGCAACTGATAAGGAACCTGAACCCAGGAAGAGGGAAGAAGGACAAGAGTCACGCTTAGGACATCAAAAGAGAGAAGCAGAAAGGTATCTGCCTCCTTCTCGAAGGGAAGGGCCAACTTTCCGAAGAGACCGAGAGAAGGAGTCATGGTCTGGAGAGACACGCCAGGACGGAGAAAGCAAAAGTAAGTGGTTTGTCAGGGCACATACCAGACTGTGATCATCACAATGGAGCATAGATGGCCAATGTTATGTCCAGGAGCTATCTGCTTTCCAGTACCCTAAGAGATCTGTGCATGGCCTGATGACAGAGGCCATTGCTTTCTGTGGACCTTACTGTACTCCTTAAAGGAATCTATGCCCTTCAAATAGTAAATTGCTATATGAATGCACTAAGCCATGATTTTAGATTTCTAAGTATTGGTGAAGGAAAGTATACAGTATTTATTTGTTTAGCATTTCTTTACAAAACCAGCCTTGCTAGTAGCATCTATAGTAAAAAATGACAGACTCTTGGGACTTCAAAAATTTATCTTTCTCTTCCTTTTATTACTCTTCTCCTATTTATGGTTGGTTCAGCCATCATGCTAAAGCGTATCTATCGTTCTACACCACCTGAGGTGATAGTAGAAGTGCTGGAGCCCTATGTCCGCCTTACTACTGCCAACGTCCGTATCATCAAGAACAGAACAGGCCCTATGGGACATACCTATGGCTTTATTGACCTCGACTCCCATGCGGTGAGTTTCCTCCACGTTGGATTGGCCTAGGGACAGATGGCTAAAGAACCTTCAAGAAGGTTTGAGGGACTTCTTGATCATTTGAAGATTCTTGTGTGCTACCTGATATAATCCCTCTTGCTCTCTCCTTTGGGTTTATTGTTCATTCAGGTGAGGTAACTGCCCTCAAAAGTTAGGATCCCGTGTGGTTTTCCAGGTTCATTTTTTTCTTGTGTCATTTACTGTTTCCAACTTACTCGCTTGTGAAGAATCTGAGTACTGAATCCTTCATGATTTTAGTGAACTTTCTGATTTATTTTATCCAGCCACAGATGGTTTTATATTTGATGATAAAACATTTCCTCTTTTACCTCAAAGTATTTATAGATTCCTGTGGCTTAAATTTTTAGTTGCAGGGCTTTTTTCTATGGAAGTAAGGTGAAGATAATGAAAGTCATTGGTATTTCTTAGATTTTTCATGCCCAAAAGTCACAAGGGACTTTGTACAGTGAAATCTGATTTATGATAGTTGTACCCTAAAAGAAGAGGATTTGAATTTCTGAAGTTTACGCCAGAACTGACATCTATTCTGATTCCTATTTCAATCAGTCGTTCATTAAAAGTTGCCTGTTTCTGCCAGTATGTTCTTACTGGTAAAATTTTGATGAATATAATGTAGTAAATTTATCCTCTGAGAAGGAAAATCCATGTTCACTTCTCTTTCAAAGGAGAATTTTTCTGTCTTTGAGTTCTAGCTTTTTCTGTCTCTGGGTTCAAGTGTGTCTGGTTCTATAGGAAGCTCTTCGTGTGGTGAAGATCTTACAGAACCTTGATCCACCATTTAGCATTGATGGGAAGATGGTAGCTGTAAACCTGGCCACTGGAAAACGAAGGTAAGGCAGAAGGGTGAGGATGTCTTGTGCTGCCCTCACTTGTGTTTTTGGGAGGAAACTCCTTTTCCTGGCTGGAAAGACAGTAAAGCATGATGTCCTCCTCACATGGACTGCTTCAGATAGGTGTTTATTACAGTTTCTTTCTGAAGCCTGACTTGTCCTGACTTTCAAATTGTTTTCTTTCTTGAATAATATTAGGTACTTTTGTCCTTTCCCTTTTGACTGTTTGGTATCTTTGGGTCCCAAATGGCCTGGCATGGTAGCACATACCTGTATTCCCAGCTACTAAGGAGGCTAAGATGAGGACGGGGGGCGGGTTATGTGAGCCCAGGAGTTCTAGGCCATAGTGTGCAATGATGATGCCTGTGAATAACCACTGTACTCCACCCTGGGCAGCACAGCAAGACCCCATCTCTTAACAAAAAAATGATGGTACAGTTTTGGATGTGCAGACAGATCTCAATACATTCTTGCCCCTTGCAATCCTAGGAAAATGCTGTCCTGACTTTTCCTTCCCCTGACCTTGTGCATATTTCCACAGGACTAGGAAATCTAATTTCTCTTTACTCCTTCACTCATCTTGACCCAGGAGTGGTAACTTAGAAATGGCCATGTCAGAGAAACAGGCTTACAAATATGGGGCATATCTTGCTCTTGCACCTTCCACTTAATGGCTGTTTTGTAACCACCACTTGGCTTTGTAAGAGTCTTACTGCTCATTGGCCAGGTGCGGTGGCTCACTCCTGTAATTCCAGCACTTCGGGAGGCGGAGGCGGGTGGATCACG
>NW_012114932.1:1958553-1961418 GCF_000951035.1 Colobus angolensis palliatus | reverse complement strand
AAAAAAAAAAAAAAAAAAAAATCCTCAGGTGACTGTAAGAGTGACCTTGAATTTTCTTTAGTGGGTGACTGTTAAGGTGAATGACCATTGGATAGTTCTGTAATTTTAACTTGCCTTTCTGTGATAGGGTAAAAAATATTTCCGAGATAGGAGGGGAGGTGGCAGAAATTCAGACTGGTCTTCAGATACAAATCGACAAGGACAACAGTGTAAGTTAACCTTTGTTTTATTTCTGTTGCTCTTTTTTGCTTGACTTGCTACTCATTACTTGACATCTGTGTGATCACAGTTGGCAAGATACACTGTTGACTGAGGGTGCTCATCCAGAGAGAGGCATCTGTAGATGTATCTATTTGTGTTGGTCACCCTAATTCTTGGGTTGTTCTTGATGAGTCTCCAGTAAGGGCTTCATTGGACAGAGACTAACATTGGCTCTGATCTTGTTACCTTTAGCATCATCTGACTGCTACATATATGATTCTGCTACTGGCTACTATTATGACCCCTTGGCAGGAACTTACTATGACCCCAATACCCAGGTGAGTTTGGGACTTTTTTTTTTCACCCTGTCAATGATGCTTTTGAGAAAAGCTCCCATAATTTGCTACTTGAGGATTTTATTCCCTGGATTCTCTGGATGCTCATTGCATGGAAAGTGGAAAAGTTTAGATCTATGGAAACAGAACTGTTGCCTATATGGAAAATCAGTGCCTTGTGGCAATACAGGTAAGAACAGTATTGCTCTTGAAAAAGTGTACAGTGGATGGTCTGAATGTGTCCTGGCCCCTGGAATGGGTTTTTAGATTGATGTGGACTCTTCTTAGGCTTGTAAATAAAAGAGTTGTTTCTTCCCCTAGAAGGGAACTGTGTGCCTTAGACCTGGAATTGCTGGGAAACTGAAACATTCTGTAGACTTCCTTGTTTCTAACTGTATCGCAGCAAGAAGTCTATGTACCCCAGGATCCTGGATTACTTGAGGAAGAAGAGATCAAGGAAAAAAAACCCACCAGTCAAGGAAAGTCAAGTAGCAAAAAGGAAATGTCTAAAAGAGATGGCAAAGAGAAAAAAGACAGAGGAGTGACGAGGGTAAGAGGAATTGTTAATCTACTGTCTTTTGCCACATAGTTATTAAAATGTTGGAGATATGAACAGAGGATATCTATGTTTGCAAGTGTAAAGTAACTTCAAAACTACTCTGTCAGCCGGGCGGGCATGGTGGCTCACGCCTGTAATCCCAGCACTTTGGGAGGCCGAGGCAGGCGCATCACGAGGTCAGGAAATTGAAACCATCCTGGCCAACATGATGAGACCCTGTCTCTACTAAAAATACAAAAATTAGCTAGGTGTGGTGGTACACGCCTGTAGTCCCCCCTACTCGGGAGGCTGAGGCAGGAGAATTGCTTGAACCCTGGAGGCGGAGGTTGCAGTGAGCCAAGATGATGCCACTACACTCCAGCCTGGCAACAGAGCAGGACTCCGTCTCAAAAAAAACAAAAACAAAACTCTGTTAATGAGTATTTTTCCTGGTGTAGGCAGGTAAAAATTACTTGGTGTAGGCAGTTCCCTCACCTCTTACATCCCAACTCTGTCTCTTTTACAAATGGGAAAACTGGATGGTAGAACAAAGTGTCCCAGCTCAAATCCCACCACCTCAGCTCCACACATTTTCACTTTTCTATGTTCTTTTTTTAGTGTTTGACTTTATACACATTTCTATAGTTGTAATTATAGCAGGAGGTACTGTTTAATCACTTTTTATCATAAGTATACTCTATTATTTTTAATGCCTACATGGTAAAAACTAACAGTATAGCTATACCTTCATTTTCTTCATCTCTCCTACATTATTTGTCTTCTCTTTCTAATCTTTTCTTTTTCCTTCTTTTTTTTTTTTTTTTTCTGAGACAAGATCTTCCTCTGTCTCCCAGGTTGGAGTGCAGTGGCATGATCATGGCTCACTGCAACATCAAACCCCTGGGCTTTAGTGATCCTCCCACCTCAGCCTCCCAAGTAACAGGGACTACAGGCATGAGCCACCATGACCAGCTAATTTTTGCTTTTTTGTAGAGACAGGATCTTGCTAGATTGACCAGGCTGGTCTTGAGCTTCTCAAGTAAGCTTCCTGCCTGAGTCTCCCAAAGTACTTCAGTTACAGGCAAGACCCACCTTCTTTGCCTCTTTCTAATCTTATACTGTCATAATATATAGCATTTAGCATTTTGTTTCTTCTTTTAAATTACTCACTAAGGCACATTTTCACAATCAGAGATGATGAACATTTTTACATCTATTACAAAGTCAAATTATTAGGCAGGGCACAGTGGCTCATACCTGTAATCCCAGCACTTTGAGAGGCCAAGACAGGCAGATTACTTTAGGTCAGCAGTTCGAGACCAGTCTGGCCAATTTGGTGAAACACCCATCTCTACTAAAAAGACAAAAATTAGCTGGATGTGGTGGCACAAGCCTGTAGTCCCAGCTATTCAGGAGGCTGAGGCAGGAGAATCTCTTGAACCTGAGAGGCAGAGGTTGCAGTGAGCTGAGATCACATCTACCTTGATATCAGTTATGCATTGGTGAAAATGGATGAATTTGCTTGTGGTTCAATTCATAGCATTTTCCCCCCGCCCTTTTTTTTTGAGACGGAGTCGCTCTGTCACCCTGGCTGGAGTGCAATGGCGCAATCTCGGCTCACTGCAACCTCCGCCTCCCGGGCTCAAGGGATTCTCCTGCCTCAGCCTCCTGAGTGGGATATCAGGCGCTGCCAACACGCCCAGCTAATTTTTGTATTTTTAGTAGAGATGGGGTTTCACCATGTTGGTCAGGCTGGTCTTAGACTCCTGACCTCGTGATCTGCCCGCCTCA
>NW_012114932.1:1952498-1953667 GCF_000951035.1 Colobus angolensis palliatus | reverse complement strand
GGATTACAGGCCAACACCACCACACCCAGCTAATTTTTGTATATTTACTAGAAACAGGGTTTCACCATGTTGGCCAGGCTCCCCTTGAACTCCTGACCTCAAGTGATCCGCCCACCTTAGCCTCCCAAAGTGCTGGGATTACGGACATGAGCCACTGTGCCTACTGATGTCTTTATTTCAAATTCACTATAGCAGTGTTACCGATATTTCTGTAATGTTGAATTAGGAGGTTTGGAAAGTCAGCCCAATTTCAACAGGGTTAACTCTTAATCAGTTTTGTTTTTGTTTTTTTGAGACAGAGTCTCGCTCTGTTGCCCAGGCTGGAGTGCAGTGGCGCCATCTTGGCTCACTGCAACCTCTGCCTCTTGGGTTTAAGCGATTTTCTTGCCTCAACCTCCTCAGTAGCTGGGATGACAGGCACCCGCCACCACGCCTGGCTAATTTTGTGTTTTTAGTAGAGACGGGGTTTCACTGCATTAGCCAGGATGGTCTCAATCTCCTGACCTTGTGATCCACCTGCCTTGGTCTCCCAGAGTGCTGGGATTATAGGCTTGAGCCACTGTGCCCATCCCGGCCTTTATCAGTTATTATGAGTGAATATCATGTGAGAGTTACCTCTGGTTTGGTCAGTTTCAGGAAAATGCCAGTGAAGGGAAGGCCCCTGCAGAAGACGTGTTTAAGAAGCCCCTGCCTCCTACTGTGAAGAAGGAAGAGAGTCCTCCTCCAGTAAGACCAACATTGATCTCCTGGACCTAGGGCTGGGGCTGGGGCTGGGGCTGGTTCTGAGTGGGAAAGGAAGTGCAAAGGCTGATGCCTTCCTCTGGTGTTGGTCTTTTACCTCACTATGTCTCCTGAATAAGGATTCCCATTTCTTTTGAGTACAAGCATGATATAAAGTTTTCTATCTGCTAATGGGGGTATTACTGGAGAACCAGAGGCAGTTTTCTGCCCTGTTTCTCTCTACCCTGTGCCATTCTTACCAGACGAGATGCCTAGCCCTTTTTATCATCTTGTTCTTGTCAGTTCTCTAAATCACCAAGGAAACCCATTTTTTCAGCCTCAATCTTTCCTGCCTTTTGGCGTCACTTAGATATGCAGTGCATGCGTGGTCATTTTTTATAGTTTCTGTGTGGACAGAGTGAATGATGCTAATATTAGTGCCCCCCCCC
>NW_012114932.1:1948912-1950903 GCF_000951035.1 Colobus angolensis palliatus | reverse complement strand
GTAGTGGCTTACACCTGTAATCCCAGCACTTTGGGAGGCCGAGGCAGATAGATCACTTGAGATCAGGAGTTTGAGACCAGCCTGGCCAACATGGTGAAACTGTCTCTACTAAAAATACAAAAATTACCTGGATATGATGGCGCATGCCTGTAATCCCAAGTACTTGGGAGGCTGAGGCAGGAGAATCGCTTGAACCTGGGAGGCAGAGTTTGCAGTGAACCGAGATCACACCACTGTACTCCAGCCTGGGGGACAGACCAAAACTCTATCTCAAAAAATAAAAAAAAGAAGCAGCAGCAGTACAATCCTTCCTCAGCGTGTATCAGCCCCAGTTCCTATAATTAAAACAGTCCAATTCAAGAATGAATTGCTCTGGATTAAGGTTATGCCTACCCTCAAAGAACTTCCATATGTAGCCCCAAGCCAAGCATTATGTCTGTGGCTAGGGTGCCAAATATGGAGGATGGGTAGGAAGAGAAAGGGTTGTAGATTAAGACATTACTTGCTGGGTTTCTCATCTTAGCTCTGTCATTAACGTTACAGTTGGACCTCAGATAAGCCCCTTTTCTTCTTTGGTCCTTGTAACTTCATCTGGTTCTGTCCAGCTCTGACAGTGTGCAGTTTTCACCATAGGTGAGTCAAATTCTGCCATTTCTTCATGTAGTGAATATTGTTATGAGCCACAGCACAACATCTATACTTCGGATGTTAAAGTGACGTACATTGGTATTCCCCTGCAGTATTCCCTTTTATATGAACTGACCAAAGATCCAAATTATGGACAAATAAAGTCCCTAAATGGACTCACATTCTCAGAGCAATTTGTTTCACACCCCTTCTCTAGTAGACGTTGCAAGAGCAGATGATGGGACTAGATTTAGACTTTCTCTGAACACAGAGCTCAAAGTTTTACGTAGCTAAAAACTGAGAAGCTCTAGTTTTGGTAATAGGTACACTACTTTTCCCACCCATCTCTGTGGAGGCTTTGCAAAGATAGGAGTCTGAAAAGCTCCTCGTTGCTAATCCCGGGAACAGACTACCTCCCAAGTACCTTTGACCCGAAATTGTGAATCGTCAGAGTGACATATTGAAATTTCACCCATCTGGTGTAAATACTAATAAATGACTAAAGAGATAAAAAGTAATCGTCAGGAAAGAGGAGCCACAGGTCTGGTGAGTTCACAAACTGACCTGGTCATAGAACAGTGGAAAGTAGACAGTAGTACTTTTCCTTTCCTTAGGGTCATCTGCTACAAAGAACCACCACTTCATGTAAGAGCTGCTTTGGACTCCTTAAGTTTCATGCATATGCCTGAGGGCTTGTGTAGTAGAGCCATGCATGAGAGATTTGCAACTCTCAGAGCAGTCTCTTGGAGTCCTGGGGCTCCTTTTCATGTTTTTCTGGGGGCTTAAAGAATGACTCATGTCTGGGAATGGTATGTATGGCAGAGTATGTGGGAATTTAGTTTTCTTCACTGGTATGCCCACATCCTCTCTCCCATGATTTTCAACTTAGATAAAGAGATACTTGTTTCCCCCATCTTGGAGATAAGTAAAATGATATTCCCTCTTATGCCATACCACATAACTAATCTGCATGACAAGACCAGTTAGGGATTGTTACTTGCAGGGTACAGTGATCATTTAGTAAATCTGGTCAATCAAAAGAGCTACAATCCAAAAGCAACTATTGGGAAAGGCCTAGAAACATTTCTAGGACCATTGTTTCTTAGACCTATACTCATAGAATTGCCTCTCTTCTCAGCAAAACCTGGAAATCCACCGGAAGATAAAACAATCTGAGCAGGAGCTAGCCTATCTGGAAAGGAGAGAACGAGAGGTAAACTTTGGTAACTTGTTACTCCCTTGAGTCTCAGCTCTTTTTGCTTTCTGATACAGACTTCATAGGCTATGCTGATCCCTCCTTATAAGAAGATGGAAAACGGCCGGGCGCGGTGGCTCAAGCCTGTAATCCCAGCACTTTGGGAGGC
>NW_012114932.1:1944673-1947818 GCF_000951035.1 Colobus angolensis palliatus | reverse complement strand
ATTGTGGCATGCACCTGTAGTCCAAGCTACTTGGGAGGCTGAGGCAGGAGAATCACTTGAACCTGGGAGGCAGAGGTTGCAGTGAGCTGAGATGACGCCAGTGCACTCCAGCCTGGGCAACAGAGTGAGACTCCGTCTCAAGAAAAAAAAAGAAATAACATTAATGGGGTAAAATTTCCCCACTCCCCAATTCCCTCAGGTGGAAATCTCAGGTCTGTTCTGCTTACCAACAGGGAAAGTTTAAAGAAAGAGGAAATGATCGCAGGGAAAAGCTCCAGTCTTTTGACTCTCCAGAAAGGAAACGGATTAAATACTCCAGGGAATCTGACAGGTAAGCCAGGAACTCTTCACTCAGCCTAGGCCTCAAGGCCTAATGATAAAACCACCTCTTCCTTCAACTGTATTGCTGTTTTCTGTCTCAGGGAGATGATGTTATCAGTAGATTCTGTCTGAACTGCTAGAACATGAGGTCTACGCCATCCTTTTGACTGTCTTTATATGGGGAATGTGCATGGAAGGTTGGCTGACAGCTTCGCCTTCCCAGAGTCAGGGCTGGAGTAGCCATGATTGGGAACCCTTTCCATCTTCATCAGTAATACTGCACCCTCTTTACGGGCCTGATAAGAATGTCACACTCTTGGGCTTTTTCTCTAGTGAACCTCCATTCTCACACATAGGTGCTAAATAAATGGTTGGCTGCTGATGGAGATATATGATACCTAGCTTCCTATACTTGTTTTTAGTCAGCTAGTTCCTAAGTTGTAAGCCCAGAGTTACACAGAATTTGTTGATAACCCACTGTTTACAGGTACTAAGTGCAAGAAATACTCAGGTGGACAAGACATAGATTATCCTTGACTGAACACAGAATAGACAAGACTTAGGAGATGATGCGTCTCATAGGGCAGACACAGAAATCAGTGGGGAAGGGAAGGGCATTTCAGGGAATTTCACCCACCAGGGATACAAGAACTTATGATGTATTTGAGAAGTTGCAAATAGCTTGATGGTCCTGAACACTGTAGGTATATTGTTGAGTCACAGTAGATAAGCCAGGTCCAAAAGATGCAGGCTAGTTCATGAAGTTTAAACACCTTGAACACCATGCTAAGGCTTTATCTTAAAGTCAGTGGAAGATCATGGAATAATTTTAAGCACGGTATTGACCTAGCTTTGCATTTTGGAGAGATTACTAATTATGTGGAAGATGAGTTTATAGAGAGACTAATGCATTATGCAAATTCTATAGTAATTCAAGTGAGAGATCATGATTGCCTGAGTGAAAGTCATGAGTCTAGAAAGGAGAGTGGCCTATAATCCCAACACAGGGAGGCTGAGGAAGGAGGATCTCTTGAGCCCAGGAGTTCAAGGCCAGCCTGGGCAACATAGGGAGAAGGGAGACCCTGCCTCTATTTTAAAAAAGAAAAGAAAAGGAGTGTGGATTAGAGAGAGGTGTCAGATCCACCAGTCTTTGTGATCACCTGGGGAAAGAGAGAAGTCACTGATGGCACTCAGGTCTCTGGTCTCTGGATAGCCAGGAGGAGAAGGGACAGTAAAGGCCTTGAAAAGGAAAAATGGGGGCCGGGCGTGGTGGCTTACACCTGTAATCCCAGCACTTTGGGAGGCTGAGGCGGGTGGATCACGAGGTCAGGAGTTCAAGACCAGCCTGGCCAAGATGGTGAAACCCTGTCTCTAGTAAAAATAACAAAAAAAAAAAAATTTAAAATTAGCCGGGTGTGGTGGCAGGCACCTGTATTCCCAGCTAATCGGGAGGCTGAGGCAGGGGAATCACCTGAACCCGGGAGGCAGAGTTTGCAGTAAGCTGAATTCGAGCCATTGCACTCCAGCCTCGGCAAAAAGAGTGAAACTCCGTCTCAAAAAAAAAGGAAGTGATGGTGTCTACTTCTTTTGCAGTGATCGTAAACTTGTTGATAAAGAAGATACCGACACTAGCAGCAAAGGAGGCTGTGTCCAACAGGCTACTGGCTGGAGGAAAGGGGCAGGCCTGGGATATGGCCATCCTGGACTGGCTCCATCAGAGGAGGTAAAATGGTTTCCATCTTTTGGGGGGTGACATGAACCTGGAATGTAATTAACTTTCACTTTCTGACCTAGAGTGGTGTCTTTGTCATTTTGCTGGGCTTTCTCTACTGCTGGGATAGGACATGACAGTTGAACACTTCAGTCTTGAATACTGGATTATAGCTTGGTAGGCTGGGCCCTTTGCAGTTTGGAGTTAGGAAGAGGAGGAAGGAGTTGGAATGGATTTCATCATACTCTTACACAGAGTAAATAGTAGAGCAGTATCTGAGGCAGTTTGAGACTGAAGAATCATTTGGTCAGAAGAACCAGGGTATCAGCAATGAAAGGTACAGGGGCATCTCTGAGAGGGACTGTCAGCGGAAGTCTTTGGTGGCTAAAATTTAAGGAGCACGTAGTTCTGGTTCCCATGAAAGACTTTGCCCCTCATATTTCAAGAGCCTCTAGAGAAGGTGATAAGAGGGAACATTACCCATTTTGTGTTGGCTTGGTTCTCCTCTGAAAATGCCAACCATAAGAGATTGGCTTATTTTTCTCCGACTGAGTTTCTCATATCTCTGGTATTGAAGGCTGAATCTTGCAATCATAGCATCACCACCCACCTTATTCATCTTGGGTATTTGTTTAATAATAAAAGATTCTATTTTTTTTTTTTTTTTCCGAGATGGAGTCTTGCTCTGTTGTCCAGGCTGGAATGCAGTGGTGCGATCTCAGTTTACTGCAAACTCCACCTCCCAGGTTCAAGCAATTCTCCCACCCCAGCCTCCTGAGTAGCTGGGATTACAGGTGTGTGCCATCATACCCAGTTAATTTTTGTATTTTTAGTAGAGACAGAGTTTCGCCATGTTGGCCAGGCTGGTCTCAAACTCCTGGCCTCAAGTGATCCACTCACTTTGGCCTCCCAAAGTGTTGGGATTACAGGCATGAGCCACTGTGCCCGGCCAAAAGATTATTTAAAAAATCCTGGCCGGGCGCGGTGGCTCAAGCCTGTAATCCCAGCACTTTGGGAGGCCGAGACGGGCCGATCACAAGGTCAGGAGATCAAGACCATCCTGGCTAACATGGTGAAACCCTGTCTCTACTAAAAAATACAAAAAACTAGCCG
>NW_012114932.1:1936909-1937433 GCF_000951035.1 Colobus angolensis palliatus | reverse complement strand
CGCGCCCGGCCTCATGTTGGTTTACTACTCATTAGATCTTCAAAATTCTTCTGATTCCCTGTTATGGTAGAGATGGGGGAGGGTGAGAACTCTTTTTCTGAGTGCCTGCAGAGTACTCCATGCTTCACACTTTATGATTAAAAGTTGGCATAGTAAGGATCACCATTCCTCTCCAGGCACTGCCCAGCTCTTCTTCTCTCCATTGCTAAAATTCTCCAAAGAGGATATCTGCCCTCTTTCAAATCTTTCTCAGTTTCCCCATCATCACCTCTACCATTTTCCAGTATTTGCTTCAAAAATGAGTTTTTGTTTTTGTTTTTCCTTTTTTGAGACAGAGTCTTATTTTGTGGCCCAGGCTGGAGTGCAGTGGCATGATCACCACTTACTGTAGCCTCAACCTCCCTGACTCAAGTGATCTGCCTGCCTTGGCCTTCCAAAGTTTTGGGATTACAGGCATGAGCGACAGGGCCCAGCTCAAAAGTGAGCCTTTTAAAAAAAATTATTTGTGGTTAAAAGGACTATAG
>NW_012114932.1:1936056-1936859 GCF_000951035.1 Colobus angolensis palliatus | reverse complement strand
TGTATCTCCTATATACTGCTCCATGCTAGTCCAGAAATGCCTGTGTTCAAAGACCAGCACTGAGGCTAATTAATCTATAGGGCCCACTTTATATATAGTTTGTCTTTGTTTTACAGGCTGAAGGCCGGATGAGGGGCCCCAGTGTTGGAGCCCCAGGAAGAACCAGCAAAAGACAGTCCAATGAGACTTATCGAGATGCTGTTCGAAGAGTCATGTTTGCTCGGTATAAAGAACTCGATTAAGAATGGAGACAAGTTCCATGGGACACAACCTCCTTCTTGTTTTGTTTGTCTCTCCTTTTCTTTTGTTACTGTTCTTGCTGCTAGAACTTTTTTAAATAAACTTTTTTTCAATGTGATTATCTTTTTGTTAATTTTTTTTCTCCAGAGATGGGTGGGAATGGAGCTACTGGTAGGAGGGAGAGAGTGCCTTGGTTCAGGCCCATTTGAAGTTATGCTGAAGTAGCAACTAGTGCTGCATTAAACCTTAGAATACTGTCTACTGTCAGTATAAGTAAGTGGGTTGCAATGACCTTTGAACCATAACTTGTGTGAATGCTGTCAGACCATACAATTTATTTTCTTAATCTAATCAGCGAATATAGCATTTCATTATTTGTTTCTTTTATTTTTTAGTAACTGCTTAAGCTGAACATATTCCATATGTTGGTTTTTTTTTTTTTTTTGAGACGGAGTCTCGCTGTCACCGAAGCTGGAGTGCAGTGGCCGGATCTCAGCTCACCGCAAGCTCCGCCTCCGAGGTTCACGCCATTCTCCTGCCTCAGCCTCCCGAGTAGCTGGGAC
>NW_012114932.1:1930747-1931606 GCF_000951035.1 Colobus angolensis palliatus | reverse complement strand
GAGCTGGGCATGGTGGTGCATACCTGTAATCCCAGCTACTCAGGAAGCCAAGGCAGGAGAATCACTTGAGCCTGGGAGGAGGTTGCAGGGAGCCGAGATTATGTCACTGCACTCCATCCTGGACGACAGAGTGAGACTCCCAGAAAAAAAAAGGACTGTGTAACCTATAAGCCTATTTTTGTTTTGTTTTAAATTTTGCTGTATTTCTTTGGCTATGAGAGCCTATTATAACTTTTAAAAATCCTGGCATGGTGGCTTATGCCTATAATCCCAGCACTTTCAGAGGCTGAGGTGAGAGGATTACTTGAGCCCAAGAGGTTGAGGCTGCAATGAGTGCAGTGATCACACCACTGCACTCTAATCTGGGCAATGGAGTGAGGCCCTGTCTCAGAAAAATAAAATTCCTCAGGGTTACATATCACAGTACTAAAAATTTCACTTTGCACATATCTCAAGGGAAGAATGTTTCTTAGGAAGAGAACTGAGACCACCATCTTGATGGCATAAGGCAGGTCAGATCATCTTTAGCTGTATTGTCCTGGTGAGAAAGCAGCAATAGGCAATCTGTAAACAAGTGGTTGTGGCTGTGTTTCAATAAAACTTTATTCACAAAGACAGTATTGGCCTGTGAGTTTTAGTTTGCCAACCCCTTGGTTGTATGGTCTGTATACATAAGGCTGGACCAAGGAGGGCTGAAATATACTCTGTTAAAGGTGGGTGGGGCGGAGGGTTTGGGAGAGATGGGTAGTGAGGAGTGGGAGATGTTAGGGAGAATATACTAAGAAGAAAACTTCAGGCCAGGCGCGGTGGCTCCCGCCTGTAATCCCAGCACTTTGGGAGGCCCAGGAGGGCAGATCAC
>NW_012114932.1:1929452-1930697 GCF_000951035.1 Colobus angolensis palliatus | reverse complement strand
GTAGTCCCAGCTACTTGGGACTCTGAGGCAGGAGAATGGTGTGAACCTGGGAGGCAGAGCTTGCAGTGAGCCGAGATCGCGCCACTGCACTCCAGCCTGGGCAACAGAGCAAGACTCCGTCCAAAAAAACAGGATTAGTAAATCTGAATTTATTTGCCATGCTGTATCCAGATCTAATTGTTCTCTTTAATAAATCTTTATTCATCCAAAATGGAAAACAAAATCAGGAGCACATTAGCTTAAAAATTGAGAGCCCCATGTTCTGGGCGTTGGTACTACTAGTGCTGCATTACTACATAAGATGGGCCATTTGAATCTATCAGCACTAGACAAGTGCACTTTAAAAACCCTTCTGATCTAACGATGATCTGCAGATTCATCTGTGAAGTAACTCATTACATCCTGTCTGAGTAGGTCAAAACTCTTTGGAAGCTGGTCTAGTTTTGTCCTGAACTGGCCAGACCAGGTTTTCCTTCTAACCCTATGTCACCCAACTGGACCTGTCATGAGCTATGGAACACATTAAATGCTTCACTATTGAAGTTGTTAACATAGGCAGCATCCAATTATTAAGTGTTGGTATCTGTTTTGGAAGCTTAGTCTACATGTCACTGGGGATTACAGCAAGACTGATGTTGGCCTCTGTGCCCATATAACTCAGTCCACTGGGAAAAATGGACATTGAGCAATTACACAATGAGACCCTCAAGGGAGAAATACAGTAAGCTATGGGGACAGCATGACAGACTTGTTTTTTTGGGTTTTTTTTTTAGATGGTCTTGCTCTGTTGCGAGGCTGCATTGCATTGACGCAGTCTCAGCTCACTGCAGCCTCCGCCTTCCAGATTCAAGCCATTCTTCTGCCTCAGCCTCCCGAATAGCTGGGACTACAGGTGCATGCCACCACGCCTGCTAATTTTTGTATTTTTAGTAGAGACAGGGTTTCACCATGTTGGCCAAGATGGTCTCAATCTCTTGACCTTGTGATCTGCCCGTCTCAGCCTGCCAAAGTGCTGGGATTACAGGCGTGAGCCACCGTGCCTGGCCTTTTTGTTTTGTTTTTTTTCTTTTCTTTTTTTTGAGATGCAGTTTTCACTCTTGTTGCCCAGGCTGGAGTGCAATGGCATGATCTTGGCTCACTGCAACCTCCACCTCCCATGTTCAAGCAATTGTCTTGCCTTAACCTCCCTAGTAGCTGGGATTACAGGCACCCACCACCATGCGTGACTAATTTTTGTATTTTTAG
>NW_012114932.1:1925728-1926116 GCF_000951035.1 Colobus angolensis palliatus | reverse complement strand
CAGGATGGTCTCGATCTCCTGACCTCGTGATCCGCCTGTCTTGGCCTCCCAAAGTGCTGGGATTACAGGCTTGAGCCACCGCGCCCGGCCCCTTTTTTTGTTTTTGAGACAGTCTTGCTCTGCTTGCTCTGTCACCCAGGCTGGAGTGCAGGGGCACCATCTCGGCTTACTGCAACCTCTGCCTCCCAGGTTCAAGCAATTCTTGTGGGTCAGCCTCCCAAGTAGCTGGGACTACAGTCGCGCACCACCATGCCTGGCAAATTTTTGTATTTTTGGTAGAGACAGGGTTTCGCCACATTGGCCAGGCTGGTTTTGAACTCCTGATCTCAAGTGATCTGCCCACCTTGGCCTCCCAAAGTGTTGGGATTACAGGCATGAGCCACCATAC
>NW_012114932.1:1922137-1924936 GCF_000951035.1 Colobus angolensis palliatus | reverse complement strand
GGTTTTTCCATATTGATCAGGCTGTCTTGAGCTCCTGATCAAGTGATCTGCCCACCTTGGCCTCCCAAAGTGCTGGGATTACAGGCATGAGCCACCATACCCAGGCTCGAGAGCAATAATTTAAGCCTACTCTTAGAATAACCGTGTATGGCAGATGCACGTGAATGTGTATTCCCAGCTAGGGAATCTGGGAGTGACCAACTAGAACTTCGTTCCTTACCTATGATAAACATCTTAGCCCCCAGTCTGTCACATGGAACATGGGACATACAGGAGATTGAGGCCCTGAGTTTTGGGGCAAATGAAGATTGCCAGGTGGAGGTCATTAGGGGGAGAGTATTATTAACTGAATAGGCTATATACGCTGCATGATGTTTGCAGGCAGTTGCAGTTTTCCTGCCTAGCCCACTGCCACTGGGCCATGCGGATATGTTATCCTGTTATCCAGCCATCACCACTGGACCTTTTCTTTTTTCTTTCTTTCTTTTTTTTTTTTTTTGGAGACAGAGTCTCACTGTGTCACCCAGGCTGAAGTGCAGTGGCGCGATCTTGGCTTGCTGCAACCTCCTTCCCTCGGGTTCAAGCAATTCTCCTGCCTCAGCCTCATGAGTAGCTGAGATTATAGGCACCTGCCACAGCACCCGGCTAACTTTTTGTATTTTTAGTAGAGATGGGGTTTTACCATCTTGGCCAGGCTGGTCTTGAACTCCTGACCTCGTGATCTACCTGCCTCGGCCCCCCAAAGTGCTGGCATTACAGGCGTGAGCCACTGCGCCCGGCCACCACCGGACTATTTCTGTACATAAGGTGGTTCTCCTTTCCAGCCCACTGCCACTGGGCTCTCTTCTCTGTCTGTAAGCCCCTAATATAAGATTGAAGATAAAGTAATCATGGTTTTTGTCATTTAAAGTAATAAAACCTCACATCTCATTTGCTGGCCCTAGATCTCTTCTTCAGCCTCTTGAACCTGGTTCCTTCCCTTGTTGACGTTAATAGGGGTTCGGCACAACACTTGGGTACTGATTAAAGTAGGAATGGGTGTGAAAACTGTCACCCTGTGATGTCCCTGGGAAGTTCCCTGAGGCTTTTGATGCCAGAGCAGAGATCTTTGGTAATTTCCTCACTACTTTATCCCTAGGGCCTGGCACAGGTACTCAATAAATGAATAAATAATGCTGAACTCATAGATTTATAGAAAATACTTGTCGGATTGAATTTTGATTATATCTCTTCCTTAGTTCATCAAAGCCCATCTTTGACAAAAGAAACCATTTGGTTTATTGGTATAGGCAAGAATTCTTCCATACATTTTTTTCTTCTTTATCTTCTAGAGCAATAGATCCCAGCCTGGAACCAAAACATGTGAACCAGTCTCTTCTTTTGCCAAGTGGTAGGAGATTTTCTTTTTTAAGACATGATCATAATTTCATTAAAGAGGGGAACTTTCTTTTTTCTCCACATCCAGAAACTAGAAAAGACAATCTTAAAGGACTGTTCTTTATTGAACACATGTGGCTTTATTTAAAACAAAAAGCAACTCACTCTGATGTCTTTGTTTTTCTTACATCAGCTACCAGACAGGCCTTTGGCAGCAGAGCTCTGAAGCTCAACAGGGCAATGTCTAAAAGATCAGCTACCAGAGATAATTTGGAGGATGGCACTTACATCTGGATGAAATCCATCCTTTTTTGCCAGGGACCTCTTCAAGTTCAAGAATTATTTTGCAGGCTGGGCATGGTGGCTCATGCTTGTAATTCCAGCACTTTGGGAGACTGAGGTAAGAGAATCGCTTGAACTCAAGAGTTCAGACCAGCCTGGGCAACATGGTGAAACTCCATCTCTACCCCAAAAATACAAAAAATTAGCTGGGCATGGTGGTGCACACCTGTGGTCTCAGCTACTCAGGAGGATCGCTTGACCCTGATAGGTCGAGGTTGCAATGAACCAAGATCACGACACTGCACTCCAACCTTGGTGACAGAGTAAGACCCCCTCTCAAAAACAAAAAAAAGATTAATTTGTGGTTTGTGCCGGGCGCGGTGGCTCAAGCCTGTAATCCCAGCACTTTGGGAGGCCGAGACGGGCGGATCACGAGGTCAGGAGATCGAGACCATCCTGGCTAACACGGTGAAACCCCGTCTCTACTAAAAATACAAAAAACTAGCCGGGCGAGGTGGCGGGCGCCTGTAGTCCCAGCTACTCGGGAGGCTGAGGCAGGAGAATGGCGTAAACCCGGGAGGCGGAGCTTGCCATGAGCTGAGATCCGGCCACTGCACTCCAGCCTGGGAGACAGAGCCAGACACCGTCCAAAAAAAAAAAAAAAATTTGTGGTTTGTAAATAGCTATATAGCTTTTATGACTGGTGATGAACCCAGCTCAGCAAGCACCTCAGGAATACCCAAAGGTGCTTGTTGAACTGCTTTGGGGACAAGGCAGGCAACGGCTAGTGGCTATAAAGTCTAGTGAGTTCTAGATTCTTGGCATCTGCATCATCCATTGTAGGGTTTGCAATGATGTCATCTATGTTTAACTTTTAAATTTCATTAATGCATTTACTCTTTTCTGATATTTTGCATATATGCTTCCCCATAAATTGTATATACTTCCTCTCTAAATACACACACACCACACATATTTCTACCTTTTCATCTATATATGTATTGTGTATATGCCCATATATAGATATATACACTGACATCTCTCCACTTATTCTTGAAAGCTTTTCCAGAGAGAGAAGAAAATCGTATAGGCACAGTTTTCTGTAACTGATATTTTCCTCTGCCTTGCATGGTCTACTTT
>NW_012114932.1:1915825-1916927 GCF_000951035.1 Colobus angolensis palliatus | reverse complement strand
TCCGCCTCTGGGGTTCAAGAGATTCTCCTATCTCAGCCTCCCAAGTAGCTGGGATTACAGGTGTGTGCCACCACACCCAGCTAATTTTTGTGTTTTTAGGAGAGACAGGGTTTAGCCATGTTGGCCAGGCTGGTCTCAAACTCCTGAGCTCAACTGATCCACCTGCCTCGGCCTCCCAGTGCTCGGATTACAGGCATGAGCCACCACACCCGGCCCCTCCTTTTTATTTGTTTATTAATTATTATTATTTTGAGACTGAGTCTTGCTCTGTCACCCAGGCTGGAGTGCAGTGGCACGATCTTGGCTTACTGCAACCTCCGCCTCCCCGGTTCAAAGGATTCTCCTGCCTCAGCCTCCCTAGTAGCTGCAACTACAGGCACACGCCACCACGCCCAGCAAATTTTTGTATTTTTAGTAGAGATGCGGTTTTTCCATATTGATCAGGCTGTCTTGAGCTCCTGACCTCGTGATCCACCCTCCTCGGCCTCCCAAAGTGCTGGGATTACAGGCTTGAGCCACCGCGCCTGGCCTTTTTTTTTTTTTTTTTTTTTTGAGACAGAGTCTCGCTCTGTCGCCCAGGCTGCTGGAGTGCAGTGGCGCTATCTGGGCTCACTGCAAGCTCCGCCTCCCGGGTTCACGCCATTCTGCCTCAGCCTCCCAGGAGCTGGGACTACAGGCGCCCGCCACCACACCCGGCTAATTTTTTGTATTTTTACTAGAGACGGGGTTTCACCGAGTTAGCCAGAATGGTCTCAATCTCCTGACCTTGTGATCCGCCCACCTCGGCCCCCCAAAGTGCTGTGATTACAGACATGAGCCACTGCGCCCGGCACCAGCCTCCTTTTTATTTTTAGCGACAGTTTCTCACATTGTCCCCGGGCTGGAGTGCGGTGACGAGAGCACGGCTCACTGCAGCCTCGACCTTCTGGGCCCAAGCGAACCTCTCACCTCAGCTCCTGAGTAGCTGGAATTAGAGGCCCACGCCACCACGCTCGGCTAATTTTATTTTTTGTAGAGATAGGGTCTCACTGTGTTGTCCAGGCTGGTCTCGAACTCCTGGCCTCAAGCGATCCTCCTGCCTCGGCCTCCCAAAATGCTGGAT
>NW_012114932.1:1906783-1915520 GCF_000951035.1 Colobus angolensis palliatus | reverse complement strand
CTGAGGCAGGAGAATGGCGTGAACCCGGGAGGCAGAGCTTGCAGTGAGCTGAGATCCGGCCACTGCACTCCAGCCTGGGGGACAGAGCGAGACTCCGTCTCAAAAAAAAAAAACAAAAAACATTAAACAATGTTTTACACCGTGCCAGTGAAAGCAAACTGTACTCTCTAAGGCGCTAGTAGCAAAAGCAAAGAATTATTACCATGCCTAATAGAGAGGAGCCCTAAAAACAAATCCAGGTCTGCAAAAGCCGATGGACAACTCTGGTAATTTAGAAGAGAATTGCAAGAAACACTGAGCGTCCCAAGTGACAAGGATGGTCTGGCGACCACATTTCCCGGCAGCCCTCGCGCAGCCAGGCCGCTTAGAGGATTGAACTCCTCCGCAGGAGGCGGGTGACAAAGGGAGGGGATAGGCGTGAGGTACTGTGGGTAGGAGACGGCCGTCGGCGGAGGCGCCATTTTGTGGAGCAGCCGAATCTTGTTGGAGGTTCGGGGACGCAGAACCGCTACTGCTGCTTCAGTCTCTCCTTGGGGTAAGTGCGGTGGCTGTCTAACGACGGTAGGTTCTTGCCATTGGGGCTGGCCCCCAGGCCTCCCTTGTCAGCTGCCGGAGGCGACTGATCAGCTCCAGCCGGTTCTCTAGAGGGGCTAAATTACCCCAGGCGTTGGAGGGCCGCGCCCTTCCTTGTTGCCAGCTCTGTCAGTTTCCAGAGGTCGTCCAGCCAGCTCAGCCTCTGGCCTGCTTCTTTCTGGCTGTGACTTTGCCCCTTGTGGGTACACGTCCCCTAATCTCCAGCCCAGCGGAGCAGTGGAGCCGTCCCCTGTCCCTCTGGCCCTCCTCGGGAGCGCCCTGGCAGTCTCTGGTCGCCATCCCCCCTCAACTGCAACTGAATCGCCCTCTCCAAAAAGCTGTTCGGTGATGGCCGATCTCTGGGTTAGGAAGCTCTTGGGAGGCGGGAGGGGTGTGTGCGGGGAGGGCAGGCCGGACGCTGGAGTCGGTCGAGCAGGCCGTGACGCCGCCATCTCGGCTGCGAGACCCCACGGAGGTGGGTGCCGGCACCGCCCGGGAGAGAAGGGGCAGCACCAGTGAATATGCCTCGGGACTTGTTTTCCCCCAGTGGTTCTTTTTCATTTATTAATTTCAACAAATCGTTGAGCATTCGCTCTAGACTAGGCTCCAGAGACTAATGGAACTGATTTCTCGGACCTCGCGCTCATAGAACGCGGTCCAGCTGTGTGATGCCTTATTACCAACGGGGAGCGGGTGGGCCGGGCTCTTCGCCACTCAGTGGTTTGTAGTCATAAGAACTGACTCAAGACGTGGTGATTATTGTTACCTAGGAATTAGGTCGTTTCTAGCTTTGCTCTTGTCTTATGCGATATGTTATTAATGTAGTAGATTTCAGTCAGCTCAGAATCCCAGCTTCTACGAGGTTTTAAATTTTTCGTCAGAAATGTTTGAATTTCATGTTGCTCTTTGTATTAATGAAGACTCTTGGATTAATGTTTTAACGGTCAACTATCCCACTAGAGTTGCTTTGATACAAAACCAAAGGAGCTCATTGCAGCTCTGCCCTTTTTGCTTTGTAATTCTAAGGTAGGAGCAGGGAAGGAGTCTTCTGCTTGCTCCGTATTATGATTCTGTTGTTAAATCTGGAATCTAATATTTTAAAGTATTCTTAATCTTTCGGTTTTGCTCATGGTTAACAAAATGTTAGCATGATTTTAACGTTGACAGTTTGTCCCCACCACCTGCCTACCTTAGATAATCGCTGTCAGTGATTTGAAGGTTTGATGAAATCCCAGCCGCAGTAGTATCCAAGCTTATGGAGCTGTTGACTTAAGTGATCTCTGAGATTTACAGCAATTACTCTCTCTTGTCTCATAGAAAAAATAAAATTTGAACCTTTTGGAGCTGTGTGCTAGATCTTCAGTGGGACAATGGGTTCAGACAAAAGGTAAGTTACTATAGTACATACTTTGAACTCAATATTTCAGTGGGGACTGAACTCTTTGTTTAAAATAGTTTATCAAACTAATATGTGAGTGTTTTGTGCCAGGCATTGCTGATGAACACCTTTATGGTCCTGTTGTCACAAACTACAGTCTAGTGAGAGAATTAAAGTACTGTGTGAACATGCTGTGATAAAGTATAGGGTGCTCTTATAACACACAGGAAGTATGTCTTTTTCTTGTTCACAGCCAGGAAAGGTTCCTGGAGAAAGTATTCTCTGGAAGGAAGCTGAAGGATAAGAAAGAATTTTAGGCAAAGAAGGGCAGAATAGAATGGGTCCCTGAGGGTACCCTGTGTGGACAGCAACCTTTGCAGAATCCAGGAGATCATACAGTCTGGCACTTAGCACAGTTCCTGGCTGTGGTAAGCAATCAGTGAATGCCAGTTCTCGTTGTTGTTCCCTAAATACCAAGATGATCCAGACTTAGAGAGCTGAGAAGCTTGGGACCGTGTGTTACATGAAGAAAGAAAGAGCCAAAGAATTAGTGGAAAATTAAGATGAGAGCATTTGGCTATTGGGTACACACTCTCAGACCATTTGATTTAAACACACAACCTTGTTCAGCCATCTGCCTTTTTAGTATTGAGGTCAGTCCCTGTGGTAGATCACATTGACAGGCCCGAGGGACCTTAGGAAATGTTCATGTTACATGGTGTTTTAATGCTATGTCAGCAGTCTGTAGTTCTAAATAGCTTATTAAATTAACATTTACCCCTTTGGGGTGTCTCAGTCCCATATTTTCTTTGATTCTTTTTATTAAATTTGTATATTCTAAATGAAGCCCTTATAAACCTTTCCTTTGCCGCAGTCTTATGAATCTGGTAAACAGTTTACAAAAGACCTGTTTTATCTGTGGTCAAATAGGTTTAAGCCCCTTATTATTAGGTTTTCTCGTGAAGCCCAGTGCTGCCCTTCAACCAAAAATAAACCAGATGTTATAAGAAGAGTGTTCTCTTAAGGGATGCTAGTTTTGGGTAACTATCCAGTTATATCTGACAGACAACTAAGTTGCCTGATGGGGAAAAAAAAGACTAACTTAGTTCATCCAGGTTTTTGGTCCATTTTCTAGTAGGTATGATACTCTTGAGAGTAGATGAGCCAGGGATGTACTTAATTTCACCCTTTAAAATTGGGTGAAATTCGAGTAACTGCTTTTTACCTGTTTTTGGTCTGAATCAGGGATGAAGGGATAATATGTAGACTCTAGGCTTGACAAAGTGCAAAAATAAACTTGGATAGGCCGGGCGTGGTGGCTCAAGCCTGTAATCCCAGCACTTTGGGAGGCCGAGACGGGCGGATCACGAGGTCAGGAGATCGAGACCATCCTGACTAACACGGTGAAACCTCGTCTCTACTAAAAAAAACAATACAAAAAACTAGCCGGGCGTGGTGACGGGCACCTGTAGTCCCAGCTACTCAGGAGGCTGAGGCAGTAGAATAGCGGGAACCCGGGAGGCAGAGCTTGCAGTGAGCTGAGATCCGGCCACTGCACTCCAGCCTGGGCGACAGAGCGAGACTCTGTCTCAAAAAATAAAATAAAAAAAATAAACTTGGATAACATGACCCTTTCTTAGAAATACTCAACCCAAATGTTTGTTTCAAATTTAGCATAAATTCCTGACAATTATCATTACATTTAGGGATGTAGGTATTTTCCCAGTGGTTATCTTAGTAAACTGGAATTTAGTAATACATTTTAACACTTTAAACTATTTGGATATATCTTATAAACTGATCTGTGGGGTGTGTGTATTTTTAACTCTGTCTTTTAAAGGTACAAAATGTGACTGACTTTAGAATGAAAATTATTTTCCCTGGCAGAGTGAGTAGAACAGAGCGTAGTGGAAGATACGGTTCCATCATAGACAGGGATGACCGTGATGAGCGTGAATCCCGAAGCAGGCGGAGGGACTCAGATTACAAAAGATCTAGTGATGATCGGAGGGGTGATAGATACGACGACTACCGAGACTATGACAGTCCAGAGGTGAGTGACCAGTGGCTGTATAACCCCCAGAAACACCCTGAGTCTTATAGTAATAGAAACAACAGCCAGGCCGCCAGGCCCAGTGGCCCCTTCCCATAATCCCAGCACTTTGGGAGGTCAAGGTGGCCAGATCACTTGAGGTCAGGAGTTCAAGACCAGTCTGGCCAACGTAGTAAAACCTGTCTCTACTGATAATACAAAAATTAGCTGAGTGTGGTGGTGGGCACCTGTAATTCTAGCTACTTGGGAGGCTGAGGCAGGAGAATCACTTGAAACCTGGGAGGCGGCGGTTATAGCAAGCCGAGATTGCACCACTGC
This sequence comes from Colobus angolensis palliatus, assembly GCF_000951035.1. Classification (NCBI taxonomy): domain Eukaryota; kingdom Metazoa; phylum Chordata; class Mammalia; order Primates; family Cercopithecidae; genus Colobus; species Colobus angolensis. Next base: position 1,911,198 of record NW_012114932.1, on the reverse strand, counting down.
TCTCCAGCATGCGTGACAAAGCAAAACTCTGTCTCAAAAAAAAAAAAAAGAAATAATAGCCAGGGTTACTAGGGCTCACCATGTACTTTTGAGCACTTGACTTCATGAATTCATTTAGGTCTCAGTACAGCCTGATAAGGTAGGTGTTACTACCATTTTAAAGATGAAACAATGGGGTTATGATAACATATTAGTTCTGTGTTTTGAAATGAATGATAAATATAAGTTGTTGGCCAGGCGCGGTGGCTCACACCTGTAATCCCAACACTTTGGGAGGCCAAGGCAGGAGGATCCCTAGAGCCCAGGAGTTCAAGGCCAGCCTGAGCACTCTAGGGAGACCTTGTCTTTAAAATAATAATAATAAAAATAATAAAATATAAGTTGTTTTAGTTATCTCAGTATGTCTTTTTTTTTTTTTTTTTGAGACAGAGTTTCACTCTTGTCACCCAGGCTGGAGTGCAGTGGTGCGACCTCAGCTACTCAGGAGGCTGAGGTATAAGAATTGCTTGAGCCTGGGAGGTCGGTGGTTGCAGTGAGCTGAGATCGTGCCATTGCACTCCAGCCTGGGCGACAGTGCGAGACTCTGTCTCAAAAAAAACCAGAAGGCCGGGCGCAGTGGCTCACACCTGTAATCCCAGCACTTTGGGAGGCCAAGGTGGGTGGATCATGGGGTCAGAAGATCGAGACCATCCTGGCTAACATGGTGAAACCCCGTCTGTACCAAAAATACAAAAAATTAGCTGGGCGTGGTGGCAAGCGCCTATAGTCCCAGCTACTGGGGAGGCTGAGGCAGGAGACTCGCTTGAACCCGGAAGGCGGAGGTTGCAGTGAGCCGAGATCATCACACCACTGCACTCCAGCCTGGGCAATAAGAGGGAAACTGTCTTAAAAAACAAACAAACAAAAACAGAAAAAGAAAACACTACAGACTGGGCGTGCTTGTAATCCCAGCACTTTGGGAGGCCAAAGCAGGAGGGTCACTTGAGGCCAGGAGTTCAGACCAGGCTGGGTAACATAGTGAGACCCCTGTCAAAAAAAAAAAAACAAATTGCAGTGAACATGGAATGCTTGTATCAGTTCTGTAGACTTCCTGCTAAGGATAATTTCTAGGTGTGGAGGGCCTGTTTCAAACAGTACAGGGTGATGTTAATTGTGATTTTGTTTATTGTAACTCAGAGAGAGCGTGAAAGAAGGAACAGTGACCGATCTGAAGATGGCTACCATTCAGATGGTGACTATGGTGAGCACGACTATAGGCATGACATCAGTGACGAGAGGGAGAGCAAGACCATCATGCTGCGCGGCCTTCCCATCACCATCACAGAGAGCGATGTAAGGGGAAATGACAGTTATAACCAGCAGTCAGTAGGCACAATGAACTTTGAGCTTCTACCATTATTTTCTCATGTTATTGTTTTATCTTAAGCCAGTGGAGGTTGAGTATCCCTTATACAAAATGCTTGGGACCAGAACTGTTTTGATATTTTGGGGTTTTTTTTTAAGTATTTGCATTTACATAAGTCTAAACATGAAATTCATTTATATTTTGTATATGCCTTATACATGCCAAAGGTAATTTTATACAATACTTTAAATAATTTTATACACAAAACAATGTGTGCTTTGGTTTTTTTGTGTAATATTTTTGTTTCCGTTTTTTACACAGGGTCTCATCACTCAGGCTGGAGTATAGCAATGCAATCATAGCTCACTGCAGCCTCAAACTCCTGGGCTCAAGTGATCTTTTTACTTGAGTAGCTAGCAAGTGCATGCCACCACACCCTGCTAATTTATTTTTTGTAGAGACAGGCTAGGCTAACTGTGTTGCCTGGACTAAAAGTTTTGACTGCCCTTTTGTCTGTGACCTTTCAAATAAGGTCAGGGGTGGAATTTTCCATTTGTAGTGTCATGTCAGTGCTCAGAAAATTTCAGATTTTGGAGCATTTCAAATTTTTGGATTAGGGTTGCTCAACCTGTATCTCAGCTAGTGAAATATTTTTCTGTCTTTAGGGAAGAGTTCTCTGAATTAGGTTCCGAAGTAAATTACCATATTGGCCAGGTGCTGTGGCTCATGCCTGTAATCCCAGCACTTTGGGAGGCCAACGCGGGTGGATCACTTGAGGTCAGGAATTTGAGAACGGTCTGGCCAACATGGTGAAACCCTGTCTCTACTAAAAATACAAAAATTAGCTAGGTATGGTGGCACATAGCTTTAGTCCCAGCTACTCAGTGGGGCTGAGACAGGAGAATCACTTGAACCTAGGAGGTGGAAGTTGCAGTGAGCCAAGATCACGCCTTTGCACTCCAGCCTGGGTGACAGATCAAGACCCTGTCTCAAAAACAAAAGTAAATGACCATATTTATATTTAGGCTTTGAAGCTCAATGTATGAGTGTTCTGAATGTCTGTAACCACAAGGAGCAGGTCTTGTGTCTTCATTAGCTCCTAGAAAATAATCAATGCATATTTATTGAATTAGTTACTTATTAGATGTGGTTGATTGGTAAATACTTAATTTTCTTTTTAACCTGGCCACCCTTTTATTAGTTGAAAATTAAACTACCCATTTGAAACCTTAGAAAAGCTTGTTAAAAAGGAAGGTTCATTCAGACTGGCCAATTAGAGTCTTAGTATACTTGGCACTGCCTGATTTCCAGCAGCATCTCTGGTCCTCACCCTTCCTTCCAGCCACACCCTACTTCCCACATCCTGGACTTTGGACATGTCCATTGCTCTACTGTTGTGCCTTTTTCTGCTTGGAGATGCCGGTATCTATCAGGCAGAGCTGCTTCTTCGTTATTCTCTTTCTAAGGCACTGTATTCATGACCTTTACTGTAGCTATCAACACACATGTCTTCGTCTCTACCACAAGATCTCTGAAAATAGGCCTCTGTGTGACCTAGTCACCTCTGTGTCCCCAACCCTTGAACACAGTATGTTACTCAGCCAGTGCTCTTGGTAAAACTGAATGTGAGGTTTTAAAACATACTTTTAAAAGATGTAAATACACAGCATTGTGCCAGTATTTGTTTTATTGGAGTAATCAAAGTAACATTCTGACTAATGTATAGTTGAATTTTGGATAAAGCTCGAAATAAGCGTTGGATTCCCGTAGCTTTGGGTTTCTAAACCCTGGAAGTAATGAATGTGACAAATGTGAGACGGGATATTAAGAGTTAATAGTGGGTAATCATTCCATTATTTGTGATCCACTGCACATCTGCTACACTGTACATGTTAGATGCTACAGTGATACAGAGCAATGGATCTTGCCTCAAAAAAGCTTATGGATGAGTAGCTAAGGTCAGCAGATAATGGTGACCATGCAGAATAGAAAGGGGTTAGAGGCCAAGTATGATAACTCATGCCTGTAATCCCAGCACTTTAGGAGGCCAAGGTGGAAAGAGTGCTTGAGCCCAGGAGTTGAGTCCAACCTGGACAACATGATAAGATGCATCTCTCCAAAAAAAAGCCAGGCTTAGTGGGGCGCTTGTCTGTGGTCCCAGTTACTTGGGACACTGAGGCAGGAAGATCGCTTGAACCCAAGAGGTCAAGGCGCAGTGAGTTGTGTTCACACCACTGCACTCTAACCTGAGCAACAGAGCAAGACCCTGTCTCAAAAAAAGAAAAAGAGGGTCATGTTGGGAAAGGTCCTATTGAAAGAGGTCTGCCTAAGAGCTCTTGAAGGTTATTTAAGGGAAATTGTTACTAGTGGAGGGTAAGGAATCTTTTGTTTTTATTTTTGTGAGACAGGGCCTTACTCTGTCACCTAGGCTGGAGTGGCGTGATTGTGGCTCACTGCAGCCTCCAACTTTTGGGCTCAGGCAATCCACCAGCCTCAGCCTCCCAAGTAGCTGGAATTACAGGCATGTGTCACCACTCCCAGCTAATTTTTTTGATCTTTTTTTTTTTTTGTAGAGACAAGGTCTCTCTTTGTTGCCTAGACTGGTCTTGAACTCTTCAATCAGTCCTCCTGCCTGGGTCTCCCAAAGTGCTGGAATTATAGGCGTGGAAAACTAAGGGAATGGTGTGGTAGGTGGGCCCTTCAGGCAGAGGGGCATCACATGAGCAGGGAATAGAAAGGTACTGAATCTAGGTAAGGCATAGCAATCAGCTTGATTTGACTGGAGTTAGAGGCTTTTGGCAGGAGAGGGATGAGTGGCAAAGTGCTATTGTGGCTAGGGGCTAGAGTTTTCAAAAGCCTAGCTAAGCGTAAAAAAATTTTTACTGAGGGTTGGCCAGGCGCAGTGGCTCACGCCTATAATCCCAGCACTTTGGGAGGCCAAGGTGGGCAGATCACAAGGCCAGGAGATCGAGACCATCCTAGCTAACATGGTGAAACCCCGTCTCTACTAAAAATACAAAAATTAGCTGGGCATGGTGGCAAATGCCTGTAGTCGCAGCTACTCGGGAGG
>NW_012114932.1:1896744-1906373 GCF_000951035.1 Colobus angolensis palliatus | reverse complement strand
AAAAAAAAAAAAAAAAAAAAGAATATTACTAAGGGTTTTGCTTAGTAGCAGAGGCTGCTCTAGTGAGACAGGAAGGGCAGAGCTGAGTTCAGTTAGCTGTGGCAGTGGGAATGTGGGAAGGAGCTGCAAGAAGTCCTACAGGAGTTGATTCAGGAAGCCTTGCTGATTGATCAGATTGTCCCCTTAAGGTGGAGTCTGTTAGGCACGTGGCCCTAGGACCTTGTGGAGGAAGTGGACAACATAGGTAGCACAATGCCCTTAGCAGACTTTTTGGGGCTGCCTTGCTGATGATAAAAAACTTTTGTAATGCTGTGTGTTTTAGGCTTCTTCAGGGAAACGAAAGTGGCTCCTGTAAGAAGGCTGGTTTTCAGCACAGAATTTGACTTTCCCAAATATTACGCAAAATTCTTAGAGAATTTGCTTGTTGGGATCTTGGTATTTGTAAAATGTATAAAGAACATCTGAAGAGAATCCTACAGTCCCTCTGTCACATATGATATCAGTAACTTGTTTGTTGTTTATTTTTTCTTTTTGAGATAGCTAATTTTGTACTTTTAGTAGAGACAGGGTTTCACCTTGTTGGCCAGGCTGGTATCGAACTCCTGACCTCAAGTGATTGGCCCGACTTGGCCTCCCAAAGTGCTGGGATTATAGGCGGGAGCCACCTGCCCTGCCTGTATCCCTGCCTATATCATAGCTTTTATGCTAAGTATCTAATTGCTCTGATGACTAATTATTTTTTACTTAATAGGTTACTGCATATGAACCTGAGTCACGGTGGGGCCAGGCTCCTCACTTTTTTTTTTCTTTTTCTTTTTTTCTTTCTTTTTTGTTTTTTGTTCTTTGTTTTTTTTTTTTGAGACAGTGTCTCACTCTGTTGCCCAGGCTGGAGTGCAGTGGCTCAGTCTCACCTCACTGCAACCTCTGCCTCCCGGGTTCAATTGATTCTCCTGCCTCAGCCTCCCAAGAGACTGGGATTATAGGCATATGCCACCACACGTAGCTAATTTTTGTATTTTTAGTAGAAAATACAATAGGGATTAAACCAGGTTGGCCAGGCTGGTCTCCACCTTCTGACCTCAGAAGGTCAGAAGGTGACCCGCCCACCTCGGCCTCCCATAGTGCTATATTACAGGCATGAGCCACCACGCCTGGCCACAGACTCCTCACTTTTGTGTTAGAAAGTAGGTAATTGGCCGGGCACGGTGGCTCACGCCTGTAATCCCAGCACTTTGGGAGGCCGAGACAGGTGGATCACAGGGTCAGGAAATCGAGACTATCCTGGCTAACACGCTGAAACCTAGTCTCTACTAAAAATGCCGGGCGTGGCTGCGGGCGCCTGTAGTCCCAGCTACTTGGGAGGTTGAGGCAGGAGAATGGCGTGAACCCAGGAGGCGGAGCTTGTAGTGAGCCGAGATCGCGCCACTGCACTCCAGCCTGGGTGACAGAGCGAGAATCTGTCTCAAAAAAAACAAAAAGAAAGTAGGTAATTATGTTCCACAAACTCACCATAAATACTGAACCATTTCTTGTAGGGGAAATAGAGTTGGGTTTCTGTGAGCCTGTGGTCGCGTTTTTGTCAGCTGCTTAGCATGGAACCTTGTTTTATGTGTTTCTATTTGAAGATGACTTACTTAATATATATCATTGATTCATTAACATTGATCTCACGGCCAATGGCACTGTAACTCATGCCTGAATAAAGCTTATCTAGCATACTCTGTAAGGCAGATCATAGCCCTGTGCTTAGGAACACTAGACAGCATTTCAGAACTCTGCTTGGGGAGCCATTTTAAACAGCAGAATCACCAACAAAAAGCACAAAAAACGTGGAAAACGTGGCACTAGACACTTGTTTACAATATGAAAGCTTGAACAGGGCAAAGCATCATTTTCTTAGATCGCAGCTGGAAACCTGTGTTTGAGCAACTCAGATTTTTCACTGCCTTGCACATGTCTGAGAATGACCATGAAAATGCTATAAGAGGCTGGGCACGGTGGCTCACACCTATAATCCCAGCACTTTGGGAGGCCGAGGTGGGTGGATCACAAGGTCAGGAGATCGAGACCATCCTGGCTAGCACGGTGAAACCCTGTCTCTACTAAAACTACAAAAAAATTAGCCGGGCGTGGTGGTAGTCGCCTGTAGTCCCAGCTACTCGGGAGGCTGAGGCAGGAGAATGACGTGAACCCAGGAGGCGGAGCTTGCAGTGAGCTGAGGTCCGGGCGACAGAGTGAGACTCCGTCTCAAAAAAAAAAAAAAAAGAAAGAAAACTGCGGCCGGGCGCGGTGGCTCAAGCCTGTAATCCCAGCACTTTGGGAGGCCGAGGTGGGTGGATCACAAGGTCAGGAGATCGAGACCATCCTGGCTAGCACGGTGAAACCCTGTCTCTACTAAAACTACAAAAAAATTAGCCGGGCGTGGTGGTAGTCGCCTGTAGTCCCAGCTACTCGGGAGGCTGAGGCAGGAGAATGACGTGAACCCAGGAGGCGGAGCTTGCAGTGAGTCAAGATTGTGCCACTGCACTCCAGCCTGGGCGACAGAGTGAGACTCCATCTCAAAAAAAAAAAAAGAAAGAAAGAAAGGAAGAAAACTGCTACAAGTGTGGATTTGAATGTTAGAAATTTTAGTGAGTGGTTGAATTCACAGGTGTGATATCTGAGGATAATGAGGATTGGCTATGTATAATCTTGCAGCCGTTGCACCTAATTATGGAAAGTAGAGGCCAGTGAGAATTTGTTTCCACGAATTTCACCCTGTTTTTTTTTTTTTATGGTAGTATTCCTGCCTGATATTATTGATGAAGAGACTAAATATATTTTTGTGGCCTTTGGAAAAAGGAGTTGGTCTGACGTTGGAACAAGCCTACCAGCCAGAATACTTTTTTTTTTTTGAGACGGAGTCTCACTTTGTAGCCCATGCTGGAGTGCATTGGTGAGATCTTGGCTCACTGAAAGCTCCGCCTCCCAGGTTCACTCCATTCTCCTGCCTCAGCCTCCAGAGTAGCTGGGACTACAGGTGCCCACCACTGCACCCAGCTAATTTTTTTTGTATTTTTGGTAGAGACGGGGTTTCACTGTGTTAGCCAGAGTGGTCTCCATCTCTTGACCTCATGATCTGCCCACCTCGGCCTCCCAAAGTGCTGGGATTACAGGTGTGAGCCACCGCGCGAGGCCTAATTTTTAAAATTTTTGTATAGAGATGGGGTCTTACTGTGTTCCCCAGACTGGTCTCAAACTCCTGTCCTCAAGCACTCATCTTGCCTCATCTTCCCAAAGCACTAGGATTATAGGCATGAGCCAGTGTACTATCCTGTAGAATAAAGGACAGGGAGATTAGACTAAAGGATGGAGGCTTGAGACATCATACCACAAGCAAAGATGTTTATCATAACAGAAATTAATTGTGGCCAGGCGTGGTGGCTCACTCCTGTAATCTTAGCACTTTGGGAGGCCAAGATGGCTGGATCGCTTGAGCCCAGGAGTTCCAGACCAGCCTGGGCAACGTGGCAAAACCCTGTCTCTACAAAAAATACAAAAATTAGCCAGATGTGGTGGTGTGCATTTGTAGTCTCAGCTACTTAGGAGGCTGAGGTGGGAGGATCAGTTGAGTCCAGGAAGGCAGAGGTTGCAGTGAGCTGAGATCACACCAGTGCATTTCAGCCTGGGTGTCAGAGCTAGGCCCTGTCTCAAAAGAAAAAAAAAAGAAAAATGCACCTGAGGGAAATTCCCATGAAGCATTTAATGAATGCCTTCATTGCTGTTATAATACATTAATTTCTATGAGAAATGTTCTCTCTTTTTTGTGCTGTTTAGGAAAATTGCATTTTGGTGACAGAAGATAAAAACTTGGCTAATTAGGCCAGGCATGGTGATTCATGCCTGTAATCCCAGCACTTTGGGAGGCCGAGACTGGCAGATCACTTGAGGCCAGGAGTTCGAGACCAGCTTGGCCAACACAGTGAAACCCTGTCTCTACTAAAAATACAAAAATTAGCTGGGCGTGGTGGCGGGTGCCTATAATCCCAGCTACCTGGGAGGCTGAGGCAGGAAAATCACTTGAACCCAGGAGACGGAGGTTGCAGTGAGCCAAGATCATGTCACTGTACTCCAGCCTGTGCGACAGAACTAGACTCTGTCTCAAAAAAAAAAAAAAAAAATCAGTCGGGCATGGTGATGCACGCCTATAATCCCAGCTAGTCGGGAGGCTGAGGCAGGAGAATTGCTTGAACCCAGGAGATGGAGGTTGCAGTGAGCCGAGATCATGCCACTGCACTCCAGTCTGGGCAACAGAATGAATGAGAGACAGACTCCATCTTAAAAAAAATAATAAAAAATAAAAGAACTTGGCTAATTAAACAGTTGATGTAATTCCTAGTCCATGTAGAATAGTGTGTGACAAAAGCTTTAACTGTAAATATGTAAAATCCTATGCAGATTCGAGAAATGATGGAGTCCTTCGAAGGCCCTCAGCCTGCGGATGTGAGGCTGATGAAGAGGAAAACAGGTGAGAGCTTGCTTAGTTCCTGACATTATCGTTCTCTTCCCCATTCCCACCTCAGTCCCTAAAGAACATCCTGATCCCCCAATCTTCAAGCACATGAATTCAGAATGAAAGGTTTGCCATGGCTAAGGAATGTGACTCTTTGAAAACCATGTTAGCATCTGAGGAACTTTTTAAAATTTTGTTTTAGGGACTTTTTTTTCCTTAGGTAAGTAATGATTTATAAACTCCTTTTTTTTTTTTGACTATAGTCGGTTGCATGGTTACTTTAAGCGTGGAATCAAATGGAGTGGCATTTAGTTCAGGCGGCTTGTTCCTTGCCATGGCAAAGTATCAAGAAGATCCCCAAGTCAAGTCACATTTGTAAAGCTGCTTCCCAATTGGCTTTGTCACACAGTGTTGAAGCAGTGGGAGAGAGATTCGCCTGTTATAAAGGAACTGACTAACACAAGTATCCCGTCTATATCTGAATGCTGTCTCTAGGTGTAAGCCGTGGTTTCGCCTTCGTGGAGTTTTATCACTTGCAAGATGCTACCAGCTGGATGGAAGCCAATCAGGTTGCTTCACTCACCAAGTCTAGATATTCATGAAAATGGAACAAGTCTGTACAATTAAAAAAAAAAGGTTGAAGGAGTGGTTTGTTCCAAAGGAGTGACTTTTTTTAAAAAAAAAAAAAAAAAAAGCTTTGTATATATTAAAATTGACGTTACTAGAATAAGTGCAGTTCCAAGGACTTCATTGTAGAATTTGTTCTGCCTTTAAACATGGCTACCTACCTGGCAGGGCTTTGTTACCTACTGAATACCTGTCTGGTAATCACTAAAACATCTTAATGTTTCCCTTTTTTTCTACTTGGTTATATTTCTATTCATTATGTCCATTGAGAGTAAGCTTAGTATATCAAACTCTGCATTTGACAGTGAAGAGAACATAATGAAAATCTGTGGCAAGCATTTTTATAAGTAATTCCTTATTTCTGCCTGAAGACCACAAAGTCTCCTGGAGGCATAGCTGCTCAGACAGGTCTTCAGGGAATATTTAAGAACCTAGTGGAATTTATGAACAATAAGTCTGATGAGATTAGCCTGGGAGTGGTGTCCTGCTGCTGTCTAATCTAGTTAGAGTGGCATTAACATTCTAATCTCCCTGAGAATGCCTTTTATAGTCTGTTCAAAGCAAGTCATTGATGGTTCTTACAGGTAGTATTAACTGAAGTGTTCTTCAGTTTGTCAAGATAATGTTCAGTGCTTGGCACTTAAACAACATTTTTTGCAAGAACTCCAAGGCACATTATTGAATGCCTTTAACCAAGTGCATTCTGGGATGTTTGCTTGACTCATTATCTTGCTTTTCTGCAGCATTCTGTGATTTGAGTCATCTATGAATCCATGAATAAGAGTTTTATTCTTTGATTGGTAATACTACCATTTATAACAAGCCTCACTAATGAGGGTATCACTTTGATTGACTGATTTGTTAAAGTTTTTAAGCTTCTCATTTTCCTAATCCAGAAATCACAACCTGATTTTATAAAAAGTAGAGCTTCATTCATTTCATACCATAGATACCATCCTAGTAAATCCAGAACATAGACAAGGTTCATGTGAGTCTGCTTTCTTGACATAGCATTGTTTGATGCAGTGGATATGTCAGAATGACTAACCTAGGAGTTTAAAACTTCTAAGAACTAAAACCTGTAAGACATTTAAAAGTCTCCACAATTTTAATGTATACAAAGCTATGTTACTGTATAACATATTACAGTTCAAATTCACTCCAGAAATAAAAGGCCAGTAGGATTAGGGACTCACTGGTAGTTTGGAGTCTCCCAGCATTCATCCCTCCTAGTGGGATGATCTATTGACATATCTCCCAGCTTTTTTATTTTTGCTTCTGTATATCACAGTGAGTGGATGGCCCTTCAGCTTTTTCTCTCCTGGCCAGACATGCAGTCTTGCCTTTAGATATTGCAGACAAAATTCACAGCATGTCTTAAATCTTCCAGGATTTGCAAGAACCAAATTGCTCAACAGTATGTATGTTTAGAGGGGTTAGACTCCTTTTTAAAATCTGGATCTCTAACCGCCTTCTCTTCTGATAGTGTCAAACCACCCCCACCCTCGATCCCCCCACCCCCAAGAAAAAGAAAAGATACTCCTGTTAAATGAAGGCTCTTTAGGGGTAGGTGCTAGGTATACTCTCGGCTAGACTGATTCAGCTCAGAATTTTGACCTTTTAAAATTCAGTCCTTGTAGTCACATGGTTGACTTGAAGGATGAGAAGGTATATGCATTTATGACCTTTTCCTACCCCCCTGAAGAAACTTCACTGGCCTCCTGGTTACTCACCTTGAAGAGAGTACTATCCATTTTAGTGAAAAACACGTCTGTCACCTAGGACATGATATGGTTGCAGTTGACAGGAAAAAAAAAATCTCATTTAGCTGTTTTAAAGTTGGTGGCATTCAGAATAGTCCCTCCTGAGAAAGAATTGTAACCAGATTCCCTTTAAAAATGAGTTCCCCTCCCTTTCCCCGCAAAGGACACATCTTGAAGCAGAAGGTCGGGGAGTGGGGGTGGTGAAGGAGAAATGTAAAGACTTTTACTTTGCATAAGGATGGGGGACTGGGGAAAGGTGAAGCGAAGCCCAAGGACACCATGCTAAGGGCAAAAGTAGGAGACAATCTCAGAACTGAGAGAATTGTGTCTTCTGCTTTTTGAAGTAGACTGTCACACTCAGGCAGCCTGTCAATGCTGAATGTTAGGACTTCTGTCTCTGCTGGAGACACCGCCTGGTGCAAGTCAGCGTTTAGTGTTTGACAGCTTTCTCAGCACTCCCTGACTCCGTTTACCTTTACTCCGCATCCCATTCTCTTACTGCCTATCTGAAGGATTGGATGGGCAGAGTATAGGTGGCGGTGGTTGGTCCTCCCCGTATGTTGTCCATTTAATTCCAGAGCACTGATTTTTCCGAAGTGTGCTCTGCCCTGGGAAAATGGACACATGTTCCTCACAATGGGAATAACTAATTACTTCTTTTCTTACAGAAAAAGTTGGTGATTCAAGGAAAGCACATTGCAATGCATTATAGCAATCCCAGACCTAAGTTTGAAGACTGGCTTTGTAACAAGGTAAGCATATGTTCTTCCCAAATAGACAAAACTCCTTTAGGATATTGGTGTTTTTTCTGTTTGTTTATTTGACTGTCCAAACAAGGAAATTAGTACTCAGTCACCAGTAATATTCATGGTTTGTAACTTTCCGTGGGTCCTCCTACACTGGTATTAGATGACAGAACTAGAGGTTTCGTTTATTAAGATGCATGTTTTGCTGGGCATAGTGGCTCACACCTGTAATCCCAGCACTTTGGGAAGCCAAGGCAGGTGGATTGCTTGAGGCCAGGAGTTCGAGAGCAGCGTGGCCAACATGGCAAAACCCCGTCTCTACTGAAAATACAAAAATTAGCCAGGCATCATGGTGCGTGCCTGTAATCCCAGCTACTCGGAGGCTGAGGCAGGAGAATCTCTTGAACATGGAAGGCAGAGGATGCAATGAGCCAAGATCGCGCCACTGCACTCTAGCCTGGGTGACAGAGTGAGACTCTGTCTCAAAAAAACAAAAAGACAACAAAAAAGATCCAGGTTCTAAGCCCAGTGATTAAGATTTTAGGTGTGTGTCATGTTGCTGTGTATTGAATTCTAGAGCTCTCAGTTTTTGGCATAGTCTCTTAACTGTATTAACCAAAATAGTTGAGAACCCTGCTAAAGTTATATAAGGTTTACCATTTTGAACTTGAATGTTGACACTGATATTTTGAGAGTGGTCAAACTCTGTCCCCTGTCCAGTGGGGGACTAGACAGTGGTTAGTTTACCTTGTGTTTGTTTTTGTAGGATGAGATGTACAGTGCTCTGTTGATACAAGGAAGAACTTCACCAGTGGCTTGCTGTAGAGTTTTCAAATTAACTGAACCCTTTCCTCGGCTTGATAATAACGGGATTCTTCTTCAACATACAACAAATTTTGTTTTTCTTGGGAGATTTTAACAGTGTTACATTCTGAATTTTTAGATTATGTCCCCATGTCTCAGCTACACGAGACTTTCTGCTTTTCTGTTAGTTACTGGGACCTACCCCGTGGCCCCACTGTTATTGTTACTAGAAAGCCTGGCCTAATGTGAGAAATAATTACAGATAAAACTTTTTTTTTCAGTGCTGCCTTAACAATTTCAGGAAAAGACTAAAATGCTTCCGATGTGGAGCAGACAAGTTTGGTAAGACTGGATTCAGCTGTTTGCAATATGCATTAAAACCTGACTAACTGGGACAGGAAGCAGTGGCTCAGTGTAACCCCACCACTTTGCAAGGCCAAGGTGGGAAGATCACTTGAGATATTAGTTCAATACCAGCCTGGCAAGAGATAGCAAGACCCTGCCTCTACAAAAAAAAAAGAAATTTTAAATTATCTGGGTGTGGTGGCACCCACCTGTAGTCCTAGCTACTCAGGAGGCTTAGGTGAGAGGATTGCTTGAGTCCAGGAGTTGAAGGCTGCAGTGAGCTATGGTCATGCCAGTGCACTCCAGCCTGGGCAACAAACAAGACCCTGCCTCGCAAAAACCAAAACAAAAATCTGACAGATAGGGTTGTTAACTGTGAGCTTGAGGAAAAGTATAGATTTTAGTGTACTTAAACAACTTGTCTGATTTCTTTAAATCTTTACCCTTAGGTTAGGTAATGCTGCTCATGATTGTGAGAGCACAAAAAGTTATTTTGTTTTCTAGAATTAAGTCTGCTAACCTGGTTTGCATTCTGCATCTGCCTTTCTTTAGTGCAGGGTAGTGTCAGTCCCACTGTGGCCCAAAGTTTGCATTCTGTGTTAACCATGTGACAATTAATGAGGTTTTACTATAGGCACAAATACTTAAAAAAGAAAAAAATTGGCCGGGCACGGTGGCTCAAGCTTGTAATCTCAGCACTTTGGGAGGCCAAGACGGGCGGATCACGCAGTCGGGAGATCGAGACCATCCTGGCTAACATGGTGAAACCCTGTCTGGCCGGGCGCGGTGGCTCACGCCTGTAATCCCAGCTCTCAAGGAGGCAGAGGCGGGAGGATAGCTTGAGCCCAGGAG
>NW_012114932.1:1888679-1896066 GCF_000951035.1 Colobus angolensis palliatus | reverse complement strand
TTGACCTCAGTTGGAAATTTCTGTTCTCCTACCCTTTTTTAAGGAGCAGCAGCAGCTTCGGGTTGTCCCTTAAAAGATTGGATTTTTAGAATCTTCTCCATGTCAGGGTAGAAAATACACTAAGAATGTCCCAAATGGATTTATTTGTTTGTAATTGACCCTGTCTTGGAAAACATTGGTGCATTGGTTGTAGGAATGCATGTGTATGTCATTTGTCTCATTTACCCCTAGCGATCATTCTTCGGAACATAGCTCCACACACTGTGGTGGATTCCATCATGACAGCACTGTCTCCTTACGCGTCTTTAGCAGTCAATAACATCCGCCTCATAAAAGACAAACAGACCCAGCAGAACAGAGGCTTCGCATTTGTGCAGCTGTCTTCTGCAATGGTGAGGTTCTCATCAATTCTTTCCTTTCTAAAAGAAACAGCTGCCCGGGCGCGGTGGCTCAAGCCTGTAATCCCAGCACTTTGGGAGGCCGAGACGGGCGGATTGCGAGGTCAGGAGATCGAGACCATCCTGGCTAACACGGTGAAACCCGTCTCTACTAAAAAATACAAAAAAACTAGCTGGGCGAGGTGGCGGGTGCCTGTAGTCCCAGCTACTGGGAGGCTGAGGCAGGAGAATGGCGTGAACCCAGGAGGCGGAGCTTGCAGTGAGCTGAGATCGGGCCACTGCACTCCAGCCCAGGCGACAGAGCAAGACTCCGTCTCAAAAAAAAAAAAAAAAAGAAACAGCTTTAAGAGGCAAATCATCCAGTTTTGAAACTATGTCTGAGGCTCCTGAAGCCCAAGATGCAAGGCTCCATAATGACAGTTTTTGCACTGCTAAATTACAGAACTGATGACTTCAGTATATGCAACTGGCAGAATTTTTTGAGCCACAGTTTAGTCCTTTGTACTTAGTTTTTTGTTGTTGTTCTTTTTTGGGATGGAGTCTCTGTCTCCCAGGCTGGAGTGCAGTGGCACCATCTCGGATCACTGCAACCTCTGCCTCCAGGGTTCAAGTGATTCTCCTGCCTCAGCCTCCTGAGTAGCTGGGATTACAGGTGCCCACCACTATGCCCAGCTAACTTTTGTATTTTTAGTAGAGACAGGTATTCGCCATGTTGGCCAGGCTGGTCTCGATCTGCTCACCTCGGCCTCCCAAAGTGCTAGATGTACTTTGTTTTAGATTGGTTTAGCATTTGCTCTTTTGGTAATACTGTAAACTTTCACATCTTAGAGGAAAGAGAGATATTCCTTTCTTGAAGTTTCATATCTGCAAACACAATAAGGAATTAATTACTTTTTTTTTGATAGAAAACTATTTCTTTGAATGGGGTAGATGGTAGGGAGAGATTTTTAATTACATTACAAAATTTTTTCTTCACATTCTCCTTCAGGATGCTTCTCAGCTGCTTCAGATATTACAGAGTCTCCATCCTCCTTTGAAAATTGATGGCAAAACTATTGGGGTTGATTTTGCCAAAAGTGCCAGAAAGTGAGTGGCTTCATTGTCCTTGTTTCAAACTACTGCATCTGCACGTCTGTACAATGTGCTAACTGAACGCCAAGCCTGTACCCCAAGTATGTTGAGACACTGTGATCTTCCCTGATTGCCAAGGCCAGGAGGGACACGTTTGTCTTCTTTTAGTGATTATTCCCTCCTGTCCTCTATAATCAGTTGATGAAGTTGCCTGAAATGGTTTCAGATCAGGAGAAAGGCAAGCATGGCAGATGGGTTGAGAACACATGCTTTGCAAACTGCAGCAGTATAATGCTAACCCATCCAGAAATAATGCATTCGTTCCAGAACAGTGTGCTAATAATTTCATGTATATAGTGCTTAACTCTAGCACTGTAAATTTCCCTTTTTTAGTATAATTGCACATCGAAAAAAATGCTTTATTAGATGGCAGGTTACAAGATAGAACAATGATACTACGGGGCCACTTGCTTAACTGAGGAATTTCCCCATGAAGAGCCCTCCCCCTATGAAATGTGGCCTTGGTAGCATTTGAGACCTGACAAAGGGTGGAGTGAATCAGTTTCCTTGGTGGTGTAGGGGCACTAATTGTGGGAATACTGAGATAGAATCACATGATTGGATCTTTGTGGTTTCAGAGACTTGGTCCTCTCAGATGGTAACCGCGTCAGCGCCTTCTCTGTAGCTAGTACAGCTATTGCTGCTGCTCAGTGGTCATCTACTCAGGTAAGATCGAGGATCTTTTTGCTCAAGGTAGTATGGTGGTGGTGGTGCCCAGATTCATAGACATGACCTCTCCTGTGGTGGTACTCGCGATACAAGCTCTCTTTTATTTATTTATTTATTTTTATTTATTTATTTTTTTGAGACGGAGTCTCACTCTGTCACCCAGGCTGGAGTACAGTGTTGCAGTCTCGGCTACCCACAATCTCCACCTTCCGGGTTCAAGCAATTCTTCTGTCTCAGCCTCTTGAGTAGCTGGGACTACAGGCCCCTGCCACCACACCTGGCTAATTTTTGTATTTTAGTAGAGACAGGATTTCACCACGTTGGCCAGGCCAGTCTTGAACTCCTGACCTCAGGTGGTCCACCCACCTAAGCCTCCCAAACTGCTGGGATTATAGTCATGAGCCACGGCACCCAGCAATACGAGCTTATTTTTAGGGACTTCTGAATTTTTTTCTTTAATGCCCACCAAATTTGTCTTTGTCTCATTTTGACGTTTTGTAGTCTCAAAGTGGTGAAGGAGGCAGTGTTGACTACAGTTATCTGCAGCCAGGTCAAGATGGCTATGCCCAATATGCCCAGGTAGGTAGATTTTAGCAGCATCCACCTTATAGTCTTTCAGAGTGTGTCTGAGAATAGCAGCTTTAATGGTGGACTTTTCTTCAGTACTCACAGGATTATCAGCAGTTTTATCAACAACAAGCTGGAGGATTGGAATCTGATGCATCATCTGCATCAGGTAGTAAACTTCATCTCCCTTTTAACTTTTGTTTAAGCACTTACGGTTGAAGAAATACGATTAAATGTCCTAACTGGACCAAAAGCTACAAGCCCATTTCTCTGTAAGATTGTAGGGGGGCATGGCCGGGCACAGTGGCTCACTCCTGTAATCCCAGCACTTTGGGAGGCCAAGGCAGGTGGATCACGAGGTCAGGAGTTCAAGACCAGCCTGGCCAACATGGTGAAACCCCATCTCAACTAAAACTACAAAAATTAGCCAGGCGCAGTGGCAGGCGCCTATAATCCCAGCTACTCGGGAGGCTGAGACGAGAGAATTGCTTGAAACCAAGCGGCAGAGCTTGCAGTGAGCCGAGATGGCGCCACTGCACTCCGGCCTGGGCGACAGAGTGAGACTCCATCTCAGGGAAAAAAAAAAAAAAAGAATGTAGGGGGCATATTCAGGGCTGTCGTCATGTACCCAAGGTTCTGGGGAAGATTACGGTTATATGTGTACACCAAGAGTTAATACAAGGTCTTAGAGACCATGTTGTGATGAGTTTAAATTCTTGGAATTCAACTCTGTATTTCCCTTCTCTGTGTTAGGAGTCATGGGTGCCCACAAGTTCAGGTGAGCAGAGAGGATGTGGCCCTGGAGTCTGGTGCTCAGGCATCAATCAGAAGAGCCACTCTAAGAAGCCTTGGCTTTAATTTTTGTATCAGGATTTTAGAAGACTTGTGAGTTAAATCTTTCTCAACCCCAAAGCAGATATAGATCCTTTCTTCTCCTTTTTTTTTTTTTTTTTTGAGACGGAGTCTCGCTCTGTCGCCCAGGCTGGAGTGCAGTGGTGTGATCTCAGCTCACTGCAAGCTCCACCTTCCGGGTTCACGCTGTTCTCCTGCCTCAGCCTCCCGAGTAGCAATTACAGGCGCCTGCCACCACGCCTGGCTAATTTTTTGTATTTTTAGTGGAAACGGGGTTTCACCATGTTAGCCAGGATGGTCTCGATCTCCTGACTTCGTGATCCACTCACCTCAGCCTCCCAAATTGCTGGGATTACAGGCGTGAGCCACCACGCCCAGCCTCTTCTCTTTTCTTAGCCATGATACAGAATCCTTAACTTTGTGTATCACATCTAGTAGAATTATAAGAAAATGAAAATATTATAGATTCCAGGGTACTTAGTGGGAATTAGCTTATGAAAAACATATACAATGACAGAAGAAGGCTAGATTGGGCATTACAAATAAAAATGTTTGTGTTGGCGTTCAGTGCCTTGGCTTTCCCTAACCCTTGTGTTTATCATCAGGCACAGCAGTGACCACCACCTCAGCGGCTGTAGTGTCCCAGAGTCCTCAGCTGTATAATCAAACCGCCAATCCACCTGGCTCTCCGGTAATCCTGTTGTCCTATATACAGAACTCGTGGCTGATGGGGAAATTTTGTTTTGCTGTACAAGTATTACCCTTTCCTGTTATATGAGCCAGGATTGAGTAATACACACTTCAACCTTATTTCTTTCGGTTGGCTTAAAGTATTAACTCTATGATCATATATATGTGCATATATATTTTAAATATAAAATTTCAACTGTGTATTTATACTGTATGCATGCTTCAACTTGACTTTTAGAAAGCTGTCGCCGGGGCCGGGCACAGTGGCTTGCGCCTGTAATCCCAGCACTTTGGGAGGCCGAGGCGGGTGGATCACAAGGTTAGGAGATCGAGACCATCCTGGCTAACGTGGTGAAACCCCGTCTCTACTAAAAATAAAAAAAAACATTAGCCGGGCGTGGTGGCAGGCGCCTGTAGTCCCAGCTACTCGGGAGGCTGAGGCAGGAGAATGGCATGAACCTGGGAGGCAGAGCTTGCAGTGAGCCAAGATGGTGCCACTGCACTCCAGCCTGGGCGACAGAGCGAGACTCCGTCTCAAAAAAAAAAAAAAAAAGGAAGTTGTCGCTGGGCGCGGTGGCTCACGCCTGTAATCCCAGCACTTTGGGAGGCCAAGGCGGGCGGATCACAGAGTCAGGAGTTCAAGACCAGCCTGGCCAACATGGTGAAACCCCGTCTCTACTAAAAATACAAAAATTAGCTGGGCGTGGTGGCACACGCCTGTAATCCCAGCTACTCGGGAGGCTGAGGCAGGAGAATTGCTTGAACCCCGGAGACGGAGGTTGCAGTGAGCCAAGATTGCGCCACTGCAGTCCAGTTTGGGCAACAGAGCAAGACTCCGTCTTGAAAAACCAGGAAAGTTGTCAACATGTGTTTTGCTGAGGGATTGCCTTAGATTATTGCTACAATGTGTCTGTCAGGGAAGCCCTTCCTTCTGGATGATTGCAGTGATTTAGCTCTCTTAAAAGGCTTTACAGTTGAAATTATATTGAAGCTGCTGTTCTTTCCAGACTGAGGAAGCACAGCCTAGCACTAGCACAAGTACACAGGCCCCAGCCGCTTCCCCTACTGGTGTAGTTCCTGGTACCAAATATGGTAAGCCAAACCTCATGGGGCTGTTGACAGTTGGAAGGTCCTAGTTGTTGTCTTTGTTTAATGAGAGTTCTCCCTTTGCGGGTGTCAGAGGGACACTTGGGGATGTGAGACAGAGAAGAAACATTAGGCCTGCTGCATCTCACTGGCTTAGAATTTGAAATAAAGCCATTTTCTTACCTGGAATGACTATATGCTGGATTTTGTTTTTGCAGCAGTACCTGACACGTCCACTTACCAGTATGATGAATCTTCAGGATATTACTATGATCCGACAACAGGGCTCTATTATGACCCCAACTCGCAAGTAAATGTGCTGCTTTCCTCTTCAGTTTCACCAGAAGTATTTTAGTTTTGCTTAGTGCATTTATGAGGCTTAAAATGAAATATTTCCTGCAAAAGAATATATGACTCAAATTAGTTTTAACTTCTTCAAAGCCACCAAAATGTAGTTTTTATTTGGAGATTGTAAGTTTTAATTTTAGGGTTAAAAAATGTTTTGAGGTATAATATACACACAGAAAAATACACAAAACAGAAATGTGCAATTCTTTGAATGTTTACATGTATATACATTTGTATATTACATGTGTATATACACCACCCACTTATTCCCAGCCCGCCTAATACCCATGCCCATTGCTGGTCAGTAACCTCTGTCTTCAATAACCACTATTTTGATTTCTGTTGCCATAGATTATTTTATCAAGTTACAATTTATGGAAAGACCTAGCTAGTAATTTTAAATTGTACGTTTTCTCCCTATTAAATTCACTATTTTAACTTTTTAGAGTGTACAAATCAGTGGCTCTTAGTATATTCACAGTGTTGTGTAACTGTTACCACTGTGTAATCTCAGAACATTTTCATCACTCCAAGAAGAATCCTTGTACCTGTTAAACACTCTCCATTCTGTGCTCCCCTCCTGTAACTACTAATCTACTCTCTGTCTCTATGGATTTCCTTTTTTTTTTTTTTTTGTGGCACAAACTTGGCTTACTGCTGCCTCCGCCTCCTGGGTTCAAGCAATGTTCCTGCCTCAATCTCCTGAGTAGCTGGTAGCTGGGATTACCAGCGCCCACCACACCCAGCTAATTTTTGTAGTCGATACAGGGTTTCACCTTGTTTGCCAGGCTGGTCTCGAACTCCTGACCTTACGTGATCCACCTACCTCGGCCCCCAGAGTGCCAGGATTACAGGCATGAGCCACCGCGCCCAGCCCTCTGTCCTTGACATTTCATATAAGTGGAGTCAGACAATAGATGACCTTTTGTGTCCTGCATCCTTTACTTTGGCTCCCTGTGTATTCTTGAGGGTAGAATTTAGCAGATGTATGGAGTGATGTTTTATTTTTGGTGGCATATATAACTTTTAAAGGGGAAAA
Source organism: Colobus angolensis palliatus (assembly GCF_000951035.1). Classification (NCBI taxonomy): domain Eukaryota; kingdom Metazoa; phylum Chordata; class Mammalia; order Primates; family Cercopithecidae; genus Colobus; species Colobus angolensis. The sequence goes on along the minus strand of NW_012114932.1, from coordinate 1,889,286 downwards.
ACAACTTCAACACCCCATAAATAACTATTTATGAGCGGGAGCTGTATATATAGAACAGTGAAATAAGTATTTTTAACAGGAACTTGATATTGATAGGTTATGGTTTCTGAGAGAGTGAAGTGTGAAGCGTGTGCGACCTACCTAAGCAGGCCAAGCCTCTGCATCCCTCTTCCACTTCTCTCGTTTGTGAAGCCTGGCCATTTATTTCCCTGTCATTTCTCTTTGGTGGCCTTAGAAGTTGTGTCTGTTAGCCACACCACCTTACCCAGAAGAGACAGACACTGTCTCCTAGGTCCCTGTTGAGTAGATAGAGTGAGCGACTGGAAAATAAAGGAGAGGAAGAGGATATGTGACACCTCTCCTCTGTTGCAATTCCTGTTGAGCTTGGGTCCCTTCACCAGCACCTCCTTCCACCTCTGAGCTAGTGTTTTTTTTTTTTGAGACGGAGTCTCGCTCTGTCGCCCAGGCTGGAGTGCAGTGGCCAGATCTCAGCTCACTGCAAGCTCCGCCTCCCAGGTTGAGGCCATTTTCCTGCCTCAGCCTCCTGAGTAGCTGGGACTACAGGCGCCCGCCACCTCGCCCGGCTAGTTTTTTGTATTTTTTAGTA
>NW_012114932.1:1884052-1888629 GCF_000951035.1 Colobus angolensis palliatus | reverse complement strand
TTTTTAGTAGAGACGGGGTTTCACCGTGTTAGCCAGGATGGTTTCGATCTCCTGACCTCGTGATCCACCCGTCTTGGCCTCCCAAAGTGCTGGGATTACAGGCTTGAGCCACTGCACCCGGCCTGAGCTAGTGTTTATACCCTGTGTGTGGTTGCCTGGTATCCAAAGGATTCTACGTGGATGGGCCCAATGATAAGCTGTTGTCATGGCAGATGTCTGAACTCCATGACACGCCCACCTGTTCTGGCTGCCTGGTTTATGTAAACAGTCTGTAGAACAGAGTGAGACAAATTGCTCTTTGGGTGCCCTCTAGGTAGGCCCAGGGATTAGATTAATGGGAACTAGACTTTTTTTATTTTTATTTTTTTGAGACGGAGTCTTACTCTGTTGCCCAGGCTGGAGTGCAGTGGTGCGATCTTGGCTCACTGCCACCCCCATCTCCCAGGTTCAAGCTATTCTCTTGCCTCAGCCTCCTGAGTAGCTGGGATTACAGGCGTGCCGTCATGCCCAGCTGATTTTTGTATTTTTAGTAGAAATTAGTTTTCACCATGTTGGCCAGGCTGGTCTCGAACTCCTGACCTCAGGTGATCCTCCCACCGCCACCTCCCAAAGTGCTAGGATTACAGGCATGAGCCACTGCGCCTGGCTGGGAACTAAACTTTTTAAATAAACCATATTCTATTTTTATTCTAGCAGTATCACACCTCTTCACTAGGTGGTTCATCATGTTTACTTATACCAAGGTGTGCCAAGGGTCCTTTCTGGGATCTTTTTTTTTTAACGAAATATTTATTTAATCGACTGACGTAGTGGAAAGTCTGCATTAATTATTTTTTCTTTGTTGTTTTCTAGTACTACTATAATTCCTTAACCCAGCAGTACCTTTACTGGGATGGAGAGAAAGAGACCTACGTGCCAGCTGCAGAGTCTAGCTCCCACCAGCAGACAGGCCTGCCTCCTGCAAAAGAAGGGAAAGAGAAGAAGGAGAAACCCAAGAGCAAAACAGCCCAGCAGGTCAGAACATGACCCATATTTCTCTCATTGAGGTACTGGGCTGAACTCTTGGTTTGGGGGTTGTAGCATTTATGTCAGTATTACTTGGATTCTTAAAAATTGGGCTCCACGTTTTATTCATACTAAGTTCTTAGAGCATTTTGCAGTTTTTTATTGTTACCATATCTTGACTGTCAGTTAGCCTGTGTACTTTGGGAAAAAAGCCCTGGAAATCTTAAAGCTTTTCAAGCAATATTTATGAATGACTTTGGTTATATGTGATAGCATCTAATGGAAATATTTGTAGGTGGAAGTAAGAGTAAAAGGGGTTTGTTACGGGGCATATAGTTGAGATAAGATCCTTAATGGCTCATTCTCATGGCACAGGGGACTAAATGTGTTTTCGTTGGTGTTTGTTGTTTGACGTTAGATCGCCAAAGACATGGAACGCTGGGCTAAGAGTTTGAATAAGCAGAAAGAAAACTTTAAAAATAGCTTTCAGCCTGTCAATTCCTTGAGGGAAGAAGAAAGGAGAGAATCTGCTGCAGCAGACGCTGGTTTTGCTCTCTTTGAGAAGAAGGTAATAGCAGGCATGGCCAGTATGTCATGATGGGAACTTACCTAAAACTTGAGGCTCATGGCTTGTCCTCTGTTTCCCAGGGAGCCTTAGCTGAAAGGCAGCAGCTCATCCCAGAATTGGTGCGAAACGGAGATGAGGAGAATCCCCTCAAAGTAAGGGAGTACCACCAGTGTTTTAAAGACCATATCTGTGGTTTGTGTTTCACTTTAAGGCTCAGCTGCATCTTGGCTAATGAGATTCCTACTTAAAACTGAATGTGATCGCTGTTGGTGGGTATTGGAGCAGTTTCTGCACATAGATTCCATGTTCGGGGCTTTGTTTTCTGTGACAGCAGATGAGATGGAGCGACAAAAGAAGCTTCAGTTCCTAAGCTCAGTTAATTAAGTTTCATTGCATCTGTGAGTAGAGAGTTTTAATGGTCTGGAAAGAGAAAATTAAGACAAGAAAAAGCTTGTTTTAATAGATAGATACTGGTCTGGGTGGGCTATTATTCTGATATGTTGTATTTGGGATTTTTATGTGTGGTCAGTGGTTTGAAAATAGTCACTCAGTCTAGGCAACATTGCAAGACTTCGTCTATACTAAAAATTAGAAACAAATTAACTGGGTGTGGTGGCATGCATCTGTAATCCTAGCTACTTGGGAGGCTGAGGTAAGAGAATTGCTTGAGCCCAGGTGATCAAGGCTGCAGTGAGCCACTGCACTTTTGGGGGATCATACCATTGCACTCCAGCCTGGGCAGTGAGCAAGACCCTGTCTTATTTAAAAAAAGAGGCTGGGCGCGGTGGCTCACACCTGTGATCCCAGCACTTTGGGAGGCCAAGGCAGGCGGATCATTTGAGGTCAGGAGCTCGAAACCAGCCTGACCAACGTGGTGAAACCCCATCTCTATAAAAATGAAAAAAATTAGCCAGGGGTGGTGGCAGGCGCCTGTAATCCCAGCTACTTGGGAGGCTGAGACACTTGAATCACTTGAACGTGGGAGATGGAGGTTGCAGTGAGCCGAGATTACGCCACTGCACTCCAGCCTGGGCAAAAGAGCGAGACTCCATCTCAAAAGAAAAAGAAGGTAGTCACCCAGGAATCCATTTCTTAGGCTCCAAGAAGGTTGGTACCAAGAGGCTGTCAGGCTAGCACTCTCAAGGACCTGACTACTGCACGCATTTGACAAAATGTGATTCACTACTAAAGCGTGATATACAGTAATGAGGATTTGTTAACATTTCGGATGAGGCATTACTTTATCCAGGTACATAGCCATCGCCATCTTCCTATTGTACATTTCCAGTGACCTGCCTTCCTTTTGTCCCCAGAGGGGTCTGGTTGCTGCTTACAGTGGTGACAGTGACAATGAGGAGGAGCTGGTGGAAAGACTTGAGAGTGAGGAAGAGAAGCTAGCTGACTGGAAGAAGATGGCCTGTCTGCTCTGCCGGCGCCAGTTCCCGAACAAAGATGCCCTAGTTAGGCACCAGCAACTCTCAGACCTTCACAAGGTGGCCATGCTTCTCTGAGCTGATCTGAGGGGGCCAGAGGAGGCAGTGAGACAATTTGAGTGCCCTAACAGTCCTGATAGTTCCAAATATACTTGCTGTCTAATGATGGCCTTACAGAAAGCTGTTCCCCATGATGGTGGAGGGAGTCTGGCAGCTCCACACACATCAGACTATAGTTTTTATGTGATTGTGTATTGTTTGGGCTTTGGCTTTTAAAATACAGTAGATGTTACTAATATTATGACATTTCAAATTAAGATGGTCTGAGTCCTTACTGTGTCTTTCAAATCTTTTATATAGCAAAACATGGATATCTACCGACGATCCAGGCTGAGCGAGCAGGAGCTGGAAGCCTTGGAGCTAAGGGAGAGAGAGGTGAATGGGAAACTGCCACAAGGAAGAGGATATTGGGATAATCGCCTTTAGGTTTTATTTGTAGCCTTTAGTTCCAGATCCCAGGGGGAGGGTAGAAGGATTTGTCACACCCTTGTCATCTGACCATTGTAGTTCATATAGCCTAGACCCAGGCTCTGTGTGCCTTGTGCGCCTCACATTGTCCCTTCATCATAAGGGTTCACAAGGCAGAAGCACACTGCCGAGACTGTTCACAGGTCTTGAATACCAGAGTTTGCTGCTTCAATACATTGAATTTTGTTATGGAGAGAGTGGTCTAGTTTGGCCTGGCTGGAAGCCTTCATGGGCAATAAAGGGGGCTTCAGATTAATCCCAAGGGACAGCAGGACATGAGGTTATTGCAGGTGATATGAAAGGAAGGGTGGGCAGGGCATAGTGAGCAGATCTGGGAACAAAGGCAAGAGTGAAGCCTGTAACACAGTAGTGGGCAAGTAGTTAGTGCTGGTGGTTGGGGCAGGTTGGCAGCCATGTGAGCAGGGATTTAAATGCAAATACAGTCCTGTGGGTTAGAAGTGAGCAAGTGGGTTAGAAATCTCCCACCCCGAGATAATTCTGACGTGTCTGTAGTTAAGGCTTTTGCTTTTCTTCTCCCCCCATCCTTCCTGCCCTACTATCTATGATTCCACCTCCCCAGGGACTACTGAACAGGTCTCTGGAAGCCTCCTTGATGTTGGAGATAAGCCTTTCCAAATATTGGAGGTATACCTGTCCAAATGCTGAGGAGAACGGGCAACTCTGCCTTCCTCTTCGCAGGCTGTACCCATTGCCCAGTGGGCTGGTTGAAGAGCTTGACAGGGTGGCTAATTAAATAAAACTGCTTGTTGGAGACATAGTTCTGCCCCTGGTTCCACACAATTCATATCTACAAATTTAACATTTTAGATATGACTAGGTATGATGAGGGGAACAAGGGAATTTGGTATTTCAGAGCAGTCTCATAAAGCATTCTCCAGACTTAAAGATACTTGAGGGGGTGCCGGGCGCGGTGGCTTACACCTGTAATCCCAGCACTTTGGGAGGCTGAGATGGCGGATCACTAGGTCAGGAGATCGAGACCATCCTGGCTAACACGGTGAAACCCCATCTCTACTAAAAAA
>NW_012114932.1:1872248-1883524 GCF_000951035.1 Colobus angolensis palliatus | reverse complement strand
AAAAAAAATACTTGAGGGGATAGTTTTGAATAGGTGCATTAGACAGTTACAGGTTGAGGTCTGTGAACATTTCCAGCAGTGTTTTTTCTCCCATAGATGAAATACCGAGACCGAGCTGCAGAAAGACGGGAGAAGTACGGCATTCCAGAACCTCCAGAGCCCAAGCGCAAGAAGCAGTTTGATGCTGGCACTGTGTATGTGATGTGCACATTTTCCAGTTCGTAAGCTGGGGCCCTGGCTGTTTTAAGTAACTGTGTGTTTGCCACTGGCAGGAATTACGAGCAACCCACCAAAGATGGCATTGACCACAGTAACATTGGCAACAAGATGCTGCAGGCCATGGGCTGGCGGGAAGGCTCTGGCTTGGGACGAAAGTGCCAAGGCATTACAGCTCCCATTGAGGTAAGCAGTAGGGTCAGGCCTTGATGTTTGCCAGGCTTACAGGCTGGTTCCAGAGATGAGATCAGAGCACTCATAGAGCCTGGGACCCAGGAGCAGATTTACCTTAGCATGAAGGGGCAGATTACAGGCATGAGCTCACACCTGTAATCCCAGCACTTTGGGAGAGCAAAGGCAGATGGATTGCCTGAGCCCAGGAGTTTGAGACCAGCCTGGGCAACACGGTGAAACCCCGTCTCTACTAAAATACAAAAAAGTAGCCGGGCGTGGCATCGTTTACCTGTAATCCTAGCTACTCAGGAGGCTGAGGCAGGAGAATTGCTTGAACCTGGCAGGAGGAGGTTGCAGTGAGGCGAGATCATGCCACTGCACTCCAGCCTGGGCAACAGCGAGACTCTGTCTCAAAAAAAAAAAGAAAATTTAGTAGGGTTTTCACCCATGATAAGAAATCTTTAAATTGATCAGAGCCCACATTGAGGCATCATATCCTGGGATCAGAGGCTCCTCCCCACTGGCTTTCTAGGCAGGAGCTCCACCCGTCATTGCCCCTGCTCTGTCCTGGGAGCACAGTTTATTTAGGTCAGACTCTTGTAGACCATGTTCATCCTGTTTATGTGAGTTCTGCTGACATCGAGCTGTCCTGTGTAATCTGTGCCTGTAATTACCAGGCCTTTCCCACGCTTCAGAGGAGTACTTTGGGACCCTTTCCTAGGCATGGATGCTTGCTGAGCAAGCATTGAGGGGTGGGTGATTTGCTTCATCTGCCTGTGTTCCATAGCCCATTTTATTCCTCCAATCCTTACACTTGCTCCTGGTCTCTTCTGGAGAAATCCTTGTCTTCATGTAGTTTCGTCCCTTCTGTCTCCTGGTGGGTGGTCCTGCTGGGTAAGGAGTGGGCATGGTGAGAGGTGGAGCAGCCCATACCCCACCTGCCAGCTGACAGTCTCTGTGCTTCCCCAGGCTCAAGTTCGGCTAAAGGGAGCTGGCCTAGGAGCCAAAGGCAGCGCGTATGGTTTGTCGGGTGCCGATTCCTACAAAGATGCTGTCCGGAAAGCCATGTTTGCCCGGTTCACTGAGATGGAGTGAGAGAGAGAGAGAGAGAGATGACAAGGAGCACAAGAAGTGGTCCATCTTCTCCTGGATTCGCTCTTACCGCCTGTTTCTTTAAGGGCATGCCTTGTGCTATTAATAGATCTTAGGGTGAACCACTTCATTCTGCAGGGTTCTCCCTCCCACCTTAAAAAAGTTCCCCTTATGTGGGTTGTCTGGTGAATGGCCTTCCTTCCTGCCAGAGGGCTTGTGAACAGACCGGAGAGGCAGTGGGTTTTTTATACTTCAGTGTACATAGTGTAATGTAGCGTGTTTACATGTGTAGCCTATGTTGTGGTCCATCAGCCCCTCACATTCCTAGGGGTTTGAGATGCTGAAGGTGGTATGTGACACCAAAGCCACCTCTGTCATTTGTTGTGATGTCTTTTCTTGGCAAAAGCCTTGTGTATATTTGTATATTACACATTTGTACAGAATTTTGGAAGATTTTCAGTCTAGTTGCCAAATCTGGCTCCTTTACAAAAGAAATACCTTGAGAAATGGGTGTCCTGTGTCTCTTTATTCTTGGGTGGGTAGGTGGGTCAAGCATGTCTGAGTCAGTCAAGCCTGGTGATGAAATCAGTTTATTTCTTGCCCCCATTCAGGTTCAGATTGATTGATTGATTTATATATATATATTTATGGCAGGGTTGGCCAGGCGTGGTGACTCGCCTATAATCCCAGCACTTTGGGAGGCCGAGGCGAGTGGATTGCCTGAAGTCAGGAGTTTGAGATCAGTCTGGCCAACATGGTGAAACCCCATCTCTACCAAAAATACAAAAAAATTAGACAGATGTGTTGGCATGCGCCTATAATCTCAGCTACTAGGGAGACTGCGGCTTCGACCTTCTGGGCTCACACAGTCCTCCCGCTTTTAGTGTTCCAAATAGCTGGGTCTACAAGCACACACCACCATGCAGGCTAATTTTTTAATTTTTGCAGAGATGGGGCCTCACTCTGTTGCCCAGGCTGGTCTTGACATGTTCAGATTTTTAAGTTCAAGAGTTTAACATGTTTTAGCCAGGCGCAGTGGATCACGCCTGTAATCCCAGCACTTTGGAAGGCTGAGGCGGGCAGATCACCTGAGGTTGGGAATTCAAGACCACCCTGACCAGCATGGAGAAACCCCATCTCTACTAACAATACAAAATTAGCTGGGTGTGGTGGCCTGTAATCCCAGCTGCTCGGGAGGCTGAGGCAGGAGAGTCACTTGAACCCAGGAGGCAGAGGTTGTGGTGAGCTGGAGATCGTGCCGTTGCTCTCTAGCCTGGGCAACAAGAGTGAAACTCCGTCTCAAAAAAATAAATAAAAAAGTTTAACATGTTTTAAAAACTCTTCATGGAAATCATGGAAACAGTAGCTTTTCTGCTAAGATCAAAGTGACCATGAGCGCTTGTGCCTGTCCAGTTTGCACAGACTTCATTCCACACATGCTGGACTGTAGAGTTGTCACTGCTCTGCTCTGCAGGGCAGATCCCCCCTGCTTTTGGCCGTAATAAAAAAGTTTAACATGTTTTAAAAACTCTTCATGGAAATCATGGAAACAGTAGCTTTTCTGCTAAGACCAAAGTGACCATGAGCGCTTGTGCCTGTCCAGTTTGCACAGACTTCATTCCACACATGCTGGACTGTAGAGTTGTCACTGCTCTGCTCTGCAGGGCAGATCCCCCCTGCTTTTGGCCGTGATACAAATGATAGCTGGTCCACCTGCTGCTGCAGTGGAGGACCTGAGGAGGTCATCTCCCCCCTCGTAGTACTCCACTCCATCTTCTTAGCTGCTAAGGAGGTCCTGGGGGCATTGCAGAGTTTTCTGTTTTGAGTGGGTATTTCCTCCTCAGCACTCCTTCACAGGGCAGAGAATATCATTTTGACCCAGAAGACCATGCCTGACCAGGTCAGGAAGTGTGCCTGGATCTCAGGCTGTTCTTGGGACCAGGTGATGTGATGGGGTGCTCACATTGCCCATCTGGCCAAAAAGTGCTTGAGCTCCACAGATTGGGCATGCAGTTAGGGTGGCCTTTTCTCTGCAGTTTGCTTTTAAAGCTAGACTTGCTTTTGTGGATGGTCATGTTTTCCTCTTTTCAGGCAGGGTCTTAAGAAATAGAAAATATTCAGGAGGTCCTCACCCTGGCCTGTAGGGTAGTGCCTTGGAGAAGCTGAGCCTAATCACAGCTCTGGCTAGGGAGAGGTGGAGGCAAATGCAGAAGCCCCAAGCCTGGGTTTCTGCACAGGAAGGCTTGGGAACCTCACAAATGAGGGCCCAAGCTCCCAGAGCTGGGGTGGAGAGTGTGTCACAGATCTGATCTACCAAAGTTGGATAAGAAACTGGCCTCACCTCCAGAGCCCTTGCGGCATCAGGGAGATGCTGGTGTTCTCACACCTGAGCAGCAGTCCTGAGTACCCTAATTAGACCCTTTTGACATCCGGCCCGGAAAGCACTTCTAGGTGAGCATACCCAGAACAGGATCTGGGAAGCTCTTAATTATATGCACCCCGCTCAGCAAAGGCTGGATGGAAGCGTCTTCCCTAGGGGAGCCACGGCCAGGCATTAACAGGAGCCAGCCCTCTAGCAGCCTCAGATTGACTTCCCAGTGGCCGGAAGGGCACTTGAACCTGTCCCACACTGCTGGTGCCTAGAGTTACCTTTCGAAGCTGCTCAAGGCTCTCCCATGTGTGCTGTGGCCCACAGCATCTGTTGTCAACACCAGCATGACCTTTCCTATGAACATGAAGCTGAGGGTTCCTGTGAACGTGAGGGTCTGAGCCAGCTCCTCAGAGATGGAGGCTCCCTCCTCTAGCCTTACCTGTTACCAGCATACCTAGCCAGGTGACTGCAGCCTTCACTCTGCATCTAAATTGATGGCCCCAGTCCTTGAGGTTCGACAGGCTGTTATCTTGGGCCCAGGTATCCTGGAAGACCATATTTGGGTGATCCTTCTGGTTTGGAAGCACTAGGATCCCATGCATTCCCCTGACGGGCCCACGAAGGTTTACTCCAGTCCCAAGCCCAGTTAAATGTGCTGCGTGCTGCCCACAGGGCCACCATTCCTCAGCCCTGTGTGATGTTGGGGTGCTGTGAGAGTAGTGCAATCCTCTCAATCAAGGGAACCCAAATCTTGAATTTGAAAGGTGCTCTTACTGAACTAGAAGGAGCCTCCAAGGATTCCCAAGTCCAGACTGCCCTTGGCTGGGGCAGCTGCTACAATGTGCAAGGCTTTGAGGGCCATCCAGGAGCAGCTGTCATGGCTGTGCATCAAACAAGTTTCAAAGCCCAGATGAGCACCCCGGCCTGAGCTAAGCTCCCCAGGCATGCATAGTCTGGCTGGGGGTCTCAAGGGTGCCGGGAGTCCAGCCATCCTGATTCCAGAGTAATGAATGCCCTCAGGGACAGGTGGGGTGTGGGGAAGATTGCCCCCAGGCCAGACACTGGAGGAGGGTACTGTGCTGTTGACGGCCACCAGGTGGCAGCACTCCATCATCTTTCCAGAGAGGCTGGTGTAGGTGGTGGTAGGGAGGAGATATCTCACCAAGTCCTGAGGTACTGGAGGTTCCCAGGGCCTCTCTCCACGTCTTTGGGACTCAAGGAGACCTGGCTAGAACTTCGGCCTTGAAACTTTCTGTGGAGTCAGGCAGGCGCCTTGCAAGTTCCTGAGGGTCTCTGACCCCCAGAGACCCCCACTGGCTAGATGGGGAATTCGTCCCCTCAGCACCCAATGGGGCAAGAGCCAGGCTGACCCTGTGCACAGTAGGCACTTCCCTCTCTTAGCAATTCTTTCTGACCCAGGTAAATAGTTTCTGCAGTCGATAAAGTGCATTTCTGCCTCTCATACTCCCTTTCCCCACCACGTGCTTATTGACTCACAGAAGCACTGTTGCTAGAGCATTAGGCCCTCAGCTTCTGTCCCTGCAGCCCACGGGGAGCTGGAGCCCAGCTTGTCCAGGGCTCCCAGATGGACGCAGGGGATGCCTGCAGTCCCTCACCCCAGCCTCCCAGAAGGTGGCAAGAGGGAGGTGGACTCATGGACTTGGGTTAAGGTGAGAACCCTATGGGGTGGCCCACACCCAGCCAGAAAGAACTTTCCAGCAGAAGGCATGAGCCAGGGGCAGGGCCCTCCCATCCTGCTTAGTCCAAGCCCCACTGCCATCCCGTTTAAAGAACAAACTGAGATTCAAAGCCATTGCTGGACTGGGCTGTTGCTGGCAACCTGCTGCCCTGTCACTGCTCTGGTGCTGTAGAATTGGGTCCCAGCTTGCAGGTACAAGGTTGGGGTCCAGCCCTGGAGTGAGCTCGGCCTTAGGATGCCTCCCAGTGCCCTGAGGAGAGAGGAGACAGACAGGGAGAGGCAGGAGAAGACAACCAGAGGAAAAGTGAGGTCTAGAGGGTGCTGGAAAGAGGAGCTGGAGGAGTCTGCAGCAGCCACAAGGGGGCTAGAGGAGGCTGAGGGGGCAAGATAAGGTGGGATGGAGCCGCCAGGTCTAGAGGAGTTGGTCGCCCAGGCTGGAGTACAGTGGTGCAATCTTGGCTCACTGCAAGCTCTGCCTCCCTAGTTCACACCATTCTCCTGCCTCAGCCTCCTGAGTAGCTGGGACTATATAGGTGCACACCACCATGCGTGGCTAATTTTTTGTATTTTAGTAGAGACAATTTCACTGTGGTCTCAATCTCCTGACCTCGTGATACACCCGCCTCACCCTCCCAAAGTGATTACAGGCGTGAACCACCTTGCCCGGCCCCTCTGCTGCTTTTATGTGCAACAGAGACTCCAGGAGGCTCCAGGAACCCCTGGCTCTCAGCTCTGGGCAGGCATCACCATCCTGAGTCTGACTGGACAGGAGCTATTTGAGAATGATTCATGGATGTAATTAAGCCTCCCCCCACCATCCCCTAGCTTGGGCCTGGAACTGGGTCAGGTGCAGGTGTGGGAGCCCTCCCCAGCCTGTCCTGCAGGGTTGGGTTCAGGCTAGGGCCCCCTGGCCCAGCACAGCCCACCACCGCCTAAGGGTGCCCAGCCTCAATCTGTAAGACCTGGAGCAAGGCAGGGCTGATCCCAGATCCTGACAGGTACCAGAGCTGGGGCTTCCTCTCCTTCCTCTTACTCCCTAACTCCTTGGCTGGGCTGAGGGGCCACCCTCTGCACTCATAAGCATGCTGTGCTGGACACCCACACACAACACAGTGCAGCCCTCAGGCATCCGGCTGCAGCAGGCAATGTGCATGCTTCCCCAGCGCCCTTGACATGTGGGGTGGCGTTACATCCAGATCCTGCAGACCCCCTCCCTGGTTGGTGTGTGAAGCATGCACACTTGTGCATAACCCCACCTGGCCACTGGTACATAGAAGAGCACACACAGGCCAGGCACATTAATGAGCAAGGGTGCAAGTGCAGCCTGGCTCCTGCCCAAGGGGGCAGGAATCAAATGTTCTTGCTACCCCTGAGGAAGGAAAACCTGGTCTGGCAGACTTCTGTGAAGGGAGAGGGAGCCCCCAGGGCCACAGCATGGCAGAGCACAAGCTGCCACCCAATAGGCACACCCTTGTGCACACAATGTCATTCTGAGGCTTTCCCCTTGTCAGGTGGGTGGATCTTGGGGGTGTCTACCAAGAACAGGCTTTTGAGCTTACTGAACAGGTCTAAGTCTGCCAGCCATGGCTCAGCTCCCCAGCAGAGCTGGAGAGGGGAAGGGAGGAATAAGGAAGGGTCATCATGGTCTCTAAGACTGGCTCAAGGTTCAGTAGCTTCCCTTCTAACACCTGCAGCCATACCTGCAGTGAGGACAGGAAGGAGAGGGAGCAGCCTCTCCTGTTTCCCAAACTGAGAGACTGAGGTCCACACCCATCTCATCCAAACCCAGGGCCCCAGTCCCCGACCCAGTCATTTCCACTGGTTGGCATCCTCTTCCACCCGAGACTTAGCTCTGCCATCCCCTCCGCCTGGAAGGCCCTAGGACCTGGACATGCCACCCTGCTTAGGCTAGGAGTGTCCAGAAGCAGCTGGGCTCTGCCTCTTCCCTCCAACGTGAATCCCCCAGGACAGGATGGATCTACCTTCCCCCCAGCACATCCTCATGGGCTTGGCTGAGCCTCTCCTATGGCCGGGAGCCCCAACCTGAGCCCCTTAGCCTCTACCAGACAAACTGTGAGCAGTACACGTGCCTGAGCCGCCCCGGCCCTGGCCCAACCCTGGCCCCACCCCCACCCTGCAGATTTTTCTGGTTCTTATTAATGTAAATGAAATGAAATCTGCTCAGAGCGTTCTTAATGGAAAGCGTTCCTGGAATTTGTGCACACGTGGTGGTGGTGGGGGACACCCTGAGATTAACTCTTGTGCAGCCAGACCCAGACTAGTCAGGCTGTGGTGACTGGGGCTGGGGTGGAGATTGGTGGAGACCAGGACATTCACCCATCCCCTCCCAGAACTGTGTCCTGACAACATCAAGGGTGGCAGAGGCTCATCTATATTCTACCCCCTGTCCTGGGACCAGCTGGACAGATCCGGAAGTGCCTCAGAGCTTCAGGGGAAGGTGGTCTGACAGGAAACGGGGAGCCCTGGAAGGCCTTGATCAAGGAGGAGGCTGGCCAAAGACAGGGGCATGGGGCTGGAGGGGACAGTTGACAGACTCTGCATCTTGTCCTCATCTGGCTGTACCCTGATTTTGAAGGGGGACCCAGGCAGACCCTGCCTCCCTGGACCACCCTATACAGCCTCTGAGATCCCCTCCCCCGGGCCTTGCCCACCACACTCCTGAAACAGATCTGCCAGGATGCTCATCTTCATGACTATGGGACAAGAAGGGGGAGTTTGAGACCTCGGAGTGGATACCCAGAGCTGCTGGCTGCAGGGGATGGGGGTGGAAGAGCCTGGCCCGAGCTGCCGCGTGCCCGCCCTCCGCCCTGCCACTGTGTCCTCCCCACATCTGGATGCTTGTTCTGGCACAGCCCCCAACCTGGCCCAGCAAAGCTTCAGCCGCATTCTGCTGCCTCGTGGCCAGGACAGGGATGTCTGCTTCATTGGTGGGGGTAGGGAAGAGTCTAAGATTTCAATTTCTCCCAGGTGTGGCTCAGTCTGGAGGGTGCCTTGGGGAGGCTGGCTCAAAGGCCAGCACCTGGGGCGGGGGGTGTGCAGAGAGGGGGAGGGGGCCACAGAGGGGGTCTCTGGGAGGAAAAAGGGCTCAGAGTGGGAGGTCCCTGGGAGGAGGCAGGGGCTCTGTGAGGGGCAGGGGACTCAGGGAGGGGGGTTGGAGAAACAGGGAGCTTAGGGGGCAGGAGCTCCAGGAGGAGAGCTGGAGGGGCAGGAGGTTTTAGGGGTTGGGAGCTGAGGGCCCAAGAAGAGGGATTGAGAAACAGGGGGCTTTGGGAAGGGGCTTTAAGGGGCAAGAGGTTTGTGGGGGTTGGGAGCAGAGGCTTGGGGAGGAAGGTTGGAGGAAGAAGGGACTCAGAATGCGACTGACTTCACTGGGGGACAATGGGCTGGCAATCCTTCCACCCATACCGGTCAGGTGGCTGGGGGAGGGGTACTGACCCACTTAGCTGCCTCCCCGCTCAGGCTTCCACTAATGAGCGCTCTGGGCTTTGGGAGGCAGCCTTCACCCCAAGGCTGCGCCTCAGGCCATCCCTTCCCCCACAGTCCCTCATTATCTACTGGGGGTGTTCATTAGCTCAGGCGTCCCCCCTTATCTGCAGCTGCGCCTGCCTGTGGCAGTGAGGAGGAGGCCCTAGATCCCAAAATGCGCCCTCTTTGCCCCTAGTTCCCCTACTCCCCCAGGACTGGGGAGACAAAGGCTACCAGATTCCTGCTGTGCAGCTCAGCTCTGAGCAGAGCTTTGATTCCACCTGTGGGTCCCCCAGCATGCTGATAAAGTGGGGCTGCAGCGAGGCTAACAGGAGAGCTAGAACCCAGGCGCTGGCAGGGGCCCATGGGGGGGTCTGCTCTGCTCACCCCAGGGACTTCCAGCACCTGTGATCGGGAGTCCCATTTAGCAAGGAAAGGGGCTCACACAGGGTAAACGGGGCTCCTGGATGTGTGGGGAGCACAGCTCTGAGGGATGCAGAGTAGGGGCAGCACTGTTCTGGGAGGAAGGTGTGGGGTCAGAAGGGATGGTGGGAAGAGGGGAGTGGGCCGTATGGGGCACGGCTTCTTGTGGACACAGCTCTGCAGGAACAGACAGCCCATCTGCAGGAGCACAGCTCTGGGCGGGCAATGTAGGTGGAGCAGAGTGCAGGCACCATCTGGGGGAAGGATGAGGGTGGGGAGCACGGCTCTCGAGGATGTCCTATGGGAGGACAGTCCAGGGAAGAGCCCACCTGTCTCCCAGAGCCTTGGCCTCTTCGGACTCCTCCCCCACATTCCTGGGGTGCATGGGGAGGTTGGCTCCCTGGATTATGCCCAAGTCCCTGAGGCTCCCTCTGATTCTGTCCCGCTGTCCATCTGTCCTCCCTCCCCAAGGATCCCAAGGCCCAGGTGGCACTTTCCCCTCACAGTCCCCTCATTAGGGATGGGCTTTGAGATCCTTTAGCAGCATCTGCCCCCACCCCCACCCCCACCACCAAGCCAGCTGCAGGCCTGGCCCCTGGAGTCTGATAAATATTTATGATGAGATAAGCAGGATAGGCCAGGGCCCAGCTCAAACCTTTGTCCTGGGAACAGAAGACAGAGTCAGGACTTGAGCTTCCAGGGGCGGGCTGAATCTCAGGGCTGGGGTAGGGGGAGGCCTGAATATATAGGTCTCCTGGGCTCTACCTGGGAGGGGGCCAGGATGGGACAGGGCTCAGGAGCTGGGGCTTCTGAGGGGGCTGCCTCCAAGGTGCCACCCTGGCCAAGGTGGCTCCCCCCTGCCCCTCGCCCAGCCTGTTTCGATGCTGCCTGTCCCCACTGCACTACTGGGTCTGTTGGGACAAGGCCACCTTCTGTACTTGCTGCCACCCTGGCTTCTGACTTTCTCCAGGTCTTGGTGACTTCAGGAAGCTCCCAAACCAAGACTACCCTGACCAGTGGGTCTGGAGCAGGGCTGGCAGGAGGGCTACCTCGGTACTCCTCTGAGGTACTGAGGTACTCCAGCCTCCTTGACATCGGCCCCAGAGCTCTCCTGTCCCCAACCTAGGACAGGTTCCCATGGGCTGGCCCACCTTCCTCTCCCTTTATCCCCCAAATATCTCCCTCTCTAGGTGCCAGAACCAACAGCAGAAGGGTCTGGGCACTCCATGAGCAGGCCGAGTGCCGCTGCAGGGAGGGTGACACCGTCCTCAGCAGGCCTGAGCATTAGTAGGCTCTGTGCCCCAGTGCTGGGCACATCCCGGACCTTCATGAGGTTCATTCCCAAGCCAGGGCAGGGTCACCTCATCATATTGTCACGTGGGGAAAAAGAGAGACCAGAGTAGAAATAAATACTGTGCCCAAGGGCAGGCAGATCCTGCACTTGGCATCCCTGAATGTGGGCGAACCCTGTCCCGCAGTGCTCATGGCTGAGAATTGTACCCAAGGAATACTCTAAATGTGAGGGAAGAAAGCAGCCAGCGTGGGGTAAACAGACATCAAGGGAAGGATACATGTATGTCTCCCAAGCTCTAGGCCAGTGGAATGTGAGTAAACACTGGTGCTCTCAAGACATAATATTGTCCTTGGGTCGTGTATGTATACATGGCATCTAGAACATGATGAAATACGATACACTAGGCTGCGTGCAGTGGCTCATGCCTGTAATCCCAGCACTTTGGGAGACCAAGATCAGGAGTTCGAGACCAGCCTGGCCAATATGGTGAAATCCCATCTTTACTAAAAATACAAGCCGGG
>NW_012114932.1:1870026-1871868 GCF_000951035.1 Colobus angolensis palliatus | reverse complement strand
AAAAAAAAAAAAAAATACAAAAAATTAGCTAGGTGTGGTGGCACATGTTTGTAATTTCAGCTACTCAGGAGGCTGAAGCAGGAGAATTGATTGAACTCACGAGGCAGAGGTTGCAGTGAGCCTAGATTACACCATTGCACTCCAGCCTGGGCAAAAAGAGCAAAACTCCATCTTGGGAAAAAAGAAAAAAGAAATACGATATACTCAGGGTGTGAGTGGAAATTGTATGGGAATATGATAAATAGGACACCCAGGGCATAGTTAGGTCTTGTGTTAGGGGCATGGATATATGCTGCCCTTAGGACACACTGAATTCCTGCTGAAGTGTGGGTAACTGCTGAACCCAATGTGGGGTGGGTGACACACATAGCAACAGTCCTTAGGGCTTTCAAAGCAGCCCATAGCAAACCAAAAGGGGAATGTCATGGAGGGTGAACCCAGCGAGCCTCTGACCATTCCTGGACCAGGAGTTGGGGTCCAGGTGATGCATGGGGACACTCATGGATTCCAAATCTGCCCACAGGGTGAAGTCTTCACTCCTCACAAGGCATCCAGCCCAGCTCTGCCAAGCAGGGCTCATGGCTGGAGATGAGGAGCAAGGGTAGCCTAAAGGAGGCCCAGGGAGGAGGCCCTACCTCCCTCACCCTTTGGCTTAGGTAGCCTGGGGGTCGCCTGTCCAAGCTCTCCAAGAGAACCTTCAGGTCCATTTGGTGCAGGGCAGAGCCAGCACGGGTGCATCCTCAGCTCTGGGGAACCTCTTGCCTGAGGTTCCAGGTACTCCTGTGTGTTTGGATATAAGCCCGGGCTACTATAGGGCACCATTTGTAGACTCGGGGGCTGCAGGGGCTGCACCCCACGTAGCATGGTCCTGGTGGGAGAGAAGGTAAGTGTGGAGACCCATAGCAGCTCCAGGCCAGCCTGGCCTGGGGGCAGCTTGAGAGTCCCTGCTCTGGACAGGGATCTCAGCCTCCTTGGGGCAAGTAGTCCATGGAGGCTGGAGGGCCCCAGTTCCAGAGAGTATGAGCACTTTCTTTTTTGTTTGTTTTTTGAGATGGACTTTCCTTCTGTTGCCCAGGCTGGAGTGCAACGGTGTGATCTTGGTTCCCTGTAACCCCCACCTCCTGGGTTCCAGTGATCTCTTGCCTCAGCCTCCTGAGTAGCTGACATTACAGGAGCTAATTTTAGTAGAGACAGGGTTTCACCATGTTGGCCAGGCTGGTCTTGAACTCGTGACCTCAGGTGATCTGCCTGCCTTGGCCTCCCAAAGTGCTGGGATTACAGGTGTGAGCTACCACGCCCGGCCCGCATGGGCACTCTCCATTTCCTTAAGGTCTCTGTGTGTGTGTGCCCATACATGTGTGAGCAAGAGGCGTAGTCTGGGTACACCAAGCCCCCACTCCCTCCTGGGATCAGGACCACCTCCCTACCTTGTATAGTAAAGGTACCTGATAGCAATAGCTTAAAGCATACCCAGAGAATGACCCTGTATGGAGAGGCACCTGAATGCCTGTTCTGAGCTAGGGAATGAGGGAATGGCCAACGCAGAGATTCATTCCTTATCTATGAGGAACATCTGAGCCCCCATCCTGGCCTGTGGTACAAGGCCATACAGGGGATTGAAGCCTAAATTTTAAGTTAATTGAAGGTTGCCAGGTGGAGGTCATGGGGAGGGGGTATTGAGTGAAAATGCTCTATAAACCACATGCTGTTCAAAAGCAGCTGCAGTTCTCCTGTCCAGCCCACTGCCACTGGACTTTCCCCCCATATGTAAGTCTCCAGTCAAACCTCATGTCTTTTTTTTTCTTTGAGACGTAATCTGACTCTGTTGCTCAGGCTGGAGTG
>NW_012114932.1:1867403-1869261 GCF_000951035.1 Colobus angolensis palliatus | reverse complement strand
TCATGTTGGCCAGGTTGGTCTTGAACTCCTGACCTCAGGAGATCCAGCCGCCTCGGCCTCCCAGAGTGCTGGGATTACAGGCATGAGCCACCGTGCCCAGCCTTCTTCAGTCTCTTGAACCTGCCTTCCCTATTGAGGTTGATAGGGGCTCAGCACGACATATCCCCAGCCTAAATCCAGCCTTAGTGGTTCCCTTTCCAGCTGCCATTCCAAGGGCTTTAGCACTGCCAGGATGGTTTTTATGCCATGGGCAGTCAGGATCCTGGAATTTGTTAACCTGGGTTGACCTAGTCTCGTGGGGAGGCAGGATCTTGAAGGGGCAAACCTGGGCCAATCTCCCCCTCCCAGGGCTGGGCCTAGCAGCTTGGGAGTGTGTAAGCCCCTTCTGGTCTCAGTCTTCCTACCTGTGATGGGGCAGGTGGGCTGTGGGAGCCCCTATCCAAGGTACTGACTTGCCCTTGGACTGAAGGAGCCCAGGCAGGAATGCCTCCTCCTCCCTTTCATCCATCAGTTCACAGCCTCCTGGAAGAGCAGGCCAAGCCAGCCTCTTGAGAGAAGGCAGGAGGCACAAGAGTGCCTTGGGTTTGTTCTTATTTCTCCAGAGTCAGGCAGCAGCTCCTTTTTTGTTCCTCTCCCTAGCCCAGGTAGCCCCAGGGTTTACCCAGCCCACCTGGGCAGCCTAGGAGGCAGCAGCCCACCCAAGGCTCCAGTATCCCCTCGGAATTCCTGTGCGCAGGCCATGTTCTCAATAGAAGAGAAGCTTGGGGGTGGTTCTCGGAATTTGGATTTTATTTATATTATTATTTTTTTTGAGACAGGGTCTTACTCTGTCACCCAGGCTGGAGTGCGGTGGCACAAGCATGAGGTTCACTGCAGCCTTGACCTCCTGGCCTCAAGCTATACTCCCTGCTCCCAAGTAGCTGGGACTACAGGCATGCACCACCATGCCTAGCTAATTTTTAATATTTTTTGTAGAGTTGGGGTTTCGTTATGTTGCCCAAGCTGGTCTCGAACTCCTGGGCTGAAGCCATCCTCCTGCCTTGGCCTCCCAAAGTGTTGGGATTACAGGTGTGAGCCACCACTCCCTGCTGGAATCTAGATTTTAACAAATCAGCTTGAAGCTGGCAAGCTGGGAGAGTGGATACCCCCAACCCCCTCTTTGCTGATTTCCTGCATGTGGGGGTACATGTGAGCATGCAGGCAAACACACACATGCACGCACGCGTGCACACACACACACACACACACAGCCAGATCTCCAAGGCCACAGGCAGCCCATATTGTCTCCAAACCTCAGAAACACTAATGCATTAATGGAAGAGCCATTATGCTCCCAGGTGTGTCTAACAAGCATCTCGTGGCGTCACTGGGCAACCCAAGAGACTGACTCTGATGGTAGAATGTCAGGCCATGGGGCCAGTGAGCCTGAATGTCCAGCCCCTAGCATGGGGCCTGTGGGTGTGACAGGGTCAGTTGGGACCCAGTGGCTCCACAGGTCAGTCCTGGGCCTGAACTACGACCTGTCAAATGTCACCTGTGGTTCTGGCTGCCAGGCTGTTTGGGGCTTTCTGAGAGTATCCTCAGTAGTGGCAGAACAGGAGCCTTTCTGTTCCTCCCTGGGACCTCACACTAAATCAGGAGGAGGACAGATCTCCTCCTCTAGCCCTGGATGCTAGGTCCTTGGAGGAGATGACTGTCACCTTGAGAAGCCACCCTCCAGGTGTGTGTGGCCATACTGGTGTGTGTGGCCACCGGCCAGGTGTATACAACCCTCCAGGTGTATATAGCTGCCTTCAGGGTATTACATGGAGCTGATCTCTGGCCATGCGCTTTTTTTTTTTTTTTTTTTTTTTGCGGG
>NW_012114932.1:1859675-1866743 GCF_000951035.1 Colobus angolensis palliatus | reverse complement strand
TCCCAAAGTGCTGGGATTACAGGCTTGAGCCACCGCGCCCGGCTGGTCTCGAACTTCTGACCTCAGGTGATCCACCTGCTAAGATTACAAGTGTGAGCCACCGCGCCCAGCCTGGTCATGTGCTTCTTCTTTCTCAGGACCATGACCAATGACAGTGACTCCCAGCCTGTCACTCCCTGAGGTCAGGAGCTGAGTTCCATGGTTTCCAAGCCCCAGGGTCTGGCTAGTTAGGAGCCCAGTTAAGCAGTCTCATGACTCCACCCCAGCCTTCCAGGCTGGAGATGGGGCCAGATAGAGGTGAGTGGGGTGGTGGGAGCTAGGGGATTACTCCCAACAATCCATTCTCCTGTGACTCCACCGTCAGGGAGAAGGGGCCCAGCCTGGCCTTCTGGCCCCCTGGAAAGGTAGGGGTGAAATGATCCCAGGTTGGATAGTTCCCCACCCCCAACTGCTCTATCCCAGCCCAGCTTCCTCTGTTAACCCCCTCCGGCCACATCCCAAATCCCCAATCCCAGCAGCAGACCTCGGTGTTTGCCTGTTGCCATGGTGATGGGATGCACCTTTCTGTTACTATGGCAACCATCCAGGGGTTTTTAAAATTCAGTTGAGGTAATTTCCACCCCTCAGTCCTCATCTTCAGACACCTCGTTTCTTCTTTCTTCTCTGAATCTTAGAAGGATGGTGGGAGGGGGGCCTGTAGCCACCAGCCAGAGGTGGAGGGTCAGAAGGGCTTGTGGGAAGACTTGGGCCGATTCGTCCCTGACTTCTGCACCCAGACTAGATCCAGAATAGGACAGCTTCCTCCCCATTCCCTCCCCAGGCCCATATCTATGGGGAGAAGATGAGAGCTTCACATCTCTTGGCAGGCAGAGGCCAGCACACCTGGGAGGCCCAGGTGAGGGTGCAGCCATTGTGGCCCTGTGCCCACGCAGGAGCAGGGAAAGTCAGCGGGGGTCCTCCCAGTCCTCCCCACTGTGTCCCCAGGGCTCATCTGGGGATGTCAGGACACCAGGGATCAGACCCTGGGACCACAGAGCACAGATGTTGTTTATGCTGTGTCCTGGTGCTAAGGAGCTTAGCTCAGTGGAACCCCAGGCTGACGGATTTGGACAGAGGGCCTCTGAGAAGGCTGGTGGGAAGGGGGGTGCACACTCTGTCCAGTACGTCCCCTCCCCCTGCTGGAGCTCTCAGTCACTGGGCACCTGCTTCTTGAAGTCTAGGCATTGTAAATTCATGAGGGCCATCACCCCTCCCCGCCCCCACCTGCCTCCTGGCTGGAGAAGAGGAGCTGACAGCCCCGGATAGGCAGGTAGATGCATCCACTGTCTCCCTACCCCACCAGCAGAGCAGGCTGGGACTAGGGGCGATGGAGCCCCAGGTGCCATGCACTGCCCAGTCCTCGTCTGCAGGTAACTCTTTCCCCGCTTGACTTGTCTCTAGCAGCTTATGCTCCCACAGATGGGACCTCCCCCAGAGAAGAGGTTTCAAGGAGGGAGGATCTGGGAGAGTCCTGTGGCAGGGATGCCTCCCCACCTGCCCCCACCTCTGACCTGGGTCTGTTTTCCCCTCCTACCCATCAGTCGGGGAGGGGCCCTTCCATCTCAGGATGGACACTGAGCATTGCTGCAACTCCGACAGCCCCATGCCTGGTTCCACAAAGCCAAGGACTACAGGGCCATCACATGGGTGTCAGAGCCAAAAGGAAGTCACTTCTTGCCTCCCTGTCCCTTAGGCACAAGGGCCAAGACCCTATAGCTACAGCCCTTCCAGGGTACAGATGAGCCAGTCAACCTTGGGAGGTGACAGAGAACCCCTGGGTGGGGCCCTGCCCAATCCCCCTCCTCCTTGCCAAAGGCAGGGATGACCCAGAGACCAGATGATTTGTTTGAGGTAAGCGTTGTCCTCCCCAGTCTTTTACAGAACAGCAGCCTGAGTCCACTCCACCTGGGGAAGGGGGTCCCTACTGCCTGCCCACCGAGGCCCCACAAGGCCATCACAAGGGTCCACAAGTGCCTGAACACCTGGGTCTGCAGCCCCGCTTGTACAGGATAATAAAGTGTATTTCAGACTTTTCTTTTTTTTTTTTTTTTTGAGACGGAGTCTCGCTCTGTCACCCAGGCTGGAGTGCAGTGGCCAGATCTCAGGTCACTGCAAGCTCCGCCTCCCGGGTTTACGCCATTCTCCTGCCTCAGCCTCCCGAGTAGCTGGGACTACAGACGCCCGCCACCTCGCCCGGCTAGGTTTTTGTATTTTTCAGTAGAGACGAGGTTTCACCGTGTTAGCCAGGATGGTCTCAATCTCCTGACCTCATGATCCCCCTGTCTCGGCCTCCCGAAGTGCTGGGGTTGCAGGCTTGAGCCACCGCGCCCGGCCTCAGACTTTTCAAGAGTTATTATTCCCACCAGCCCTGTAGGCTCCACCAGCCCAGACAAAGCCACAGGGTTCTCCATGGTAGGCAGTGTTAATTCTCTTCTGTCCTGCTGCCAGCTGGTGGGAAGGGTAAGGGAGGAGGGGTTACCGAGACCCCTGGTAGGAAGGTGGTGGGACCCAGAGCTGGGGCAAGGATGGAGGAGTGCTGTGCCCACCCACCCACCACCACCTGCCCACTGTTCTTTCTACCCCTGCTCCTCCCAAGCTCCCAAACCAGAGAAGCCCTAGGTTAGGGCTGGGGAGGAGGGAGCCCAGCCCAAGCCATAGGTGAGCATGGGAATGTCCCGTGTAGGGAACCCCGGTCCTGAGCCTTCCCTCCCCACTCAGCGAGGGCTCCAGCAGCTGGGCAAGCAGAGGAGGATGCTTATCTCCCCGGTCACTCATAACCTTCTTGGGTTATGGAACCCAAGGAGGGCCAGACTCCCTTCTTTCCCCAGCAACCTGTGGTTCCCCAGCTCTCCAGAGATCTCCCAATATCAGGGAGCTGATCCTGAGCCCCTCTACAGTTCTTCCAAGGCCTCCATGCTTGAGACCCTATGGCCGAAGTCCTGGGGATCAGGGGTACTAGGGGCTTCTCATGTGAGCAGCAGGCATCTGGTCAACCCCTCTCAGTGTGGCCGGCTTGTGCTTGGCGTCAGCTAAAGCAACAGCCAGCTGGGGCAGGCCTTCCAAGAAGGTTAGCTGGCCCTGACAGGATTGTGCAGCACTGGAGACCCTGTCCAGTCAGACAAGGAGAGCAAGTGAGAGAGAGAGAGACCAGAAAGGTAAGGCAGGGCTGATGCCAGCCCCTCTGCTGGGGCAGGACAGAGGTCAGCAGGGTGGGAATGGAGGCAGCTCCATCCCGAACACCTGATGGCTTAGATTCTGGCACGGCCTAGACTCCTGATACCGTTTTTCCTTTAGGGTCAGAGCCAGCAACCTGCCCCATATCCTGTGTGTCCGTCCGTATCATGCAGGGGGCAGGCCTCAAATTCCACAGGACCAGTGTTCCTGGACTAGCCAGGAATTCAACATCAAGAAACTTGAATTGCTCTGTCTTAGTGGAGCAGGGTCCCTGGGGCTTCAGGATCAGGTGTCAAGGCCCAGAGGCCTTCCTTCCATGGAAGCATGTAAAAAAGAAGTGGAGGAAATGCCTACACTGTTTATAGCCTGTGTGATGTGCCAGTGCAAACCCAGAACATATGGCCTTGTTCTTGGGGCAGCCACCTGCCGGCCAAGACATGAGCATCCCAGCTTTAGAGCTGGGAAACTCAAAGGCTCAGAGAGGACAGGAGATTTGTCCGAAATCCCACAGTTCATGATCGCCCCAGCCTGGAAGCTGGAGAGTGGGGCCAGGGGGCGTTGCCTAACCAGGGCACAGGGAGGAGGCGCTGATCAGGTCACCAAGGCAGGGCTCTCCACCAGCACAGGGGGGTAGAATGGGCCTCCTGGTAGGGAGTGAGGGGCCCAGTTCCACTGGCATGGAGCTGAGGTTTTCAGGGGATCTGTCAGTGTGGATAGGGGTGGGGTATATATGCTGTACAGTCAGCTGCTTAGGCGACCCTGGCACAAAGACAAGGAGCAGACCAGAGTTGGGAGTGTGGGAGGGTACTTGGGGGGCATTGAGGTGGTCCCCGCAGCTGGCAGGGGCTGAAGATGAGGATTGAGGAGGCCCTCCTAGCACATCGACAATGCTGCACTCCCTGAACCTCCTGAAGCAACCCTGGTGTCAACAGCCCACCTTGGTCTCTGGAAACACTGACAGGCCGCCCATCCCAGGTGTCTCAGGTGCCTCTTTCCTTGCTCCCAGTCCTGTCTTCCAGAAGGATTCTGAGCTCCCTGCAGGCAAAAACCACATCTGGCTCATGTCCACCACCCACCCCCTCTCCCCGACCCCCTACCCTGGGGCCTGGGAAAGGGAGGGCCACACAGGCTGTACTTTCAGGCTGTGAGGCAGTGAGTGAGTTTTCTGTAGAGCTTTGAAAATGGACCTTGTGGTCAGTCACTAGGTCAGGTGACTGAGCTTTTACCCAGGGTTGCCAGAATCTGGGGACCAAATGTGACTGAGCCAGAGGTGGTGGCCGTCCTCCCAGAGCTCAGAGTCTCTTGGGAAAGGAGGAGAAAGCAGAGAAAGAGTGTTCCGACCTGTGATGGGGCCACAGGAGCTGTGAGATACCAAGGGAGGGACTGGGGCTTTGAGGAGAAGTCCCTGAGCTGAGCTAGCCAGGTCCAGGGGTCTCCAACTGCAGCCCAGAGCAGGAAGCTATATAAGGACCTGGGAGGAGCCCCTCATGCTGGAGCTGTGTAGTCAGGCTTTCTCTGAGAGCTGGTCTCAGGGGAAGAGGATAAAAGGGAGCTCAGAGCAGAGGTGCTGGGGGCACTGCCTGTCCACCACGGACAGCCTAGGGACATGCAGCCGGGATGCAGCGGAGGCAGGGCCCTGGGTCACTACCTGTCAGGAATCTGAAGCACAGGCCAGCTCAAATCTCACTGACAGCAGGCTCCACTCATCCCCCTGGAGACTGAGAATGCAACCAGGGAGTGATCAGAGGACATTCAGGCCAGGAACATTGGAGGAGCAGACTCGGTGGGTACTTGTCACCTCAGCCTAGTCTGAACTCAGCTGTGTCACTTCCCAGCAGGCACCCCATTCCCAGGGACTGGCTTGTCCTGCCCCAGGGCCTGCCATCGTGGCCCCAGATGTCCTTGCCCGGCATACACCTGCCCCACCGCCCACTCCTCCCAGACACAGTGTCAGTTCCCCCACATCTGGGCAGGGGAAGCCTGCTTTTCAACAGCTGTCAAAATGGACTCAGCCTCCTTCTTTGGAAACTCTCTGCCCAGCTCAGGCTGCCTGAAGTAACCGTGGGGCTGGGGCCCACAGTGGGGTGGGAATGGGGAAGGTGAGGGAGGAAGCCCCTCAGCCCTGCTCTGGAGCTTGCATGAGCTGCTGCTGCTGTCCATTGCCCCAGTCTTGTCTGATGACCACATGGACTTCTGAGCCCCCAACCTCATAGCTTACCACTGCCTGCCCCACTTCAGTCAGGCTGAGGTTCTCTTGGGCCCTCCCCAGACAACCTGTCTCCTCTCCTGGCCTTTGCTTCCCTTCAGAGACTCTTCCTGTGGCCCTGCATTCCCCACCACCACATCAGCTAAGCCGAACTGTCTTTCCCAGTGCCCCAGTGCCCACCTCCACCCCTATGGTAAGGAAAGGCTGTCACACCAGGGGTGCACCATAAGCATCGTCACCCCTGGCCGTGATTCTCCAGGATGGGTGCTCTCAGGGATGACGCCTGACCACCTGGGATCAACTGTGCTCCCTCCTGCTCCTCCAGCCCTGGCTCCAGTCCCCTTGGCTTTACCAGGCTCTGAAGACCTGACCTAGACTCAGGGGCCCATCCGAGGCCCACACTCAGCCCAGCTGTCCCTGCCCTCGCCCACCTGGGGAAGGAAGGGGCTGACATGTCTTCTTTCTCTGCTCCCTTCACATCTGGAATTGGCCTTGTTGGGGGGCCCTGTGATGGGGAGAGGAGGGAGGGCAACCTGGCTAAGTCTCAGAGCTCTCTCAGCTGAGAAGTGGGGATGATTGTCCCCCAAGTCTATGGAGCATGGGGCTGCTGTGGACAATGGGATCTGGGCCTCTACTGGGAGGTGTTGACCTCAATGCATCTCTCCCTGCCTGACTTCAATGCTCTCTGCATCCTGATGGAGACTTTCTGACAGCGCAGGGGGCGGGTTGTGGGGTCCTGCTGCCTGTAGAGCTGTGTGTGAGCTCCTCTATGGCCCAAGGGCACGCAGGGGTCTCTGCTTGTCCCCTTCCTGTTCGACCTTGTGCCAGTGCGGAGTGAGTGTGCACCAGCCCCTCCCTCTGGGCACTCCAAAATGCACCCCTTGGAGACTGAGAGTACACCCCTCAAAGTTCATTTCCCATTTCCTGTGGGGCGGTTCTCAACCTGACAGGAATCCTCTCTCACCTCTCAATCACCATTTCCTTCCACCCTTTCCCCCTTTCCCCCACTTAATCAGAATCTGCCCCCACCCCCACAGAGTGGCTTCCCCTCCTGGCTTCTCATTCCCCTGCAGCAGGGAGGGGCCGACATCCCCAGCCCCCTACCTCCCTGCAGACCCTGTCTTCTCCCCTCTCTCGTTCAGGGGGCCCTATCCCATCCTGAAGTGCTCCACCCTTCTGAGTCCCCTCTTCAACCTGGGGGTCAGTGTCCCAGGGTCCCCACCCCCAGCAAACTTGGCTCCTTTCAGCTCCCCTCCCTTGCGGGCAGAGGCAGGGCGTTCAAGTCCATTTAATCTTGGCAGAATGCAATTTCCTGCTTCAGGGAGCTGGCGGGTTTAGGAGGCTTAATGAGGGAGGAGGGGGGAGACGGGGAAGAAGAGAAGCTGAGACGGGGCTGGGAGATGGAGACGGAGAGTCCCTGAGAGGGGTGGTTGAGGAAGTCTCGGGGATGCGTGTGTCTGGGGGTCACCCCGGGGTCCTTAGGAACACACAGGGGTCAGCTCTTCTGCGTCAGGCTCTCACTGGTAGGTCAGGGGCCCCTGGGCGAACCTCCCAGCCCTAACTCTGTGGGGTGTGAATTGGGGGAGGGGAAGGGGCCTCAAAGTGACTCACTGTCCGCAAGAAGAGGGCCTGGGGTAATGAGATGCTTG